>NW_003852400.1:18936062-19032662 GCF_000181295.1 Otolemur garnettii
GGTCACCAGACCAGGGAGATGAGAGTTAGCAGGGGTCACCAGACCAGGGAGATGAGAATCAGCAGAGGTTACCAGACCAGGGAGGTGAGAGTGAGCAGCGATCACCAGACCAGGGAGATTGGAGTGGGCAGCGGTCACCAGACCAGGGAGAAGACAGTGAACAGTGGTCATCAGGCTGCCACGCTTTTCGGCGAGCCCTGGTTTGCAATAAGCCCTGACGGGACTGAAGCAGAGTAAGTCCTTTGGTGTCAAGTCAGTGTGAAGAGCGGACACTTGCCCATGAGTTAGTCTCCTGATCATCAGAAGAAACATAATTACTGATAACGGAAACAAACCTTTATCTAGTTCTGAGCTTCACCTTTGGCGGCTATAGGATGGAATAAAAATATCTGCCTTAAAAGGTTGCCGTGAGGACCAGCAGTACGATAAATTCTCCCAATTTACTTGTATTTGTCTGCAATCCTTTCTAAGGGTGGCCATATTAAGAACCATTGCAAGTTTTTCCTTAAGGTGGTTTTTGCCTGAACAAGGAAAATTAGAGTTCAGGGTCACTGGCAAAGCTATCAGAAGGCCTCATAATAATTTTTATTTTCAAAATAATAAAACAATAAAGGCAGCATACTAAAGTGGTTATTAATGGTGTCTAATACCATTAGAATTAAGAATACTGCAGAATTCCATTTACGTTTAACCCTGTGTTAGCATTAGTGGATCGGTGATGATGATGTTAATGGAGAAGAAAGGGGAGGACAAGTAGGGGATTGTGTTTAGGAAGAGAGTCTTCTCAGCTCCTCCAACTAACAGGATCTTCTGAACAGGCCCCCCTTCCCCTACACATGCCTCTTCACATAGAGTGTCCGGGTTCTGCATCTCCTGAAGGAAGCATGCACACACCGAGATTTTGGGTTGGTTTTGGTTTTGTTTCATTGTACTTTTGTCCTACAGGGAGAGTATAGGAAATCACGTAAGCGTTACCGCCTTTTAACAGGGCTGTTGATAGACTGTGTCCCTTGTTCAAAAGAAATTTCAAGTACTCAACATTCATGGAAGGTATTTCCTCTGCATTATGCTGTACAGTTATGGCTTGATGATGGGAATTCTGCTCAGTGCTTCAACATTCTGATTCCCTAATCCTAACATTCTTGACCTGGGGTGCATGGTCTAGTAACAGGATTCAGAAGGTCTGTGAACCAGCTGAAACCATGTGAAGGCTATCTGCATGTAGTTACGTATATACAGTTTCCTGGAGAGAATTCTCTTGGCATTCCTTATCTGATTTTCAAGTTTGGCAATGACTCAGAAGGTTAACAATCATCAGTCCGGGTTCTCCGTGCCTGTTCTTTTGTTGGCAGTTGTGTTTATCAGTGTATTGCTCACTAAGGGTTTGATGAGAGTAGGAATGAGGGATGACCTTAAAGGACAATTTTTGGTAAAAAAAAAAAAAATCAAATTCTAATAAGGTTCTGAATTAAAACAGGTATCTCCTATTGCACAGCAATTTCCTGTATAATACCATTTAAAACTCATCAAATGCACATAAAATTTGTCCCTTGTCTTATACGTTAAATTTCTCCCAAAAACATAAGTATCTATTGAACTCTAATTAATTAATGATATGCATATTTAGGGGTAAAGTGTACTGATATCTGTAACCTACTTGGAATTGCATCAAAATAGTAGGATGGACATAAGGAAAGATGAGTAGATACATGAAAAGTGATGGTAATTATAGGCTCTATGTCGTAGGTACATGGATATTCATTGTGTCTGAAAATGTAATATAATTTTGGAAGAATGTGTGACGATAATATTTAGAGTATGTACAATGGTGTGTGGCACGGCAGTCAGGTGAAAGGAAGTGAATGGAAGCTGATTTCATAATTACATATGTTGAGCCAACTTGGAAGCAATTCTTGAGCATAGGAAAGCAAACCCAAATATATTTGTATTTCAGCTGCGGTGACCTTATGATCAGAGAGATTACGGTGATATAGGTATAGGGCTTAGAAAGACAGCCCTCCAAACAGTGACCATGATGGTATATTTTGTCAGATTTAGTGGTGTTTGCAGTTTTATTTGGAGATTCTCCTAACACAAAGCTATTCTTGCCATTAATTATTTTGTAAGCCCCTCCAAATATTTCTTTGCTTCAGTATAACCCCCCGCTTAATCTGAGTAATTCTCGTACCTTATCTAGTTCAGATATGATATGTCTTACCTAATGGGAATCACCTATCTCTAGTAGGAAGACACCCCTAATCATACCACATCCTGGAGAGGAAAGAAAGAGCGGCTTTGTTCTCCTTTATATTTTATCAGACCTATGTCAGTCCCTAAAAATCAACCTGTTAGAATTTATTTTAATAAGGAAATAGTGAGAAAGGCAAGATATAGCCATCTCATGTTAATCCTAACATGAGTGTTTTATAACCCATTTGGACCAAAGTACTCAATAATTGACTCTAAGAATTATATAAACAGGCTTGGCGCCTGTAACACAGTGGTTACCGTGCCAGCCACATACACCAGGGGTGCCTGGGCCAGCTAAAGAAATTTAACAAAAAAATAGCCGAGTGTTGTGGCAGGCATCTGTAGTCCCAGCTACTCAGGAGGCTGAAGCAAGAGAATCGCTTGCCCAAGAGTTTGAGGTTGCTGTGAGCTGTGATGCCACAGTTCTCTACCAACGGTGACATAATGAGACTCTCTCAAAAAGAAAAAAAAAAAAGAATTATATAATCTCTAACAACAGAACTCCAAAGGCTAGGAATTCTTTTTAAAAGAGCTTTTCCATGTTGCATTTCAGGCTTAGTCTAATTGTGAATGACATCTCATACATAGCAACTGAATCTAATAATTACAAAAGGAATAAAACCAAAACAACTTATTAGAGCTTGATTGCACTGATATTTTTCAACTTGTATACTTTGCACAACATAAACTCTCTTCAATTATGTTTAAAATGAAGCTGCCGTGATTTTTCCCCCATGATGACATGAAACAACTAAGTCACTAGATTGTATTTTTTTTTTTAATTCCAGATGACACCAGTGTCACAAAGTCAGAACTTTTGAAAAGGACTTCACAGAGGGTCATGAGACGTGATAGGTGCTTAGGGTGCAATTGTAATGCCAACAGACTGGAAAACAAACATAACCCAGACAAGATGTGACTTTGTTCTTTAGCATTGTGTGAATAGGAAACAAGATCTTTCTGGGACGTGTTCCTCACTCACAGGTGTGGAAGAGAAAAATGTCGCATGGTTACTGCATCGCGTGTGGGATGCTGGTTTGGGCCAAGGCAAAGGGGCATTTCATTGTTTCTCACAACAAGTTCAATTCACTTAACTCAGTTGGTGCTTTCGTTTCAGTCTGCCGCAAGTGAACAGTAAAAAGGCTCGAAGCATCCCTTAATCCCACGAGCCTGGTGTGTGCTGGCTACCCTCACTGCATTCCCCAGCTCTGCTGCCAGTGGAAGCGAGAGATTCACCCCAGGCCTGCAACCACTGTTCTTTGCTCTGCCACTAAACCACTGAGCTGTTGACATTTTAATTGTTTTATACCAGGAGGAAACCAATTGTGTTGATGTGAATGTCTTATTTATCAGACATTACAAGCTTCACATTTTTAATGAGCCGAAACTCCTAGTTTAAGACATGCAACCACAGTGAGCCAGGACAAGAGTATAGTGAGGAGGCTTTGTAATTTACTGTAGTTGCTCTTTAAAATAGTTGATGGTCTTTCAGGATTCCAAACTGCAATTAGAAAATTTGTCTAAGGTTATGTGTTAATCAGAAGCAGCAGATGGCGTTTGCATGGTAAAGGTCAGCAGAGTGGGAGAGGTAGGAGTTACCCGTGCAAATTTTTTTTCCTTTTTTAAATGCATAGATAAGTATAGAGACACAAGTGAACCAACTATTTTCCAAGTCCCTATAACATCTTTATGGTATATGAAAATGTCCAAATTGTCCCCCTGGGCTATGTTTTGAAAATTTTGATCCTTGGGAAGAAGCTTAGTTTGTATGTCATTTTTCCAGAACACTGAATAATTTCCCAGTAGGAATAAAGTGTTTCAGGATCCTGGCACTTTGTGAACAATCACTTCAGCCACTTCAGCTGTAGTATCTGATTGGGTGACATCCTAAAGAAGATGACCCACAGACCCACAGACTTCACAGTAGTGGGCCACGATTTCATAGGTGTGAAAAGCATCTGACTGCCCTTGGTTTGGAATCTGGGTTCTCTGCTCAAAGCCTCCTTATTGCATCCAGGATAAAGCCCAAACTCCTAAGTGGACAGTGAAGGCCCTCTGCTCTGCCACTCTCACTTACCTTCCGGCTTTCCTTGCATCCCTGTCGGCGTCCATATCCTGACCTGCACACATGTGCCTGTCCCGCTGGCCACTCACTGCTTCCCAGAATCCTCACCTATGCAAGAATCCCCTTTTTCCTCCCTCCCTTGACATTAAACTTCTACTTACCTTTCAAAGCCCACTTCTCCCTCACTACATTAGTACCTCTAGGATAGCACTTACATCTCCCAACTTGACTAGTTCTTATCCCGGCCATCTCCCTGCTCCAAATCTTAAGCTCCTTAAGGACTGCAGCGGTGTGTTGGTAAATGTTTAACACTTGTCTCTCCAGAAAGAAAGCAGAAAAGTCCTGATTGGTCATGGTTGCCTATGTCCTATGGCTTGCAAAATTCCTGAAAATTTTAACATTCAGCAGTCTCAACCCCACTGGGACCTTGATTTGATACAATAGTCCTTGTCATCCTCTCCTCGTCCACTGTGCTTTGCTTAAAAATAGATGCTCAGGAAATGGCACACCTCTGGGGTGAAGGGCTCAGCTGCAACTTGGACTTCACCTAACAAACACCCACAATATAACCCAATTGTTCCCTCATATTAATCTGAAATTTAAGAATGTTTTCTGAATTGACTTCTGTAGGACAGTTGATGGTATTACTCTTTCCCCAGTGACCTCAGAGCAGGGGCCGTTGCTGGCAGTGACCCAAGCAGCTTTTGTGCTTCTTGTCACTTCAGAGTGGCAGCCTTAGCCCCTGCACGCCACACTGCATGGGCATGTGTGAGCTCAAATAGACGGATTTATTAAAAGTGCAGCTGAGAATGGTGCTGAGGAACACGTTCATGCTCTTACATTCACCAACCTCATTAAAGCCGAACATGATTCAGCGTGATTTCAATTACAAGACAGAGAAGAAAGTCTAAAACAGAGTCAAGATTGTTTCCCTTTCAAGGAGATGAGTGAAAAATCCCCATACATTTGTAATACCTCTGTGACTCACATTTTCAGATTGGAATGTCAGCATAGTTTTCATTTTAGCTCATTTAGTAAAGTGCTAACCTTGCTTCCTCTGTTTTTATAATAAACTTGGAAGTCACTACTGTACATATTAATCCTATTCTTCCTGTTGGGGTGACCAACCTGTTCTGGTCTGGCCCACTTAAAAACCGAAAGTCCTGCGTTTTGGGAACACCCTTGGTCCAGGCAGACTGGGCCAGTTGGTCACTCTAGTTCCCTTAAGGTGGTGGCTCTGATCGTGAATTCTTTGGGCATTTAAACCTGCAATATACCTCCTACTGCCACTATTCCAGCAGGTATTGAATCAATAACTAAAAGGATTAGAAGTTCTAAAAAAAGAAAAACCAGTTTATAAAATCTCTTTTCTTCTAAAGGTCATGATCCTATTTGTCAGGCACTTTTATTAAATGAGAGAATAAATGGGAAAGTACTATGGATAGGAGAAAACGCCACAGAGCACAAAACACTGGTATTTATTTCTTATAAGGGTATGTGTGTTCCATAATTCTGTCTTTCAGAACTCATCTTGGATATTACTGAAATATAGTGACTTACGATAGAATAACTAGTATCAAAATACTTTAAAATAAGCTGAGCATAGTGGCTCACACATGTAATCCTAGCACTCTAGTAGGCCAACCAGGAGGTTCACTTAAGGCCAGAAGTTCAAGACCAGCCTAAGCAAGAGAAAGATGCCATATCTAAAAAATATAGAAAAATGAGGCAGCGTAGTGGTGAGTGCCTATACTCCTAGCTACTCAGAAGGCTGGGGCAGGAGGATCACCTGAACCCAGCAGTTGGAGGTTGCAGTGAGCTGTAATGACATAACTGTATTCAAGCTGAGGTGACAGAGTGACACTCTGTCTCAAAAAAAAAAAAAAATACTTTAAGATAAACTGATTATAATTTTGTGGGCATCTCTCCTGGAAGATTATACATATGGCAGATAGAGTCTAATTTACCTTCCATGGGTCAACATTCCATGACGTGCAAAGCAGCTTCTCGTGATCAGCTACATGGGAGTGAGTTGGAGGGGAACATCCCTGAACATGAACTTGTTGGGCGCTCTTTACTGTCCACAGACATTTCTTGGTGGAAATGATATGCAGTAGTAGTGTCCACAATGTGTCACTTTGTGACAGTGTCAGAATGTGTCCCCATTATAATAGACATTTCTGCTATCATGTGATATCTGTGTTCCCACTCGTGTTCCACAATAAAAATTATAGGAGCTTCTCTTTTGTTTTTTTGGCCAGGGCTGGGTTTGAACCCGCCACCTTCGGCATCAGGGGCCAGTGCCCTACTCCTTTGATTCACAAGCGCCAGAAGGAGAGTAATTGGTGGTGCATCTTACAAGGGTACATGTGAAATTTACTAGGTGTAGAATATAAATTTCTTAACACAGTAACTAAGAAAATGCCATGAAGGCTATGTTAACCAGTTTGATGTAAACATTTCAAATTGTATATAAAACCAGCACATTGTACCCCTTGATTGCGTTAATGTGCATTTATGATTTAATAAAAAAAATAAATAAAAATTGTAGGGGCTGAAGGGGAAAAGAGAGTAAGGGCAGATGACTCTAAATATATTCACCTTGGTAAACTGTAGCACTTGAAAAAGCAGTAAAAACCCTAATAAAAATACTAGCTCCGTTTACAGGTGAAAGACACTTGATATAAGGGCTGAAACTGCTGAGTTTTGGATAAAAGGGCAAAATGCTCAAGGATCCAGGAGACTCGTATATTAAACACTTAATTCCAAGAAAGAACATGTAGCTGAACCAAGCCAAAGGAAAGCACGTGGGGTAGCTGGGCAGTGTGGACAGCGCTGCAGGCTCCTCAGCTTGCAGGCAGCTGTGCTTATGTGTCTGCACAGGGCACTGTTACTTGATGGCTCCAAATAACACTGGAAAGAAATCCTTTACAAGCCAACATGACTTCTCATTCATGCTGACAGCATTATCCATTAACCATTTCGATGTGATCTCATTTATGCCGCAGACATGAACATTTTAGTTTGCAGATTTCTGCTAAATAAGATGGTTCGCAAAGCAGGTTCAAAATTGTAGGTGATTGTATGTATTGAATCCAGAACCCTAAGTGTAAAAATTCACTGTGGTTCTCAATACTTTGGACAATAATACTAGATGAGTTTAAATTTGGAAAAATAAAACCCTCCCAGAGTGGAGTCGCATCTCCTCTCAAACCTTTTAATTAAAGTCAGACATCAACGCTGGTGTTCCTCTGACTGCCAAAATACTTAGAAGTAGTTTTATGAGATTTGTGTATAAGTTGTAAAATAAAAAATTCACACACTACTGCGTTAAATGACTTGTATTTGGTTTATTTAAATATAGTTTAGTAGGACTGCAATACCTACGGAGGGTTAATGGGGCAGAATCCTATTTAATTAACTTATACCCACTTGGGAGCCAGTCACTTGTAAAGGGGTGCTGAGCAAATAAGGCTTCAGATGACACGAAATCTTTGAAAAGAATATGCCGGCTTTGGTGTAAACATCTCTATTATACTAACCTTGTCATTAAAACTATTTCAATGAACTAGCTCACAGGTTTTACATTTACAGAAATATTTTCATTATGTATATATTTAATCTTTTTTTAAAAAATTAGGTCATTAAATCTATTTCATAAGCTATTTCAAGTCTCACAATTTATATGTATAAATATATTTTTCAGCATATATTTACATAAGTCTTTTTTAAAAATGATACCCCATGTATTATGTGATTTAAAAATAATTAAGTATGTCTTGAAGGTTCTAAGAAGATTGGAATCGGTGTTTTTTCTGCTCTTCTTTTGGCATTCGTGGAGAGAGGAAGTCGTCCCAGAATTGCCATCCTTTTCTCCATATGTGTCTAAAATATGACCAGTGTTTTACATTTGCATAAATCTGATTAATAAACAGTCACACCATTAAAATAAAGCATTCTTTTCAATCTAGGCTAATTACACATCATTTAATGCCTGGTCTTTAATGAGGATTTCAATAAATGTTCGTTGATAATGATAATTATTAAAATGATATGTTAAGTCAGTCTCCTCATGTGAGAGATGCTTTGTTTTGAAATGTTAGACTTACAGCTTTGCCTAAAAATTTTTAATTAAAATCACCACTTTGGCATGAGGCTTAAAATGCGGGAAGTTGCTGCAATTAGTGCATTGTACATCCATATGGATGTTACCAAACAGCTTTCAACTTAAAGGATTTGGGCTATTTTGAATGTGGGCCTTCTGTTAAGCTTAAAACAAAGCCTGTCTATCTCTGCATTCACTTTAATTAATATTCTCTCGCTGGTCTCAAAGATGTGTTCTCTTCTGGGAGGAAGCAGCATCATTATCATAAATCAGAAATAAGTTACAGAAGTAGGTTTGACTAATTTTCTACTTCCTTCTGTTTCTTACCACTCTCCCCCCATCCCCCAACACACACCCAAACCAAGAAGCTTAAATGTGGTGTTACAGAAACTGGAAAACTTTGATTTCAGATACTCTACAAGAAAATCTGTATTTCCAGGCAAATCATAACATATTCAGCTCACTCAAAAAAATGAGTAAATTATAAGCTGTCCTGAATTTCTGAATTCAGTATGAAGTTTAAAATGTCGATTCCAACATTTATGTAAAATCTACAGTATGAAATTTGGGCACATGTGGGATATGTACCCACAAGTACTGTGTGTGTATATTTGACGTTTTTTACTTTAGACAGACTTATACTTGCCTACGTGCTTAGGGTGTAACGAACTTATTTGTGGACTTAATTCTTTGCACTAGCCAACTCTACTTGAAGGTGAATTAGGTACAAAGATTTTTGTTTGCCCTGAGTATCTTAAGCACCATCAAAGTGATGCAGCCTAGGAAGTTCATTTCTTCTTTTTCCAGGACATCATGTGAAACTCTACTGACATGGCATTTACAGAGAAAAGACGCTTTCTGAACTGTGTTCTCCACAAAATCAGAATAAGCCATACAAATGGTTACATATTTTAACTGAAGCCTTAATTTTCTATGTGAAAACATCTCCCCTACGGCCACTCTCCATATACCTTCTGAAAAATATTTCCTCCCATGGCCACTGGAATCCTCTGTTGAGGTGTTCAATTAAAGCCAATTTTGAATGCTGGTATAAAAAGCAGATGGCTAAAATGATTTTTTTAATCTTCATTGAACTCTTAAGAATAGGGTAAATGTAAGAAATTACAAAGCAGAATTGAAATTTACCAGAACATGTGGGTAGAATGATTCATCCAGCATATGAGTGGAAAGACGTGAGACCAGTAAGTCCACTCTAGAACTCCACCAGAGCAAGTCCTGGTTTTTTCTTTTATTCCTGTATTAAGGAATCCCATTCCCCATATCTATTAGATTTGGCCCAAAGATACCCAGTGTTCCCCTGTTACCTGGATTACTGATTTTTATTTTCCTTTTTTTTGAATGTATGTAACGAATTACATATCTATCTTTAACTGCCTCCAGTATTTTGGATACTGCATTCGAAAAGAAGGTTGGAATTCATTTTATTCTAGTTTAGAAACAGACAAAGCTAAACTTGGTCAAATGATAATCATTTCTCTTTCTCTAGAGAACCTTAGTGTTTTACAATTTTATACTGTCTTTGCCATTGTGAGGTAGATTCCTTTCTGTCAAATTTGAAGTATTTTTCCCTTCTTTGTCAGACATATTTAAAAAGAAGTCTCTGAAATAGAAATGAACAGATTACCCTACAGCTTCACATACATCCCGGAGAATATCCTGCTCACAATTTATGTGATAAAAGGAAAACCTACAGTTGTTTTAATTTGGAAGCAAAATAATCACTTCTCTCCAGTGAGGCTTAGAGGGAGGAAAAAAGTGAGCCAGAGTCTTGTAGGAAAGAGCAGACTTTGAGGAGGGGCAGGCAGTGCAGCAGGAAAAAAAGGACAAACACAATAAAACAAACGTCCAGCCTTAGAGTGGGCAGACAGGCAGTGAAACCCAGGCCATCGATGACAGAGAAGCACCCCGAGCAGCAGCGTGCAGCTGTGCTGTCCCCCGAGTGTAGACTGCACGCACGTGGGTGGGGTGTGTGTGTGTACACACAGAGATTTAACAGGGAGCACAGGGGGATTTTGAAAGAGCCTGGCTTGTTTTTAATTTGGGTCTGTTTGCTTGCATTTAGCACTTAAGGGCTTCTACATTCCGTTTGCTCAAAAGAGTGCTGAAGCACTCCTTGCTTATGCCTGGAATCAGAAATGCATGAAGTGCAGCTGCAGAGATAATACATTTTCCCCAAAGGCTTTGGCTGAGCAAATTAGGTGTCAATGGGGTGCCTGCGCAGGCAGTACTCTCTCTAATTAGTCTCTTGAGCCTAGTTGGTGGCGGGTATGCGATGATCTAATCAATTGGTCTGTGTCTGATGGTTCGTGTAAAAATCCTACCAGGCAGACTCTCTCCCACAGGTCACCCACCTGCACAGCGGGACTGCTCATTTTCATTTTTCATCTCTTCCATCACATGATGCTGACAGTTGGTTTTAAGAAAATTGAATCCAAAAAATATCTAGTTCATAGGGCACATGGGTCAGAACAAAGTTGCATTATGGGTACCAGCGGATCCAATTAATTAATATTTATAGCTGAGAAGCTCTATGTAGATATTTCTGAATAAGGATTTTTATCAATCAAATCCAGTTTCTTGTTTTAAAACATTCATTTCTGGAGAAAGAACTGGTAAAAGCTGAAAGCATGATAAAAGTGGCACCCGTTAATCTTACTATTTATATACCTGTGAGCGGATGTGCGCATGGTTGAGTTTATAATTCATATTCAGTGTTTATTTGTAAGGTGTGTGCAGCATGTTTCGATAATTCAGGGTAAGGGAAGGACTTGCGTTGATGCTGCTTTGCTTTCCTGGGATGGTGGCTTACTCTCTCTCCTTCCACCGAAATGCTAACCCATCAAATGCATGATTACATTTAGATTTTGAAAAGATGTCTAGCAGTAAACTGGCCTACGTCATATGCATTCATTGAAAATTAAAGCTAGTGCTATCCAAGGAGGGAGAGCAACGCCCCAGGCTGCAAGTGGACAGCATCAGGCAGGGTGGTTGGCGCCACTGGGGCCCTTGAAAGTCTTCTCACAGAGACAAGAAAAGCTGTACTTCTCATGGGCACCTCCCTTCTGCTCTCATTATTGGCTCCTTCCATTAAATGTCTGAGCCCAGACCAAAGTAATGGACTTATCATAATCACTGTGTTCACCGTTTATTATCCAATTACTGTTATTATGTATTATCCTTTATTATCCAATTCTGTTTGTGCCCTGGGTTAGGTATGTGATTTTCCTAGAGATTACTCTCAAAGAATCAGGACAAAGGCAAGGACAGACACCATCAGTGGTTAAAAGATGTCTTAAATCAACCCCCCAGGGTAGTAAATATGCCATTGGCTATAGGGACAACATAATTTATTGTTATATGAAAACAAATATACTAAAAATGAACTTATTTCCTTCAAATACAATGTTATGAAATTTTAAAAAAGAAAGTTCGGCCAACAGGAAGGTGTTGATCCTACCACCTGTCCTCATCTGAAGGTTTATCTGTGGCCAGCCTGCTATGTCCCTGGCACTTTCAGCAAGAGCACAGGCACAGCACTTGCCCTTGGTAAATGTGCCATAGAGAACGCCATACTAGACAACACTTTCCACTCCCAAGTATTCAGATTCTGCTTTTCCACTTCCTGTTCATTCAATGGTTATGTATGTATGTATGTATGTATGTATGTATTGGAGGCAGCGTCTTACTGTGTCACCCTCGGTAGAGTGCCGTGGCATCACAGTTCACAGCAACCTCCAACTCTTGGGCTTAAGCAATTCTCTTGCCTCAACCCTCCCAAGTAGCTGGGACTACAGGTGCCTGCCACAGTGCCCAGCTATTTTTTGTTGCATTTGTCACTGCTGTTTTAGCTGGCCAGGGCTGAGTTCAAACCCACCACCTTCTGTTTATGGGGCTGGGGCCCTACTCATTGAGTCACAGTTACTGCCCTCAACAGTTATTTATTGAGTGCCCAAACCAGTCTCAGCTATGCTCTGGGGATACAGTGTTCAGCAAAATCAAGCTTAGTCAAGAATGTGATGACACCACCTGCCCCCTTATTTGTTCCTTCACAGGAAGTGTCTCCAGACCTCAAGAGGGACCAAGAAAAGCCTTTGGTTCAAGAGGCCAAAATGGGCAACAGGTCTCCACTCTGTTGATGAAAGTGGTAGAGCAAGGGAGAGCAGAGCCAGGAAAGACTACTTTATTTGAGTACAGTTGTAGGAATTCCAGGCTTAAGCAAGCAGATGTCCAGACAAGCCCACAGCTCCCATTTGGGTGGGTGGGCAGGCTTCCTGAGAGCTGGAATCTCAAATGCTATTTAAGCTACATAGAAGAAAAAGGACATTTTTGCCATCTGTTCAGTAAAATTCTCAAGTTTAATATTGGAATTGAGGACCGAATGAAGATGCCTATGGATAAATGTGTTTGAAATACTGTGGGGACCAGTGCTCCCTCCCCTCATTGTCACAGGCCTAAGTTGGAATGTGTGGTTCTGTGAAGCAGCAGCAGGAGCAAAGCTGTATCTTCTTCATTTCCTGGGAAGAACAAGGGTAGGACAGCAACTAAGAGGGTTGTTCCAGTAATTTTTTTTTTTTTTTTTTTTTTGCTAAGGTCATTACTTGCAAAAACAGAGGTTAGATAAAGACATATCTAGGCAATCAAGCAAGAGAGTGAGATTGCCAGGTAAGCCACATGGAGAACTGTCCTACAGACAGCAAGTACTTGAGAGAGTATAATGACTAAGCAGTCTGGATTCAGTGGTAGCAAATGGCCTCTGTGTGGTATCCGTTCACCTCCATGTCTCTCCCAGAAACTTGAGAGCAAGGCATTTGTTTATTTCCTATTGAAAAAAGGGAATTCTCAAAAAAGAAAAGGTACCCCTACCTCATACCATATATAAAAATAAACTCAAAATAGATCAAAGTTCTAAACATATAGAACTAAGACTTAAAGAACATATATAAGACTAAAACTATAAGACGTTTAGAAGAAAATAGAGGAATCAATCTATATAACCTTGGATTTCACAGTGGATTTTTAGATATGGTACCAAAGATGTATGCAACAAAGGAAAAGGGGATAAATTGGACTTCTTCAAAATTGAAAACGTTTTTGCATCAAAGGAGACAGTCAACATAGTGAAAAGGCCACCTATGGAATAGGAGAAAATATTTATACATCGTTTTTCTGATAAAAGATTAATATCCAGGATGTGTAAAGAACTGATACAACTTAGCAATAAGAAAACAAACAACCCAATTTAAAAATAAGCAAAGAACTCAAATAGATGATTCCCCAAAGAAGATATTCATATGGCCAAAACCACATTAAAAGGTGCTCAATATCACTAATCATTAGAGAAATGCTAATAAGTTCACACCTACAAAGATGGCTGCAATTACAAAAAATAAAATAAAAAAACAAGTGTTGGCAAGAATGTGGCAAAATTGGGACCCTTACACACTGGTCATGGGGATGAGAAATGGTGCATTCACTACCGAAAACAATTTGGCAGCTCTTCAAAAAGTTGAACACAGAGTTGCCATATGACTCAGCAATTTGACTCCTAGGTATATATCCAAAAGAATTAAAAATAGGAATTCAAACAAATACTTGTACATGAATGTTTATAGCAGCACTATCATAATAGCCAAAAGGTAAGACAACCCAGATATACATCAGCTGATGAATGGATAAACAAAATATGTTATATCCACACAATAGAATATTATTCAGCCATAAAAAACAATGGATGCTGAGACGTGCTGCAACGCGGATGAACTTCAAAAAACATCTCGCTAAGTAAAAGGTGCCAGACACATAATAGGCGCCATGTTGTATGGTTACATTTATCTGAAATATACAGTATTGGATAAGTCCATAGAGAAAGAAAGATTAGTGATTGCCAAGGGCTATGGGAAGGATACAGGATTTCCTTTGGGTTTGAAGAAAATGTGTTGGAACTTGGTAGAGGTGATAGTTGCACAACGTTTGTGAATGTACTAAATTCACTAAATCATACACTTTGAAATGGTGAATTTTATGTTATATGAATTGCACTCACTTTTAAAAAAAGAATGGAAAGTTAATATTCAAAGAAAACATTATTGTAAGTAGGGGAAATGATTGTGGGGAGGATGCCATTGGAATGGTTCTTAAGTCTAAGAGTGAAACTTTTGCCCTCTGGCCAGGATATTGCTAAGGTGCTGCCATGCAGGGGTGACATCCTTGACGCCACAGCCTGTGTGGGCAGCACCAGGACACCTGCACCAAGAAGTCTCAGAAAAAGGCCAAAAGCCACAGGACTCTATCCGAGGTTCCCCATGCACACAGGAAGATGACAGTGTGGCCCTGTGGCTGGGGATGTGAAGATCTGACAAGGCCTCTGTGACCACAGGCTTCTGGGCCTAGGAGATGACATGGCTCCAGGACTCAGTTTGGCTAATGGGCGGATCTCTTCTCAGCTATGTGATCTGAACCTGGGAGTGTTTTCACTCTTCCTGGCAAGACATTGTTCCCCATCCTAGAGACTCAGTGAAAGGCTTAAGGGCTAAAACCAAGTGTGGAGGGGAGCAGAGTGAACATTTCCTTCTTTCTCCTTGAACCATTCACCTGCAAGTAGTTACCAATTTTTTAACCAGATGTCTTGGAGACGCGCAGTGGTACACAGGATGTTGGGAAGAGCCTGCCAGTTCAGGTCGTGCTGGCCAATTCTCATTCTGGTGAAACTGAAATAACTGATAATAAGCAAGCAAGGAATTACATACAGATGAATTTTTCTTAAGTATCTATGTGATTCATTTTTCTATTTCACGTTCATAAAAAGAACATGATAATATGTTCTTTTAATGGTCTGTATGATGCTACAGGCACTTAATTAAGACCAGTATTACTACTAATGATTTTAAGAAGGAAATTTGCTGAGTTTCTTTTTATCTAACTTTGCAAAAGGAAGTTAGGCCAATTCATGGAGTTAAATTACTTTAAGAGAAAAAAATGTAGCCAGAATATTTGTTTATCGTATGATAAGAATTATTTTGAGTTCGTAGGCTATTCTGCCTGTATTTATGTGGTTGCGAGAATGCTGACAGGTTCGCTTTGGCCTGACCAATTTTGACATCTCACATAGTTTAGGAAAAATGAATGATGTCATTTCTTTATATATATATATGTATGTATATATATAACATTTTTCTCGTTTTCTCCTTCCAGGATTAAGTTTTCATCATTCTGGAAAGGAAAAAAACCAACCAAACAAACATTAACGAAGTGGCCAATATATGAAGGAAAGCTTGGAACAGTTTCCTTTAGCACCCTGTGGTGGATTTCACTCACAAGAAAATTGAAGCTGGCAAGACCCTGTTTTCTCTGCAATTTATTTAAAACCTTGCACGCATTTGGATACCTTGTGATTTCCAAGAACTCTGTGAAGATTAAGCTTTGCTTACTGATATGTGGCATGTATTCTTTTCAGTCTTTTGTGTTTGATTTTGTTTGATTTCCCTCTGCAGCGCAGCGTCTCTGTAAAGGTCTTTATGCTTTCACCAGCCATGTCTTAAACACATTAAGACAACACATTTGGTGTTCACACTTCTTCAGTAATGTCTGTACTTGAAAGCCACACAGTGGCATAAAGCAACGTGCGTTTTCTTTGAGAGCAGTGCACATTTTGCGCCTACCAGGAAGGAAACTTTTTGCTAAAGCAATCCCCTGTCCTCCGACTTGACAACTTGGTCCCTGGCTGCAGGACCCCACCTGTTGCTTACCTTTTGAGGATATTTGCACATGTGGGATTTTTTTTTTCTTGGAAATAACTGCACATTTATATCAGATATTGGATCTGCTTTGCATTTTCAAGCCACCTTAGCATGGCTGTTTTTTGATCAGTGAAGAAACAAATATCAAATGTTAAAAACAAAGACAGGGATAAATTGCCTACTTTTCAACCTCTGGAGATTGAGGTGACTTTTTCATGTGGTCCGGGTCTTGTCAACATCTTACTTCTTTCCATCCACTCTGTTCCACTTTGTATTTTCTGAGTGGAGAAAGTGAGGAACAGAATGTTTAAAACTAGGGTGCAAAAGAGTCATACCCTTTGGATGAGTTCCCAAAGCAGTCTTGGCTGGTTAAATGCTTAAAAAGCAAATTATAAAATGGATCCACTTAAAAATTTGCTCACTTATGACAAAAGCACCTTCAGAAAATTAACATTAAAAAAAAATACCAAGCTGATTGGAAGATATCACTGGGTTCCTTACTTTAAAAAGTCTCCTGGAATAACTGTTCAAATGCAGGTTTTAGAAACAATGCAGGAATCTTGCTTTAAAGACAAAAAAAAAAAAAAGGAAACTCCTTGTTTAAAGAGTTGAGGGGCCTTGGAGGGAGGATGAAGGTGAGGATGTGACTCTGGGCAAAAGTGGCCTAGGCCTGGATTGTACTTTGTTCTGGAGGGAGAGCTGCCTGGTGCAGGCTGGTTCCCAGGAGGGGAGGCCTCACTGCAGAATCCCCAGTAATACCAAGGCCAAGGGGCAGTTAGGACATTTCATCTAAAGCATGAAACCTAGGTCCTCTGAGCACAAATTCCTATGAAAATATCTTTGTGTACCTTGTTTTACATTTCCTATTAGTCAGAAAGGAGAGCCTAAGAGTTTGAAATGTGTCACACATTTTTAGGATCAAGACCAGGAATTATGAAACAGTTTGACAAAGACTTTCTCAGAGAGAAAAGCTTTTCTGTAGTCAAACTCAGTACACTTAGGAAATTGGGCCCAACAATCCTAAACTTTAAAATGGTACTATTTCTGGAGTAAGGCATGAGGGGGTATGTCAAAGACATGATTCATCCTATCCAAATGTAGCATTCTTCGTACATTTATACATGCTAAGCAAAGAATTACTTACTGATTGATTTTAAAGAGAGCAAGAGACACCCAAGGTTAGAATGTTTACTATTTGCTACGTAGAAATCTTTTTCATTCCTCTTTCATACATTCCAACCCACTGGAATTCTTTAGAGGTATTTTGATTTAACGTATACGTCAATTAGGATTTCTTAAAGTAAATATAGGAGGACAACTTTACATGTAATCAAAAACAGGCTTTCCTGTGATTTGTTTTGAATCATTCATTTGGGGGAGAGGCAAAACTTTTGTACTTCACTAAGTTTAAATCAAGATCAACTGATGATTAAATCTTGCTATTTAATAAGGTTTCTAATGTGAACTTTTACAAATATTTAATGTCAAAAGACTTCAATTAGGGGAATTAGAGATATATGACCCTTTCACAGGCAGCTTCTCTTGGGAAGTGAAATATAATGCTACTTACTCCGTGAGGGGAGAAATCTGCTTTATTACAGAGACATACTTCTCAGAAGGTTAGGAGGTTTTGAGCCCCCCATCCTCGCCATCTGTACAAGAAATTCAAATTTTGGTTCTCCTCCTCTCCCTCTCTCTCTGTCTCTCTCCTCTGCCCTCTTTCCTTTCCTATTTCCAATCACATCTTCCCTCCACTTTTTCTCTCCTACCTTCTCTGAGGGCAGTCATGAAAATAAATACATTCTGTGTTCATTAGCAGATTTATTATTCTATGGAGAAAGCACTGGAATGTTTTGTGAGATTATTTTTATATGAAGGAATAGTTTGAATTCAAACAGCTGGTGAGAATAGTATGAACACCTTAGCACAGTGATTGTATCAACAGGACAACACTGCACACGCAGTATTCTGATGGGAGATTTGAGATTTAATTTTCATTCTCTTAAAAGAACAGTTTGGCTGACTTAAAAATATAAGATACATAGGACACGTAGTATGCAGCAGAAAATAGGGGACAGAAGGCAGAGGTGGCTGTCCATCCACTGATGCAAGGGTGAGAAGCTATTTCTACCTCCCAAGAGTGGTGAGAAGAGTTTCCAGGGGAGCCTCCAGGCTTGCCGAGAACGCAAGGCCTCTTGGTATCCTTTCCTCAGTGTGTATGACAGCCAGTGTAATCAGTCCCCTAGGTTATGCGTCTATAGGAGATACTCATCTGTGAATATTATTGGTTTTGTAATCTTTGTTATATAAAAGGATGTTTAGGCTGTACATACTGGGGTAGATTATTGCCTGCCTCCTATACATAGGAATATGCTACATAATCGCGCATAACTTCCATCTCCTTTACTGGCTTGTAGGCAGAGAAAACTATATATGTTACTGCCTTGTCATTTTCTCATACACCAAAAAAAGAAAAAAAATAGAAAAAACCTCAATAAAATAAGCAATCTCCTATTCTCATTCCTTGTCCCAAGCAGCATATTTAGAGACATATACAGAATCTACATTCTCTAGTTGGGAGTGGATTTTTTAATCTTTTTTTTGTTTTTCTTATGATGCACTGAGATTGTACTTTCTAACGGGGGATTGGTACCTAAGAAATGTGCTAGCATCATTCAAAAAACTATTATACTTCAAAATGACATATAGCAAGGAGAATGGAATAATAACATGTTGCATATTTGTTACTCATTGTAATTTGTCTGTATTATGAAAGATGTAATGGTTTGTCAGCTGTCACCGTTGTTTTCTTGTAACATGATATGGAATAAAGTATAGCAGAATCTCCATACATCTTCTTGACACATCTTCTTGATGGGTACCCTGAAGGACCCATACACCATACCAAAAAACAAAAAAAAACAAAAAAACATTGTCTTAAAAACTCTTCAATACAACTATTCTTAAAAGAGTGAAGTAAGATACCAGACCCACCATGTGGGAAGGAGCGAGTTAGCTGAAACGTTCCAGGACTCTGTGAAACCCTTGCCTTTCCTTGACTTGCTGTGCCAGGTATATGCAAAGGAGTTAGAGCCACACAAAGCAGACCCTGAGCTGAGGATCTGCACGGTCCTCCGGCCCCTTACTGATGGTCACCACATGTTCTGCCCATCCCAGACACATCTGGAGCCCTTCTGGTTTTGTTTAATGACAATCCTGTTTATCTGTTATTGGCTCGCTCTCTATTTTTCGCACATATCCTAAGATGAGGTGAGTAGATTACCCTCCACTGAATAAAACCAAAGCCTCAACATGCACAATTTCCGCCAGAAGTATTAGTGTTCTCTACTTCCCGGAGAACCATTTGGGGGATGTCCACATCTGAAGGGGCAGGGATCCCACATGTGCATTGACAGTTGCCAGCTTGGAGGACCAGTCTCCTTTTCAGCATTACCTTCTCCTACTTGTCAGATCTGTCATAACCCCATCTAAACCCCCATGATTTGATAAATGGCTAATTTATTCAGATAGGGTCATCAGTTTATAAATAGAATATTTGTGATTTTAACCGGTTTACAAGCTCATGCCCCATTTAAAGAGGACCCAGGATCCTGGCTTTCTCTTGAGCAGACCCGTACCCACCAGGAGCAGCTCCCTGAGATTTTCTTACCCTGTTCTTCTCCTGTAACCCCTGTGATTTCATAGTTTGTAAGCCCTTCTCAAAGGAACGTTCAAACAAAGCGAAACATAAGTGCTCTCAGTGGATGCATATTCCGCATACTCAAGAAAAGCTCGTGAGAGCCACCACATCTTCAGCCCCCAGCTGCTGTTTCTGTTTCCCATAAAGCAGCTAGCCATCTAAACCAAGGGCAAGTGCACTTGCAGAAAGTCACTGCCACCACCACTGGACCCTGGGACAGGAGATGGAACAGAGGTAGACTTCACAGTAGCCAAATTGGAATGGGAGCCATAAATGACCCTGGCAACTGATTAGAATTAGAGAAGCGTGAAAAAGATAGCTTGTTCCAGGGAAGTGTTTTGAGGGAGCAAGATGTTTGGCGCTGTTTCACTTCCAAACTGATAGGGTGGCTCGTGTGCCCATCGTGAGGTCTCCCTGCAGCCTCCAGGGCAAACTCACATTTTTTTGGACTGTGCTCCGGGGTTGATTGAATTACACAAGCTTTTAATAGAAGAAAGAAGGGTCTGGAGGGCTGGTATCTACAAGAGGCCAAAAAAACACCTTTGAGAAATACTTTTAACTTTTAAAATGTGGCAGCAGAAATCCTCCCTGTTCCATAATTGCCTGATGTTGCCGTCTTTTTCAGCGGAGGCCATTCCAGCTCTGCCAGGTTGGAAGACGTGATGTGTGCTCACTGAGCCGAGCGGTGAGAGTCGGGAGGGCGCCACTCCTATAGTTGCTGTTGGCCTCCAGAGTAAAGAGAAACCAGAGGGGAAGGTGTCAGAGCAACCTTGTGCCACTGGGTTAACACGTACAGTTGCTGAATAATGGCGGGCATTGTAAATCTCTGCAATGAGAACCCCACAGTGGCCCAGCAGCCTGCTGCTACCAGTGGGTGGTGGCGTTATGGGCATTAGCTTTGAGAAGCTTATATAGCAGAGGGGGCTAGGATAAAGGACACAAATCAGGGAAAAACTGACAAGATTAAAAAAAAAAAATCTAAGACCTCGTATTTACTGTTCATCCCCCATGCTCTCCGTGTGCTATATTGTCTGCGTTGAGTCATGCTGAGAGAGAGCCAGGCACAATAATAGCTCAGAGCAGCCTTGCAGCCCCCAGCCATCCTCTGCCAATGGTGCTGACTGTGCTAGTGGAGAATGGGATTCTGATAGAGCTGTCTTTTTTCTTCTTCCCTGCGAGACCACCAATAATTATGGAGGGCATGCTGCAAAGATAGGGGGTAAGGGTTCCCTGTGGGGGTGTGTCCTGAGAAGTGACCCAGCGGGGGTCCCTGCAGAGGCCTGTGTTACACAGCCCTAGGTGTGCCTGCCTGACAGGCGCAGGCAATGCTGGGGAAGTCCAAAGACACACGTTTGAAACATCCGCGCAGAGGTTAAAATGAAACTCAGCTTTGTAAATCAAACTGCAGTGAGAAACAAGGACTCTTTCCCTGCTCCCTCCATCTTCAGCCCAATCTTGTAACTGGGAACCTTGCTTCCTCAAGGAAAAGCTGTAATCCACTAAGATCCTTGGGGAAAGTAGAGACAAGTCCTGCGACCATCTTCCCCTAACATTTGGGGGACTCACACCCTTGCGTATCCTTTCTGTTGGCCCAGCGGCTCTCAGCCCTGACTCTCCTTGGAATCACAAGGAGGTGTATAAAGCCCCTCCACCCCAGACCAGTTCATTCCCATAGTACTGAGTCTGAGGCTCTGGCATTGGTCTGTTTTGGGAGATAACAGATGATTCTATGGTCCAGTGAGAACTGCTAACCTTCTTTCCTCCCGCCTGTCTGCCAGTCCAGAATGAGGGTGGGCCATTTTTTTCAGTAAGGGCAACCTGGTGAATATTTACTTTCCAGGCCAAGCAACTTTTGTCCCAATTCTTCACTTTGCTGCTGTCGCGTGAACACAGCCAGGAGCAGTACATAGATCAAGGAGCATGGGTGTGTTCCAATCAAACAATTTGTGGACACTGGAATTTGGGTTTCATGTAATTTTTTCATGCTATGTAATACTGCTTTACTTTTGATTTTGAAGAACTATTTTAAAACGGTAAAAATCATTCTTAGCTTGCAGATTATGTGATAATGTGGTGGGCAGGCATTTGGTAACCCAAGGTTTGCTAACCTTGGGTTACACAACACCCCTGGTAATGTGGTAAGCAGGGACCACCCCTAATATTTTCAGGGGCTAAGGGAAAAGTAAAAATGTAGATCCACTTGCCATATATCTAAATATTTTAAAATATAAACTCTACTTTAAAAAGTATAAATATATTCAATTTTCTTACCTTAACAAATATGCCTTTATGATGACCTCGAAGGCCATTTACAGTTAGAATTCTTGGACTCCTCAAAGTTCTTCACTGAAATGTAGGTCAAGACTTCCCACCCCTACTCTGTTCACAGATCAAAGGGCTTCACATGAATGTGTGTGGACATCCCAGCCCTCATACCTACATTCTGTCCATACCGCTGGTAAAACCCCTACCCCACCCCCACCTGGCAAGCCTTGGGTATGAGGTACATGGCCTCAAAGAACATGGTCTCAGGGAAGACTCCATTTGCAGGTCCTGGGCTTCTGGAGTATGTGGAGATTATGGGGAAATACCTGTATTTGGCCATGTGTAATGTGCTCCCAGGTATATTGCACACGTTTTTGGCCCAAATTTTCAGGGGGGAAAAATATTTCATTTTCATTTTCATTTTTTTATTTTTTTATTTTTATTGAGACAGAGTCTCACTCTGTGGCCCTCGGTAGAGTGCCATGGCATCATAACTCACAGCAATCTCCAACTCTTGGGCTCAAGTGATTCTCTTGCCTCAGCCTCCCAAGTAGCTGGGACATCCGGCACCCACCACAATGCCCAGCTTTTTTTTTTTTTGCATAGACAGGGTCTCAGTCTGGCTCAGGCTGGTCTCAAACCTCTGAGCTCAGAGTAATCCATCCACCTAGCTTCCCAGAGTGCTAGGATTACAGGCGTGAGCCACCAAGCCCTGCCATTTTAATTTTTTAATTCAAATTTTTATTTATTTATATTTAGGCACCTTTTTGTATTAAAAAGGAATTTTTTAACATATTATGGTGCAAGAAATTTTATGTAACAAATAATTATAAAACACAAGAGCAGATACAAGGTACAAGAAACATTATGTACCAGTAACAAATAGTATTACCCATGTATATTGCAAATCCTTATTTTTCAAAAAAGTGTGCATTATACACAGCAAAATACAGTAAGTTCCTGATGGGCACAGCACTGTGGATTCCTCAGGCTGAAAGTGAGGAGGAAGCAACCCTCTTCAGAGGGTCAGAGCAAGGCCCTTTCAGCATGGTAACCAAATGAGAGCCCCCTTGCTTGGGTCTAATTGCACTACCCATGAGTGGTAGGAGCCTAAGAGCTTCACTGAGTCTTCAGGTCCCCTGTGCGTTCCTGTGGCTTGCTCTACTCAAAACTCATAGAAACGAGCATTATCATGACATAAATGTGAGGCAGAACCATTCTGAGGACAGGGAAGACATTTTTTCAGAACGTCTCTTGGAATTCAAGGATCTGGCCCCTTGTCATTCACGTACTAGAACAGCTGCTACCAGTTCACAAGAACCAATTATTAAATATTTAGGAATTTTGTGAGCCAGTTCTTAAATCATTGATAGCTTGAAATCAGATGGAGATATTTACACCACAGAAATTGGCAAACTCTACAAATAATTTCCTTTTTTTCTTTTGAGAAACAATTTTCAGCATCTCACTGTCTCTTGCCCTCCCTCTTTTCAGCCTCCTCTGTGTACACATCCCTCCATGTGCACACCCTCTCTCTGCACCACGGTGGACTCCCTTCAGATCCTGGATATTCCAGATCTCTTCATGCCAGTGCTCTTTTATACACACTGTTCTCCTCGTCTAACTGCAGTTCCCTTTCTCTCTCTCTCTTTTTTTTTTTTGAGCAAATTCCTACTGATCCCTTTAAGACCTTTTTCAGAAACCACTTTTGCTGCAAAACATTCCCGAACTCCCCTCAAAACATTCCATGTCCCCACATCATTTTGACAATAGTAACATAGAGATCTTGCCTTCAGTCTCTGTATTCTGAAGCCTGAAAATGATGCCCAAAGTGTAGAATATATTTAATAATGTTTTAACCAAATTAATCAAGTATTAAAAGATAATGCAGATTAAGCAAGATTATTTTCCTTTCTAAGAAAGGGTTTAGCTAGACATTTTCAAACAATGTGAATACACTATGTGCGTACTAAACCTGTGATGTGGGATTGTATGCAAGGCACTGCCTGGCTATATGAGAGGAACCAAAGAAGAAAAATCTCTGCCTATCCTTCAGGAGCTCATGGTGCACTGAGGCAGTGGTTGCTACTTCTGGTTGAGTACCAGAATCATTTGGGGAGCTTTCTAAACTTTTCTACTGAATTGCTATACCTGGGGCTGCAGCCCAGGTGTGTGTACCCTTCAAAATGTCCTCAAGTGACTCCATCAATCCGCTGTGACCATGAGGCACCCTGCAGGGACCTCACAGGAAAGTTCAGACGCAGAGTCTCCTTATGGTCTGTTTGCCTCCCTCTCAGTCTCCTCTCCACCTGTTCTACCTGAAGACTCCATAAGCAGTCCCCAGGTTACAAACAGATAAGTTCTATAGGATTGTTCTTAAGTTGAATTTGTATGTAAGTTGAAACAGGTACATTTACCTATTATCTGTAATAGCCTCCATTCGTAAGTGTGAATCATATGTCAGTCAGATGTTTGTAACTCAGGGACTGTCTATATTCATTTACAAATTATAGGCAGGCACAGTGGCTCATGCCTATAATCCTAGTCCTCTGGGAGGCCGAGGCAGGTGGGTTGCTTGAACTCAGGAGTTCAAGACCAGCCAGAGCAAGAGACCCACTCTCCTAAAAATAGAAAAAACTATCCAGTTGTTGTGGCACATGCCTATAGTCACAGCTACTCGGGAGGCTGAAGCAAGAGGATCGCTGAGCCCAAGAGTTTGAGGATGCTGTGAGCTATGACACCACGGCAGGCTACCCAGGGTGACAGAGTGACTCCGTCTCTTAAAAAAAAAATTACAAATTCTGTGTCCTGCACTTTTACTTTCCACTTTTCAGTGATTCCTTCTCTCCTTCAGAGTGAAGTCCCTGCTCTGCAGAGTGGCATCGAGTCGCCCTTCCCACTCTCACATCTCCTCTGCCCTCCTGCTCTCAGTGTGAGTAGTTCTCCCTGATTTCCTCCCTTGCTCGGTTACACCCACCCTGTTTCTGGGATTCCTTCTCCCTCCCCTTCAGGTGGCCACATCCTACTGCTCCTTTTAGACTCATCTTTTGTATCACTTACTCCAGGACAGGGCACCTTTCCCTGGTTGGTTTACTTTTTCTCTTCGTTCCTCCCTCCCTCCATCCAGGGGTGTGGCAGAGCCTGGCTGAGTGTTTTTCCAGGACTAGACAGACCAGCAAGACCAGGTTGGTGGCTGAGTTCTGACCAGTGGAAAGTTAGTTAGTAGAAGCGATCGCCCCACTTCCAGGCCAGGGCTAGTAAGCACCCAGTTCACAAGAGCCATGCTCATCCCTTTCTCACCATCCTCATGCAGGTGAACACAGCCAACGTAGAAGTCTAAGATGATGTTTAAGAAGATGGGACCACTACTGCTTGGAACAGAGCCACATGATGAAAAAGAAGTTTCTTCAGAGACTTTGTATGAGTAGGACAAAAAACTTCCATTATAGGTTAACTGTAAAAAATAAAAAAAGCTATCCAATGTATTCAAAAAAAGATTACTGAGTGTCCGCCATGTGTCAGGAGTGTTCTGGGCGCTAGAGCTATCGTGGTAAACAACCCTTTCTCATGGTGGGAAAGAGACAGAAAATTTCTAAATATAAAACATAATTTCAAGCACTGATAAGTGCTATGAAAAAATTCTGAGCATTTCTACCACAGTGCTCTTTAATATTTTTTTAAGCTACCTTTTCCATGTCTACACACTAGACCTCAAGATTTTGAGGACTAGCAGGGAATCTTTTTTATCTTTCTATCTCTAGTTCCTAGATCAGTGCTTGGTCCAATGTAGGTTTTCAGTAGGTGTTGGCTGAATGTATGAAGTTATCAGCATCATGTGTCAGGGACAATGAAGCACTGGGTAGGAGAGAACAAAGGAGGGTGTCTCTTCTAGCTGAAAGTAACTAGGAAGCCTCCATGGAGGAAGTGACATCTCTGAGCACATGGCAACTGCAGCAGGGCAGAGGTCCCCCTGGGATAAAGGAGGAACATAGTTAAACGCAAACAAGAAATGCAGAGTGTTTTGAGGACAGAGGAGCTCCGCTTAGGTTGGGGCATAAGCTGTGTGAGAGGGACGAGTGAGGAATGAAACTGGGCCGTGGAGAGCCCCAGATCCGAATTCTAAAATGTTTGAATTTCACCCTGGATTGCTAAGAAAAGAAATGGCATAACTTGGAGTCTACTTTGGGAACAATCACTTGGCTTCTTTCATTTCGCTAAATCATTTTTCATTTCAGTAAATGTCTGTGAAATGCCTTCCATGTGCCAAACTCTGAGCTGAGCACTATAGCCAATGAAGCAGTGAGGACTAGTTGACAAGAACAACTTAAGCAGACATTATTTGAATGCAGGAAAGGGGTAAGTAGAAGTTACAGAACTGGTACAGAGGCAGGTATGGTATGGCTTAGGTTTTGGGTGAAGAGGTGGAAATGGGGAGGGTGTCTTGGGAAAGATAAATTAGAGCTCTCCAGGGGACATGGGCAGGCTCTCCTGAAAGACAGAGAAGAAAATGCACACAGGGAGATTAAACAACATGTACTTCCCTCCTATTAGTCTAACCCCAGTTCCAGGATTCTGCAGTAAAAACATCAGAGTTTCTGAATTTTCTCTGTCAAAGCAAAGTGGTATTAATTCAGGTACCTCTCAACTTTTCAAATAACAAATGCTGCTGGGGAATTCTGTCCACACCTCAGAGCTTGACCTCCTTCCTCCCATTCCCCTAGGACATTGGTGCTCCTCTGATTCCCCTGAGGATGCTGCGCTCCCTGAGGACAGACACCTGGTCTTACTCATCTCACGGCTGTAGCTTACGCAGCACAATTCAGGTGCTCCCCAGATATTTGAGGTACAAAGAGATTCGTTTTGTGCACGCAGAAAGCACAGAAAGAGGAGCATATTGGCAAGTGTCTTTCTTGTGTCTTCACAGAGTAAAACAAAAAAAATGCAATTCCCAAGTCTTTCCCATTTTCTGTGAAGTAGTGGAACCCTACTGAATATACCTACCTCTGATCTGAATGCTGGAGGTACAGCATGTGGTGTGGTATGGTTGTCTTAATAAGGCCGCAGAGGAAAGCCACACTTTGGGAGTGGTGGGCTGAATTACCCTCAGTCTCTGTCAATTGTCTGCTAAGAGTACAGGGAATTCAGGTTGGTGAAAGAAAGCTTTTTTTTTTGCTATTGGTCATTAACATCCAGGTGAAGTGGCACACTTTTAATTATTACCAAAATTGAGAACCCAACATGGTATTCCAGAAAGGTCATTTAAAGATCCTCATTACTGCTCATCCTATGTCATTTAATACTCAAGTTTTATTCATAAACTTGTTATCAGAATCATATTTTTGGTCATCTCATTTTGTGGGCCAGTAAACGGACCCCCAAAGTACAGTTGCGTCTTGACTAAAATGTTGCCGCCCCTCCATGGAGGTCATCAGCTGTGGTCTGAGGCTCCATCATTAACAGATTAGTTGGAGGGAAGGGTTCGCTGGGAAGATGGGGGTGTGGCCCACCCTCTAAGCCCACACTTAGGCCAGAAAGATGAAGCGACATTTCCAAGTTCAGAACATCTGTAAAAGATGAAACTGGAGTCTTGGTCTAGTCGTTTTGGGGGGTTAGGCTGACTCTAGAAGTGCAATGCAAATGTTGCTGCTGTGGCTACAAAGTAAACCCTACCGTGTCCCCTGCTTGTGATGACTTGAGTCATATTGAAACTCCGTGACAGAGAATATGAATGGGCACCCTGTGCTGTGGCTCTAACTCAAGAATTCTCTGTCCTTAATAGGACCAATTCAAGCCTCCAGATCTCACTAGAACTGTAATTTTTGTTTTCATCAAGGACCACAGAGCTTCAGATTTACCAACAACAAAATACAGACAATAAGCAGTGGTTTCTGAGAGTCATCACAGGTGATGCGTATGTTATTTGAAGATTCTTCATCACACTAAAAGCAAGTCTCTTCCTTTCTCCTCTCTCTGGGGCACAGAAGCCGGCTTTGGCTAAGTAGCCTTGCTGGGTCCTAGACAGCAGGAGTGGGGAGCGTTAGACATGTAGCTTGTCCACATCTCAGTGAGCTGTGTTGGGGTGATCAGTAGTCCAGTCCTGGGACTCATGCTTGTGCTCCCGAGGGCCCTGATATCGCCCTCCTCTGGCCTAGCCTGCCCCCTGCTGTGAGGAGTCTGAAGGGGAAGGGTATGCACTCTCCTCAAACCAGGGCGGGTCTATATGGGCCTCTTTCCTATTCCCCTGAAGGGAGACCACCTTGCCCATTGTGAGTGCCCCTAAGTCTGTAGAGGAGATGAGGGGCTGAAAATGGAGTTTGGATGTGCGGACTGGGGTGTCTTCCAGATCCCCCACAGTGCTGGATGTTCCAGGGATGGGGTGAGAAGTGGCTTCTGTTTGTGGTTTAGGGAGGTACAAATGTTACAGAGTGGACATCAGGGTGGCACTGGGGAGAAATCCTGGGGGTAGAGTTCCCAAAGACATTAGCAAAGTGAAAAAGGTTATCAGGGCTGAGCCTCGAGTCTTGGTGTCTAAGGAAGTCATGACATGGGAGCCAAAGTAGAAAATGAGGGAAGAGGACAGAAAGAGTGGGAAGCACAGTAGCCTGGATGAAGTCGGCACACCTCAGCCACGCTCACAGCTCCTGTGACACCATCTTGCTGAAGAACTCCAGGGTCTCCATTCACACAAGGAAATATGAGTTAGTACTGCCTTGTTCTAATTTCCTATTGCTATAGAATCTCTCACCCCCATATTTAGTGATTAAAATGACAATCATTTATGGTCTCTCATACTTTCTATGGGTCAAGGATTCTGGAACAGGTAGGCTGGGAGGCTGTGGCTTACAATTTCTCATAAAGCTACAGTTAGATGACAGCTAGACTAGGGCCATCTTTAAGGCTTTGACATTCACATATTTGGTATCAGAGTTGGGAAAGTTGAAAGAATTGGGAACCGAGATGCCTGGAACAAAGCACCTTTAACTTGACACAGTTCCTCCACATGATCTCTTAATCATGAAGGTTTCAGGTCAGCTGGACACTGTGTAGGGTGGGCTTGGGGCTCCAATCACAGGCACCAAGAGAACAAGACAGCCAGGTGGAAGTTGTATTGCTTTTCATCACCCAGCAATCTATTTGTTAGAAATGTATTTCTAACGACAGCCTATACTTACAAGAAAGAAAATTAGACTCCATCTTTTGATGAAGGAATGTCAAAGCATGGTGGGCATATTCTAAATCAGTCCAGTCTGTCCTGTTCCACTATTATTAGTTTTGATCCCACATGCAAAATATGCTCGCCTCCTCCTAAGACCCCCAAATATCTCACCTGTCCTGGCATCAGTCTGGGGCTCAAGATCCAGAAGCGCGTCATCTAAATCAGGTCTAGGCGCTGCAGATGGGCCCTTCAGGTACAAATTCTCATTTGCACTCTCTTGAGTTCTGTTCCTCATCTGTGAACTAACATGACAAGTCATTTGTCCCCCTCACCAACATACTTTGGTGAGATAGGCATGCAATAGCCACCACAGACTTTTCAAAAACAGGACATGTGCAGCAGTTAAATGTAGCCAGGCAGATGTGGCCAGTTCCCTGATTAGAGCTCAGCGAACTCCCTGGGAGAGATTATCTATGACCCCTGGCTCCTTCCTCGGTGCTAGGGTTGGTTTCTTCCTCTGATTTATCCTTCCTGTCCTACGAGAGTCCCCCATTTTTATGCCTGGGTGGTCTTCTCAACCTGTTTCTTTCCCATGGAACTTCAGGGGTCCAAAAGCCTCTTTTCATTTTATACTACTTCTGTCTCTTTTAGTATCATTAGGCAAATTTTTCATTAGTACAAATATCTTTAAAACTTTATGTGTTTCCTATAAATCGTACTGGGATTCACTCCATAAGAGAAACGCCACATCCACAAATCTCGATAAGATATGCTTTTTTCCTACTTTAGGCTCCCTCTAAGGCCACTCGGGGATTGAACCCTTAAGTTTCTCAGAAACATTTTTGTTCTTAAGATCTTTAGAGGGAGTTTTAACCGTTTGAAAAAAGACTAGGAGGTATTTAAAGCTGTCTGAGGTCTCAACAAAGGATTCTAGAGTTACACTGTTGTCTTCAGTTTTAAATGGAAACGACATTGTAATTTTAGCCTCATTTGCTAGCTGGAGAGGATAAGACTGAGATGTACGTGTTTTTGTTTATTTGTTTGTTTGTTTTTGAACCACAGAAGCCTTGTCTTTTTTATATTTAACTTTTTTCCCCTTTAGTTCGGCTTTCTGTTCTCATATTTTACAACGGGCAGATGGGGAACCAGGCAGCTCCTTCAATAACTCTGCCTGGAAATGTCCTTACTAGGTGATGAGCTTGTCAGACACATTTTCTATTTTCTATATTACTACAGATGACAACGGATGACAATATTGCTAGACTTTCTACTATTTCATAAACAGGGTCTCCTTTCCTCCAACTTCTGATACATTTTGCTTACTTTTTAAAAATCTCTTGCTGACACCCTGTTTTCAAAACTCTTCTCTGCACCATCCACCCAGGCCCCACATTGCTACATTTTATGTCTTATAATAGCAATACCTCACTTGTGGATAACAATTTTTTTTTTCAGTTATCTATTGTGAGGCAAATCACCCTCAAAATTGGTGGAGAGAGGGAAAGAAACAACCTTTAAAAAAATCTTTTATTTTTATTTTATTTTTTGCAGTTTTTAGCCAGGGCTGTATTTGAACCCGCCACTTCTGGCATATGGGGCTGGTGCCCTATTCCTTTGAGCAACAGACACTGCCCTAAAAAAATCTTTTCTTTGTTTCATGTTTCCTAGATCCAGTATTCTGGATCAGCTTGTTTGGGTGGTCTGGAGACCTTTACCGTCAGTTTCTGGGTTTGGAGGTAAACTCAAAGGCTCCTTCATGCCCATACCTGGTGCCTGTACTGGGAAGATTTGAACAGCTGGGGCTGGAACTACTATGTCTCCTTAGGTATTATGCTGTTAGTCTGTGCTGTCTCTAGTATGTGGTTTCCATGTTCCAAAGGAGTATCCCTCAATAAAGAGCCAGGTAGGAGTTCCATAGTCTTTTGGGAACTAGCCTAGAAGCCCACACAGTCACTCCTGCTATCTTCACTAAATTAGAAGCAAGTCACTAAAGCCAGCCCAACATAAATGGAGGGGAATAGAGCACATCCCTTCAAGGGAAATGTCTCAAGAAGTGTTAAAAAGAATTTGCAAATTGGGTAGTGCTTGTGGCTCAAGGAGTAGGGTGCCATCCCTATATGCTGGAGGTGGTGAGTTCAAACTCAGCCCTGGCCAAAAACTGAAAAAAAAAAAAAAAAAAAAGAATTGGCAGATGTGTTAAAAACCTTCATGGCTCTGGGGCTGAACAACATAGAGACTCCTTCCTCAGATGCAGTTGTTTGCTTGCTCATCAGGAAGAGTTTGGTGGACTGGGAAGAAAGTCCCAGCAGACTCTGATTTTCTTGGAATTCTGGGAGTTAGGTCTCCTGACTTTAAATTTATCCGCAGCTGAATCTTATCCCCCATAATCACTTGAGAAACCTTTGTCTACTCTATTGCTGTTGAATCTGGAGGTGATAACTGCCTGGAGTCCCGCTTGCCTCGCAGGAAACCACACGTTATACAGAGGAGCGTGGCTCTCTGTCTCTCATTAGCTTCACGCTTCCCAAAGCCGGCAGCCACCATCCCAGAGGAAAAGGAATCTGCGTCAAGGGGCCAACAAGCAGCTCTCTGTCTCCAGACTCTAAGACTCGCTAATGCTTGGATTTGACTTAGCCCAGGTAAGGAGCTTTCTAATACTAATTTTTAAAAACCCTGCTGTGCCAAAGAATTAAATAAGCAATCTTCTAGCTTTAAATGTTTCACAGGGAGCTAAAATAATACCTTTGGGGACATGCAATCAAGTTTTCAACCCCATTTCATCCAAAGCAACAAAATTTCTTTTCTACAAGATTGTGATTCTGTGATTCTGTGGCCACAGCTAGGAGAGTGCAATTTTCCAAATGTTAAAAAAAAAAAAAAAAAGAAAACCTAGCAGTACAGGGATTTTTATTTGCAGGCTAACAATTGAAAATATGTACATGGATATGGGTGGCGCCAAGTGAGATATCCAACCCTCACATGACATGAGTCTCTTTTTTTCTATATTTAGTCTGTGTCTTGCCATTCATGAAAATGCACTGCTTGTTCTTTTCCCCTTTAAGCCATTCTCTCTCTGCCCCCTCCTTTCTCCAGGCTTTATTTATTTTAAAAAATAACTGAGTCACATGCGATTTATTTCTAAAGCTTAAGACTTATGTTCAAACACAAATCCCATTGTTCACATCCTTAGGGAGCGTGAGTTACTGGAGAGGAAAAAAGTAGAGATTTTGTATACATTTTGGTTCTGTGAATAATTTATATTAAAACAAATTGTGCAGAAAATGTGAAAGATCTTTGAGTCATACAAAGGTACTATATTTTGGACCAGTAGGGAAATGATTGAAATACACAGAGCTTAGGAGGGAGCCGTGAGGGGGATTTTACATTTGATGTTTTTTGGTTAATGATGTCCTAGTTGTTCTGAATGCTGAGAGTCTATCTGTTGTTCCCGGGGACTCCTGCAATGACATCCTGTTTACTTTCTCTTCCCCACTGTTGACGAGTGTTGTTTGGAGTTTGTGAAGTTTTGACAGAGACTCAGCTAAGGTGAACTTCAGAGATCATTTGTGTGGTACAGACTGGAGGAGTAAGGGGAAGTCAGCAGGGATGGGCAAGGGAGAGAGCAGACTATGGTGACAACGTAGTATGTTGAATCTGGATCTGTTCAACTTCCAGCTTTTTGTCTTTTATTTTTTACTTATTTTTTTTAAGACAGAGACTCTCTCTGTTGCTACCCAGGCTAGAGGGTAGAGTGCAGTGGTGTCATTACAGCTCACTGCAAACTAAACGCCTGAGCCTCAATCCTCCTGCCTCAGCCTCCCAAGTAGCTGGCACCACTGTGCTCTGCTAATTTTACTATTTTTGGAGAGACAAGATCTCAGTCTTGCTCGGGCTGGTTTCAAACTCCTGGCCTCAAGCAATCTTCTCACCGCAGCCTCCCAAAGTGCTAAGATTACAGACATGAGCCACCATGCCCAGCCTAGTCTCTAAATTTTAACCATATCTTTTCTTCCTGAGTATCAACAATTGTGGTGCCAAAACCCTACAGCTAAGAGTGACATAAACATTTAAATCTACTAGAGACAGATGGCAACATAAATCTCCATTGCTGTTCTCTGAGGATTCCCAGTGCTGCTGTTGTGTGCAGTTAGTGGGATGTTAGACAGAACGCTCCCACAAAGGCGTTCCAGATTCACCTTCAGGACGCAAAGATGCTTCACTATTTCGGGGGAATTTTGCTGGCTAAAATCCTGGGGATGACAGCAGCCAGAGAAAGCTAATACTTAAATGAACGTTGCCAATTAACCACTCCACAACTTCCTTTCTGCTCAGCCTCCCAGGATAAGATAATAGATGATATTGTTCCAGCCACCAGCCACCCTCTATCCAAAAAGTTTATTCATGACCAGACAATGGCCAGGCTGGTAGATTGTTTTAATCATAGCAAGGGGAAGATGAATGACCAAGCCCTGTTTTTTGATCATAAATTCTCAAAGAACTTATTTGGATCTGTGACCACATACTCAACCAGAATCTGGCCTTTTGCTCAATTATCCTAATGTTCCATTTTCCTATTCTGTGACCATTTTTGGTCAAGATTGGTTGATCTTCACTAGGATATATTATAACATTAACACATCTTCAGATCTACCTGGAAATTAGTCCTTTCTACTTGAAAATACTTTTTGTGATTGATTAAAATATTTAAACTTAAGACATGAAACTATAAAGATTCTTGGAGACAGTGTAGGAGAAACACTTGAAGAAATTGGCCTGAGAGAATACTTCATGAGGAGGACCCCCAGGGCAATTGAAGCACCACCAAGAATACATTACTGGGATCTGATCAAACTAAAAAGCTTCTGCACAGACATGAACACAGTAAGTAAAGCAAGAAGACAGCCCTCAGAATGGGAGAGGGTATTTACAGGTTATACTTCTGACAAAGGTTTGATAAGCAGAATCCACAGAGAACTCAAACTTATTAATAAGAAAACAATAAGTAATCTCATTTCATTGTAGGCGAGGGACTTGAACAGAAGCTTTTCTGAAGAAGATAGGCACATGGCCTACAGACTCATGAAAAAATGCTCAGCATCTTTAATCATCAGAGAAATGCAAATCAAAACCACTTTGAGATATCATCTAACTCCAGTAAGAGTGGCTCACATAACAAAATCCCAGAACTACAGATGTTGGTGTGGATGTGGAGAAAAGGGAACACTTCTGCACTGCTGGTGGGAATACAAGCTAATACGTTCCTTTTGGAAAGAAGTATGGAGAATACTTAGGGATCTAGAAGTAGAACTGTCATTTGACCCTGTGATTCCTCTACTAGGTGTATATCCAAAAGACCAAAAATCGCTTTATAAAAAAATATTTGTACCAGATTGTTCATTGCAGCTCAATTCATAATAGTCAAGTCATGGAAGAAGCCCAAGTGCCCATTGACCCATGAATGGATTAATAAATTGTGGTATATGTATACCATGAAATACTATGCAGCCTTAAAAAAGGATGGAGACTTTACCTCTTTTATGTTTACATGAATGGAGCTGGAACATATCCTACTTGGTAAAGTATCTCAAGAATGGAAAAAAAAAATATCCAATGTACTCAGTACTATTATAAAACCAATTTACAATCACTCACACTTTCATATGAAGAATAGATCATGGGAGGTGCCTGTGGCTCAGTGAGTAGTGCGCTGGCCCCATATACCAAGGGTTGCAGGTTCTAACCCAGCCCCGGCCAAACTGCAACAAAAACTAGCTGGGCATTGTGGTGAGTACCTGTAGTCCCAGCTACTTGGGAGGCTGAGGTAGAAGGATTGCCTAAGCCCAGGAGTTGGAGGTTGATGTGAACTGTGACTCCACTGCACTCTACTGAGGGCGAAAAAGTGAGACTCTGTCTTTAAAAAAAAAAAATAGATCACAACTATGACCCAAGATGAAGGAGGGATGAGGGGGGAGGTCAGACTTAGGGAGGGTGAATGGTGGGATCACACCTATGGTGCATAATGCAAGGGTACATGTCGGATCTATTAGTATAGAGTATAAATATCTTAACACAATAATTAAGTAAATGAGATGAGGTACATATTAGATGAGTAAACGTGATGTAAGCTTTCCTAATTCTATATGAAATCAGCACGTTGTACCCCATAAATGCATTAATGTGTACATGATCTATGTGTTTATGATTTAATAAAAAAATTACTTAGAAAAATCTGCAGATCTTCTATAATTACTAATGGTTTTCACTGCATGGGCCTGCCAGGGGAGGGGTCACAGAGTGATGTCATGTCTCTGAAGAAGATGCCTGGGACCTGGGATGTTAATATCAGTCTTTAGTGCTAAGGGGAAGCAAAATTAGCCTGTGTCTGTCTTAGGAGAGAGAACAGAGGCAATGTGAGGCAGTCAATTCAAGAAACATGTCGAAAACATTAAGAGTCAGTATAGGGACCTAACATTTCAAGAAACACATGGACCTGCGGAAGACCTATATTTAGAAAAGGAGGTGGGATTCCATAATCTTTGCTTAAAATCTCTTCCTCCATGAACATAAATTGTTAAAATAAGCAACTTCTAGCAGCCAAAGAACTCCACTTGAATTTAAACACATCCAAAGTGGAGTTTTAAGGAAGCAACCTAGCACAAAGAGGTACCTGGCATGCTGAATCCTTTGTGTAGAAAGATAATTGAGGCTTTCTAGAGATTAAACCAATTAAATCAAAACACCTGTATCTCACAGAATACTCAGAGCACCATAATGGATAATTCTCAGAGTTTATTCAGCTCTAAACTTGATTGAACATGAATATCAGTATTTCCGCTGCTTTTGTGAGTCTCAAATCTCAACATTTCTACTCAAACAGCTTCCAGTGGTTCTTCCTGCCACCCATTCAGCCTCCTCCAAATCTTGCACCATTATGTCTGCAAGCTGAGGGAATCTGTAGAAGCCTTCTCCTGGCGCATGCCCTGCACTGGCTTCTCCCGTGTTGAAATCCACTCTATACCAGACCCCAGGGCCCTTTATTGGCACCCTGCCCTGAACCTGGGATCCTGGGGCTCCCACCAGCCTGAACCTCTGGCCTGTTCTCAGTCTCTCACATCAGCAGCTTTGCTGTGCACCCTCAAGGAATGTGACTGCAACAAACATTCTATTTCACTGTCCTCCGGCACAGTTCTGAACTCTGCTTTCTACTCTACAGGCACATAGAGTCTGGAAACGGTGACAAGGCATCTCTCACCCACATCCCAGGTTTTTGACTGGCTCTTGTTTATCTTTTCACAAGATTTGTGACACACACAGAAAAATGGGTTTCTGGACATTCCTATAAAGTACAATCATGTAAGCAAACAAAAAAAGAATGAGAGACGATTTTGCCCAGGTCACATTCGTTCATTCCGTAGCATTCTCTGTGTAAGGCACTGTGTGCACAGCAAATGTTTGAGAGAGAAACCACCGCCGCACAAGCACGTGTGTAGTGGCTCCGCTTCAGGATCTTGTTTCTCTTACTTTTTAAAGTACTCATTGGGTACATTTCTTCATTTGTTTAAGAAACATTTGCCAAGAACCGGCTGTGTACCAGGACCTATTCTGGACGCTGAGGACTCAGTGACGAGTAAAATCTGTCTCCGCTTCTGTCTCCATGAAACATGGAATTTAATGAGGAAGACAGTATCACACAGTCTCTTAACACACAATCAAAGTATGATACAATTACTGCAACAGAAGGGAAAAAAGAGGGTACAATGAGAAAGTACAGCTTGGGGGGTGGGCGGCTGTCCTGGGGGACCAGGAAGAGCTTCCTGTAGGAAGGGACTTTTAAACTGAGATCTGAAGGATGTGGGAAGAGAAGGAGCAGGGGAATGGGAAGAAAGCAGTGTTGAGAGTAGAGCAGAGGTCCATGCTGATGGAGCTGGAGAGCGGGGCAGGGGCCAGGGAAATTCGCACCACATTAAGAATTTTAAGGAATGTTCAGGAAGCATGTGATCCACTCAGCTTTAGATTTTGTATTCTGTTTACCATCTACTATTTGTGGGTTCTTTGAGTTCAGAGTTTGTATCATTCCCATGCTTTCATGCCTTACTACATCGTGCAGAGAGCTTTGAATGTTGTTGGTGCTCGAGTACTGCTGACTGAACGTGTTTGGAAAGCTGTCAGTGATGGGGCCTCACACTGGGACGTGGGTGATGATCTGGATAGTTCAGTGGATATTTGTACCTCCCAACCAGGAGATGCCCCCCACTACCCCCAGTGATTTCCGCTAGGCCATGCAGGTCAGAGGGAAAGGCCAGGACATTCTATCTTTCACTAAAGAAATGTTCTAGTTTAGATAATTTCTCTGGAAAAGAAAGTTCTGAGCCATCCCCTGTCCAGGGTCTTACTTAGGAGAATCACTACTTGGCCACAGTCTTAACTGTCAAACTCTCTGAGCTTTATTCTGATGACCAGGGGACAAGTGGGGCAAGGAAGGGATTCTATTTCCTTGGTCCTTCCAGCTCTCCTCTACAGCACAGGGTTCCATAGCCCTGAGTCTGCTCTTTCACATTCCGAAGGCCTTTGCCACCCTTTAACTGATGACCACCCACAGGCTGACCGGTGGGATTATAGGTGTCCTGGTGGGTTCCTGACTTCTTGGAGCTTGGCTTATTTTACATCTTTGGATTGATAGCCAGCAAATATGGCAAATGCGCCCATTCTCTGCAAAAGAAAGTGACACCTTTGAGGTCATTAACGATTCATTGCCACCTCCATCTTTACATACTAAGGAAAAGGGCTTTTGGAAGAGAGAGAACAGATAGAGATACATTTCAGAGGCCCTTTTCATGCAATAATGATTTTCTCAAAATGGAACCAGATTTCAAGGGTCTTTGTCCCCCCCGGAGAGGCTTTTCTTGCCAGTGTGTGCACAGTGTGTGAATATGATTATACAAATGCCCCGAGAAGCCAACTCCTGATCACTGTTTAAATTACTTGATGCTGGCAATGATCTCTATTTTAAAGCCAGTAGAAACCACAGTTGATGGCTAGATGACTGACATATTTTTAAACAGTTTCTGTGTTTATCTCTTTGTCTCTTTTCATCCCTTCTTCTACCTCATACCTTTCTGTGATGCCGCCTCAGCCTCAGAGAGGCAGCGTGGCCGTCTGCTGAACGTGCGAATACTAAAGAATCGGTTTCCTTAGTAACAATAACCACGAAGCAGCTTGTGGAACTTCCTGCCCTGCCATCCGTCTGATTTTGTTTTCTGCTGGTCACATAGAAAAGACACCCAAACTCACCCTGCCCATAAAGATTCCTATAAATTCTGTGACCCCTGAGCAGAAGGACGCCTGTCTCTGCTGATTTCATATTTCTTTCCTCAGCATGTTGATGTGTTCTGTGTGGTCAGGGCTAAGCCAGGAACACCTGTGAAGGTCCACAGGCCATCTCAGAATGTGTTGTCTTTCTTCAGTGTCAAAATTTGGAACCACAAAACCATAATGGCAGACACATAAATGAGATGACCCTCTCTCTGGTCAACAACATAGAACTTTCCAAAAAAGAATATGTCCTTTTCACAGTATTTCAAGTGATAAAAAGAAAATGTTAATTGAGAACAGAAAGCTTTGCTTTGATTTTCCAGATTTTTTTTTTAAACAATAACATGTCTCTGTTGTGAGAAATTGCACTACTTCCTGTCCCTCTTCCTAACTGTATTCAGGATGCCCAAGGGAGCGGAGGGAGAGGCTGCCTTGGAGATTATAGGTTCACCACTCCCCCGGGTCCTGAGCCTGTCACCCCGACTTCCTAGTGGATTCTTCCCTCTGGGCACATACCGGGAGGCCTGACTGTGGCTCTGTCTCCTTGCCTGGACTCCTGGATGTGGCTACAAAACTATCCCTTCTGCATGGCCTCACTGGTCTTCCTGGGGCTATGTTCCCTCAGCATGCAAACACAAACAGAATAATCACGTGGTGCTAGGCGGGGTGGGGGGGGGATCTGGGAATTGCTGTGACAATGTAGCACAAACCACATTTCCTAGGATAAATTCATAAACATAATTGTCAGACCTTGTATGATGCCAGCTCTGATGGCCATTCCAGAAAAAGAGTTTCAGAATTGCTTTAAAGGGTGCTGGCATGGGTGCAGAGCTTTCCAAGGGGGATACTTCAAAGGTGACTGTAGTGCTATGCAGCAATGAGGTAGGAGACTTTTTCTAGAATAAGTTCACAAACTTAATTGTCTAGCCTGTATTAATACATTTGCTATTCAGTTCCTACAGCAGTCCTATGAAGCAGATCATCCCCACTTCACAAACTGAGGCTCAGAGAGCAACCCGAGATTCCTCACACACCGTAATGGTGCTAGGAAGGGGCAGAGCCAGCAGGAAAACCCTGAGCCGGCTGGCGGCCACGTCGGCCCTTCAGCACAGGCCGTGTGAAAGCAGGTTGTTGAAAGCAGTCTGGTCTAATGGGCACGGGTGGTTTGTTTTTGCCAGGCATGAGGTGTGGGGGGAAGTGTGAGATGAGGCAGGCAGTGCTGGCTCATGGAGGCCTTCCTGATGAGCTTGGATGCAGTTCTTTGGGGGAAGGGAAGCACAGACTGGTTTTAAGCAGCACTGGGAAATGGTCTGATTTGTGTTTTGGGAAGACCCTTCTGGTAATTGTGAGAAGGATGAATTAGAGGAAATAAAACTGAGGGCAGGGAGATCAGTAGCCCCTTGCGGTCCTATAAGAAGTAATGTTCGTCTGGGGAGGTGCCTGTGGCTCAAAGGAGAAGGGCACCGGCCCCATATACCAGAGGTAGCGGGTTCAAACCCAGCCCCAGCCAAAAACTGCAAAAAGAAAAAAAAAAAGCAATAATGTTGGTCTGTATTTGGGCATTGGCAACAGGGATGGAAAGGAAAGGACTTCCCAGACTTCACTCACATGGTGCCCCTGCCTGAAGCCTGCAGCCATCAGATCATCACTGTGTCTACAGTTCAGGCCCCGGGGTCACGGAGCTCCTCTCTGACACTCAGATGCTCCTAAGTGATGGCCACTTTTGATCTCATATTTTCAAATCTGACTTTTCATTCTCCTCCCACAGCCTCTGCTACATCTCACTTTCTTTGTGACACCCAAAGTCTAATAGAGCAGGGGACACCTGGCAAAGGAATATTGCATGAAACATGAGTGAACTAGACCAGCTTCCGATTTCCCCTCCTCTTTATTAGAGTGTGTGGTCCTCCTGATCATCACAGTCCTATCGCTGCCCTCACTCAAGTGGTCCACGAAGTTGGCTGGATGCTCTGAGCAAGCGTGACATCTGCGAGCCTGGCTATCGCAGGGCACACTCCTGGATCAGTATGCTTTATCATTTCCTCTGTCTTGGATTTTAAACTAAGAACACTAAGTGATAGATGTTAAGTTTTAATCTCCTCAGACCTTTTAGCTAGAAAAGAAAAAATTCAAAAGGTTACTTCTGTGAAGTTTTGCATTTACTTAAAGAGGTGAGGATGCACCCACAATTTCCTGAGCCATGAAGGATTGGGCCAAAGTCTGGTGGGATGGTAATAAGTTGACTTGGGCACACACACACAGAGACAGATGAGCTATTCCAGTCAGTGGAGGACCCACTGCGCAGAATTTTGATGGAGACAGAGTCCATAGCTAATAATTTTAACAGCTTCTCCTACCTGGTGGTCTTAATTTGTCCTGGTCCTAAAAAGAAGGCACAAAACCAGAGCAATTGTGGGGTAAACTTAAGGAAAATCAGCCACAGTGGAATGAAACATGCACCGTATTCTATGGCCCAGCATCTAAGCACATAATCCAAGTTTCTCTCCTTTTCGTACATGTTCCCCCCAAAAGAATTTTGCTATGTATCTCCCATGTACCTTTTATATAGCTTGATTCTTCATCTGTTTTAAGTGTATACGTCTATGATTTTTCTTGTTTTAAATTTCAGATTGATATGAGGGTATAATTAGGGTACAATGTTTGCGTCTAAGTGGGTCCCTGTTGCACTCGAGCCCCCCACCCAGCGGGCGCACCATTGACCCTTACATTGTGCCCATTAAGTGGGAGCATGCCCAGCCTCCTCCCTCCTCCAATTCACTGATTTTTAGTAAATTCCCAGAGTTGTGTAACCATCACCAGAATCCAGTTTTAAAACATTTCCATCGCCCCAAACAGATCACTTACGCCCATTTTTTTCCTGCAGATTTTAAAGTTATTTAAAATTTTGGTGAACATTTTTAAATGAGATTATTTTTTGTCAGTTGGAGGTAGAAAATATTAAACTTGTAATATGATGTGATAGATTGTAAACAGAATAACTATATAATGATGTGACTTCGTAAAATAGACTTTCTCCTATTGAACAATGTGCCTCAGACCTGTAGAAATTATGTAAAATTTTATTTAAGATTTAGGGTTTTCTCACTCAAAATTGGGTTAATAATAATGATAAGAAAATAAATAAATAAATGAATATGAACTGAGTGCTCTCTGATGCCAGGGATTGTGCAAGCCCTTGCCTTCGTCTTCCATTGCATCTTCCCTACAAACTATGAAATAGAGACTTTATTTATTTATTTATTTATTTTTGCAGTTTTTGGCCAGGGCTGTGTTTGAACCTGCCACCTCTGGCATATGGGGCAGGTGCCCTCCTCCTTTGAACCACAGGTGCCGCCCTAAAATAGATACTTTTAATAGCCCCATTACACAGATGAGAAGATTGAAATTTAGAGAGATTACATAACTTGTCAACAGGCAGTAGAGCCACAGTCAAGCTCAGCTGTGTGGCTGTAGGGCAGTGGCTCCTCTCAATGATGTTTTGGGGGGTTTTTTTGCAGTTTTTGGCCGGAGCTAGGTTTGAACCCACCACCTCCAGCATATGGGCCGGAGCCCTACTCCTTTGAGCCACAGGCGCCACCCCTCAATGATGTTTTAAGGTGGCACTATGCATGAGTTGAGGGAAGGAGCTGCTGAGGGGTGTGGAGTTCACACTGACCACCTCTCTGTAGCCCTCCTGTACCAGCCACTACATCTAACACAGAGCATCAAGTTTGGGCTGTCCACCCCTGTAGACAGCTGTGCCTTCCGGAGGATGCCAGCTAGTAAGAACCAGACATTATCTGTTAACACAAAGCCCCTTGGCAATTGCTGCACATTGTGTAACAAGAAGCCCAGCCCAGTACTGAAAAGAGTACAGTGACAGGATTCGGGGGCCCAACTGGTGTGGAACCCTATCCTCTTTTTCTATAAGGTATATTCCTGTTAAAGAAATGGAAATTTGCATATATATACAGAGTGGAGGCTGGGGATGATTATAACTCACATTCTGTGATAAGGAAGAGCCTATGGACGCTGACTTCCTGACCAACAAATCACCCACCAACAAAGTCTCAGAAAGACACAGGAAAACACAACTAGTTCTTCAGAAACCATACATAGCAATTACCATATTTTAGCATATGATTCCACACTGAATTATTTCACAGTTATAATTAGCTTGCTAATGCAGTGCAGAATTGGACCGTACACTAATTTGGTATACGCTTTATCTAATCTGATGAAAATGTAACATTTAGAGGGCCTGACTTTTTTTGTCACAAGCAATTAAAAAGGACTTCTTCAATTTAAGAACTTAATATCAAATCCTCTTTTTTTTATTGTGTTGGGCTTTGGGGTGTGGGGTGTGTGTGTGTGTGAGAGAGAGAGAGAGCAAGAGAAAGAGAGAGAAATTTTAGCTAGATTATAGGTACAAGCCAGACACTTTTGTCTCTGATTCATTTCCAGAAATCATTTGTGCTTCTTTTCTTTCTTGCTTGCTTTTTTTCCTTTTCTTTTTTGCCTTTGGTGAATTAAAACTGAATCTTCTCCAGGACAATTCTCTGTTCCAGTCATAGTAAATACCAATTTAATTTCCATCCTATTATTTTTCTAATTAAACATTTGTCATGCAGAAGGAGATCTGAAGTGCCTGTACTTTCCATTATGTAAAATATTCAGTTATGATAATAGCTTTGGAATAGTATTTTGAAAGTGTTATAGAAAGAAACGGGGGAAGAAATAAAATCAACCGTAGTTATTTTACCTTGCACTTTTGCCTGTTTATTTTCTCCCTATTTGCTACAATTAACTAAGACCGACCACCTCCCATCATGAGGAATAGACACAGGATTAATATTAATAAGGAGAAGTCGGTAAAATCTGCCTGTATCTAAATTTTTTAATGTTAAAATTATAACCCTGTTTCAACCTTAGATTCTTTTCTCATTTTTTCTCTTCTGTTCACACTTAGCGAAACCAATGCTTCTATACTTGATGAAATGTGCTTCTAAGCTCAAATTGTTTCAGAACAAAGTAGGAATATGCCAGAAGGACAACCTGATATTTCTTGGCAATTCTGTCTTTCTTCTTATGACAATTCCCAAGGGAGTAGGCTTTGTGGAAGGAGCATTTATTTTCTAAACCCTTTGAACACAAAGCTTTTCCATTTTCTGGGGCAAGATATATTTCCCAGACAAACATTCACAATCGCACCTTCTATCTATATTTACATCCACATGTTTATATCTATACATATATATTCTATATATGTGTGAATGTATATTTCTGTATACTCTTATCTGCCTGTTGATCTATGAAATCTTAGACTTTAATTTTTAACTTTTCCATAGTTTTCACAGAATTAGCTTTGAGATCGGATTTTATAAAGGTAGGGCCATTTCCTTTCAAATTCTCAAAATACAGATTGAGACCTTGCTGGTTGGGAAAAGAAACTTTGTGTATTTTCTGAAATTGCCACCACCCGATGCACTCTGCTTAGGTGTGTGTGTGTGTCCATGCAAGTGTGTACACCATGCTGGAATAGAGAGCCACGGTTGGATTCTGCTGTTACTGCGTTCAGTATTAGAGGAAGATGAAAGGTGCTATTTTGGTGCCCCCCCCCCAGCTGTCAGATCCCACATCCCATTTTACTGGGCTATCAAACTCTCCCCCAGCTGGTTTATGTGTTTGGTTGCTGAAGGCCCACAGATGCCCTCCTTGTGGGAAAATTGCCCTGGGCTAACAGAGGAGCCACCTCACCAAGGAGGTTAGTGGGAAAAGGCCATAGTCAATGACTGATCAATTCGGGGTATAGAAGGCTGGCACCCTGGCCCCAAGAGGGAGCAATTGTGTGGTGTGGTTAGTGTTTCAGCTCCCTCCTATGGTAGCCCCCCCCAGGCTGGAGTTTCCCCTTCCCTCTCTTGCTTGGTTCCCTTTCTGCCTGCCAGGACTTTCCTGTAGCCACTTTCTCAAGAGGTCACTTGTACACAATCCCCATCTCAGAATCTGCTTCACTTTTCACATTCGATATCCTCATTAGTAAAATGTGGATAATAATTTTATCCTGTCTAGTCTATTATTCAAAGTGGTGGTGCAAACAACAAATAATGTTAACAGCCCAAGAAATAAAAATATTTCGTAGGCAATGTGATAAACGTTATTTAATATTTAACCTTAGGATCTATGAAGACATGGTTGACTTCCTCCAGCTAGAGTTTTTCACACTTGAAGCTGCTGTCTACTGGGCTCCTCTGATCATTTTCCAGGGAAAGCTGGTGTGTAAGAGTTTCTGGCTCATTTGCGTTGCTCTCGGCATGTGAGCTTTGCAAGATGGGTGAGAGAAAGAGATTTTAATCCGGTGAAGGACCTCGTCAAGTGTCAGACAGGAGCGGGAGAGCACAGCTCCCAGCGCAGGCTGACTGAGCAGGAACCCCGTCCTGCTCTTGCCTAATCTGTAGGGGGTTTTAAGTGAATCCAGGCACCAGATTTTTAGGTGAAATCTCCAGATTCTTAAATACTAACAGCATGTTTTGAAACGATTTTAATACCCTACTATTCAAGTAAAGCATAAGCGGGGGCCTGAGTAAGCCAGTGTGTTACCTCTAACCAGGTGGAAGCCTCTGAAAGAGCGGACCAGCTGATGCTCAGCAAGGCGAGGCCTCAGGCTTCAGCACCAGGCTTAGCATGAGGCCTCTGAAAGACTGAACAGACAGGCCCGCCATTCCAAATGTGGGTTCCAAGGAGTTAAAGGAAGTCCTCTAGTTTCAGTACAGAGTTCTCTTTGTAAAAGCCACTTAGCATATGATTCTTTTCCTCTAACAGCGTTACAACACTCGCAGAGTTTGCCTTACTTGACAGCTTGCTATTGCACAACATTTCAAGGACACCAAGTCTGTCTCCTCATCTATTGAACAGAAACATTTATGCCTGACCTGAAAATAAGCCAAAGCAAGGAAAAGCGCCTTACAGTGGCCATCAACCCAGATGGAAGAAATCATTGCTCTCTAAATTCTGCCCTGGGATCTACATCCCATACTCAGAAACCTGAAAACAAGAAACGGAGGCCCTCATTTTTCTTCTAAGATGCTGTTTCCTTAGAAATTTTAGATGCCATTTTTGCTTTAATAATTGCATTCTTTTCTATTACTATTATTTGCCTTTTTCCCCTTTAAGTCAAACATATATATATTTTTACTTATTACCAATCATCTTTTCAACTGCCAACTTTATCTTTGTCCTAAGCAAAGATAATCATAAAGGCACAGGTCTGCTGTCCTGTATGTAACTTTTATATGTATACACGCATAGACATGAAATGGTGTGCGTACATATGCATATTGGGATGTACAGGTGTGTGTGTGTATACATATAAATAAATACATATTCACCGGTGTGCCACCTAAAATCATCTTCCTCATCACTAATTGTACCTGTCTCCCATTTTGGTATATTTTGTCCCCTAGAAATAATACAACTTCATAGGAAGATTTTCTTCCTCTCTCAGGTTATTAATTTACTTGAAGATTTGTCAGCTTCTGCCTATATTCCATGTAAATCTGGAAGAGGCAAAAGAAGATTAAAGTCATTGAGTTGCACAAAATTTTAAACTATTTGAAAGAGCTTTGTCAGCCAATGCAGCTAATGAACTTCATGTAGGAAACTCATGCTCCAAATCTTCTTGCTCCAGATTCCTGGGGACTTGTTGATGCTAGTGAATTACAGAGGGTCACCCTTGGAAAGCCATAGTTGCAAAGTACTTCAGCTCTTAGGTTTTACCCCAGGGGAGCCAAGGAAGTACTGCAAAGTGAGTTTTAATACGGCAGAGTCTGGTGGCGCCTTCTCAGCCACTTTCATGTGAGAAGCTGTCTGCCCCTATGTTCCTAACTATCCAAGCCCCCAGTGTTGTAATTTCTGAGATTGACTTTAGTCATTTAATAAGATAATGGCATTCAAGCCGGTCTCCTGGAGGATACCAGACAATGTTAATAATTACAATCTGCATTTAAGTGGCGCCTCTCCCAGCAAGCATGGAGAGTTTTACAAACGTTATCTCATTTTCATCTTCACGACACCCTTGTGAAGTAAGCATTTTTATTGCATTTCCACAGAGAGAGCAGCTGAGACAGGAAGAGGTTAAACAGATTGCCCAATCTGAAATCTCAGATCTCAAACCTTGGCTTGATGTTGTCTAAAGAAAGTATTTGTCATGTGTTTGTGTGGAGGTTTAATGCTAAACCCAGCAAATGTCTCTGATAATATTTACATTTGGGTCTGTAAACTCATATACTCTTTAAACCTTGCATTCGGTGTGGAATCAATGGCATGCATCTTCTCTAATTAGCGAACAAACAGAGGTTTAATTTCAGCATCTGACATACTAAATACCAGCCGCCTGATAGCTTACTTAATAAATCCTTATGTATCCCTTGCATGTGCCAGGTGGTGCTGCTCTAAGTGCTTCATAAATATTAACTTATTTAATCCTCACAATGGCCCTATGAAAGGAGGTACCATTCTGTTCTTCAATGTACAGGGAAGGAAACTAAAGAGCAGAAAAGTCGGTAACTTGCCCAAGTTCCCACAGCTGGTAAGCAGCAGAGCTGGGATTCAAATCCACACGATCTGGTTCCTGGGTTTATGTCTTTAACAGAAACATCTGTAGTTATTCAGCTTTTAATAGTTGTTGGTTGAAAATTTCTATTTCTGTGTTTCTCGTGCCAGTCAAAGGTGTTTTCCCATGTCAGTAGTTAGACTCTTAGCCTCATCCCAGGCAGATTCATCCCATTCAACCAGTGACTCTGCCGCCTCTGACTAAGCTTATATGCTAGGTGATGGCCAGCTGGTAATCCAGCAGAATGGGAGAGAAGGTTTCAGAAAAGAGGATCAGAGGCTCAGCAACTCAATCCATTCCATTCAGAGTCCTGCAAGGAAGCTCTTAAGAAAGGAAATGTTTTCTTCATCTGTGCTTTGGAAAAAGAAGAATAAAATTCTCCCACCAGTTTGTCCCAGAATTGGGATGTGTTGTTAGAGTAAGCAAAGGTATTTTTCACAAGTGACTTGTGCAATGTACCTTATGTTTGTTTTCAAAGTGCTATACACATTCATTATCTCATTTGATCCTTACACAAAAGCCCAGTGAGGTAATCAGGGAAGCCATTTTTACAACAGCCATTTTACAGATGAGAAAACCGAGGCTCAGCATCATTACATAAAAGCCACCCGCTAATGAGCTGTAGGAGCGCAGTACATCCAGTGTCATATATTAATAAGCTCTGTAAATTACCTCACCTCATAGTAAGCGGAATCGCTTCTGGTGATATCATTGCTAAAATCAGATATTTATTTAAACAAAAGTTAGAACGATTCCTCCTGAGGATTGCAGACATTCGGGACCTTGAAAATGTTTAATGATTTCCAGGTTCAGCTCCTTTCTTCTGTGAGAGAACATGAAATAGACTTTTCAGGGTCATGGGAAGGAGAAGGGCTTCCAGATGGCCATGTCTACTGAACAAGGGACTTGTACTTGCTTGCCTACCCAGACCCTGCCCACTGCCTGAGTGCAAGGGAGTCCTAGTTCCAAGAAGGGCCACTTCCCTTCCTCCATAAATGGGTCACTTCTCCCTTGGTGATAGGCCCTGTGCTACAGAATCCATTCTACTAAAGAAGGAAGGAAAAAGCAATTCACTGGCATGAGTAGTGTATGGGATACGGGTCGAACCCTGGAGGTCAAATCTGCTGACTTTTACCTTCTCTGTTAAATATTCCCTTAGAAAATTGGTTATTTTTCTCTTCCAATCACTAGAACGATTGCAGTGAATTACCATTTGTGATATATTTTGATACTTAGTCTTCATCTATTACACATGTGATTCAATACTTCTGCAAGTAGGTTGTTATTCCAAGCATCAGCTTCCTTCCTCCTCTGCATCAGAGCTACACCTCCATAGGACAGGGGTCCAACTGCCCGGAGAGGGCCTCTTTGGTTTTCCTCCTGCCCCATCAGGATCTCTTGGATTCTCTCCTCCAATCCCCTTCTCATGGGAGAGGTGGCCTGCCTTCTTCTCCTTAGCATTGACTCTATTCTCTAGAATTTCTCATTTGGTGGTTTAGCTACTCTCACTGTTGTTACTCTACTACCCAGGCATGGGTGGTGTCTGGGGTGGCAAGAGGTACAAGTCCCGTGTTCAGTAGCCATGGCCATCTGGAAGCCCTTCTCCTTCCTGTGATCCTGAAAAGGCTATTTCATGTTCTCTCACAAAATATTGATAAGAATATTTTTCTTATCAAGTTCCCTTTGAAACAACAAACTGATGTCATTTAGAAATAAAATGTGATGCCCTACATAAAATTTTAGCATCTAAGATCCGGCAAAAAGAATCAAAGGACTAATATATCACAATCAAGTGTATGAGGCCTCCTCTAAGAATGGAGGTATAACTCATTATTAAGAAACCTATTAATATAATTCACCATAGTCATATAATGGATCAAAGGAAACAAAACTCATGTGATTACTCCATAGATGTTGAAATTTGATAAAATGTAATATCTTTTCTTGATAACAACTCTCAGTAATGGGAATAGATAGGCATTATTTCCTTAAGACGATAAAAATAAATGTTTCTTAAATGTATCAGCATTTTTTTTTTTTTTTTGTAATTTTTGGTCACGGGCTGGGTTTGAACCTGCCACCTCCAGCATATGGCTGGCACCCTGCTCCTTTGAGCCACAGGTACTGCCCCTCAGCTTTCTTTTTTAAACATTTATTCTTAGTGGGAAAATACAAGTGTTCTCATTAGGTCAAAAATAGGACAATGATACTTAAGGTTACCAGGATTATTTAATATTATTCTGAAAGTACTAGCCAATACAATTAGAAGAAAAGATGAAATATAAAATAGCAAAGAAAAAAGAAGTAAAATTGTAATTATCAGAAAATCTTACAGAATCAACTGCTAAACTATAATAATCAAAGAATTTGGTTTAGATGAGTTAGCCAATAGGGATACAGGCATTCTCACCCTTTGCTGGTGAGAATATACTTTGGTGTAATTTTTTTTTTCTTTTTGATCCAGTCTCACTCAGTTGCCCGGGGATTGAGTGCTATGGCCCCTCACAACAACCTCAAACTCTTGGGTTCAAGCAGTCCTCCTATCTCAGCCTTCCAAGTAGCTGAGACTACAGGCATCTGCCACAATGCCCAGCTAGGTTTTCTATTTGTAGAGACGGGGTCTGATTTTGCTCAGGCTGGTCTGGAACTCCTGAACTCAGGCAATCCATCCTCCTCACCCTCCCAGAGTTGCAGGATCACAGGTGTGAGCCACCACACCTGGCCTTTTGGTACAATTTGTATAGAGAATAATTTGGTATCAGCTATCGAATTTGAAATGCACATACCTTTGGCTTGATAATTTCATTCCTAGTAACGTATTCATGTACTTACACATGTAAAAATTGATGTAGATATAAGGATATTTATTGCAGTTTTATTTTTAATATAATAAAGGATTAGAAGGAAATACTAATAAACAGAAGATAGTTGGATAAATTATGGTAAATCATGCAGTAGAATATTACATAGTTATTAAAAATGAGGCAATTTATAGGTATTGAGGATGGAGCTACCTCCAAAATACACTGGAAAATGATGAGAGAAAAGTATAGAAATGTGTGTGAAGTAACTTACTATCTACAGTTAAAAGGAAAAACGTGACAAACCTCCCACATGTTTGTGTTTATATTTAAATACCTAAAAACTGCCAAACATGGTTGCCTCTGGGAGTCCCACTAAGTGACTAAGAGAAGGGGGTGAGGAAGATTTATTAATTCTTGGTATTAATTATCAGTAAAACAAAAAATGCTAAAACAAACAAAAGCACAAAAAATCTACTTTCTTCTAAAGAAATGGAAAAGAAACCCATGTGGAACCTGGTTCAGTGTCTGTTGCTGCATAATAAACCCCCTCAACACTGAACAGCTTACCGCTGAATTTGGTTTAGGCCTTACCATTCTGTGGGTCCACTGGGATCACTGGATTCTTCTTTTTTTCCCACAGGGTATAGCTGCAATCACTCAGGAGCTGCACTCAGCTGGGAGCTTGGCTGACTCTGGTGCTCATAAGTTGGTGCCTCAACCTCCAGAACTTTCCATGCCCTCCCGTCACTCAGTAGCCTACTGCAGCTTCTAGATAGCATGACAGTTGGCTTCCAAGGGCACAAACATGGAATCTGCCTGCTCCTTGAAGGCTTAGGCCATAATGTATTACTTTCTCCCCTTTCTACTAATGCTCAAAGCAAGGTTGAGGCCAACCCAAATTCTAGGGAAGGAAAAATAAGCCCAAGCCTTTTTGGGGAGAAATAGCAAAGAATTTGTGACCCTTTTTAATCTACCACACACCTCTACATTTGCTCAGCTCATTCGCCACAGTTACCATGAGTGATTGCAGCTATACCCTGTGGGAAAAAAAGAAGAATCCAGTGATCCCAGTCGACCCACAGCTCAGCTCAGTCGCCACAGTTATCACAGCGTCCATTCGGAATTATTCCATAAAGTGTTAAGAAATCTGGGTCAGAATCTCATCTTATGCAACTCTTAGTAGTTACTGTTTTTCCAAAAGAACAAAATAGCTCAATTTTTTTGGCCTTAGATTAATAGAAAAAAAATTTTATAGACTTAAAATTCAAGAGCTGCTTTAAAAACTACTTAAAATTCAGTTACAGTTTATATAGGTCTATTTTATAGCTACAAAGATCAGGTGGCATATCTATGAAATCTAGAGAAAGTAGGTGAAGTGAATTTTAATCAACTGTTTTTCAAAAAGAGGAATTAATATATTTCTGTAAAAAAAAGAAAAGATGGATATTTCTGGAAGGTAAAAATAATAATTTAGAGCAGCCAACTAACTTTACTATTAACAATAGGCAAGAGCCTGCTCTGGGTGCCCCACCCAGGAACCCAGGAGCACCCTTACTGGCCTCCAGGAGTTCCACTGGCTTCCTGGAGGGCTGATGAAAAGGATGTAGGGTTTGAGATAAGGCCCCCAGCCCACCAGAGCTAAAATATACCATTGGCTATAATCCAGTCTTCTCACCAGTCCTCAAATGAGTCTTATTTCTTCTGCCTCTGAGTTTTTGCAGGCACCATTTCTGTTTATCATGGTGTTCTACTCTCTCTCCTTTCCATGTTTTCCCTTTTGACTTAGATAACACTTCATCCTTCAGGGATTATATTCCTCATCCATAGGGATATTTTCTTTGATCCTGTCCCCTTCTCAAAATTAGGTCAGATGTTCTTGGGAGAATTCCTACTTCTGTTGCATAAATACTTTTGCAGAGTCTGCCTCATCTTTTCTCCAGGCCCTTAATCTGTGGCTCAGGCATGGCCCCCAAGAGCCACATCTGTCCTCTAAGACCAGAATCCCTGGCCCAAGCCAATCAGTCCAAGAGCAAACACTATATTCAAGCTTGACCAATGACATTCCTTTTTGAGCTAAAAGACCAAGTCACCTTAATGAAGCATAATAGAGAGAAGATTCATAACTCTAGTGCTAATTTGGTTCTTGCATTTATTTATCTCTTCCTTAGATCCCATGTGCTCATTTCTCTGATGAAGCTACCCAGAGTTATCTATAACTTCCAACCAAAAGACTTAACACAATGTATACCAGCTGGAATGAACTCATGCCTCTGTCTGTGTATGAATGGTTCAATATTTGTTATGTGCCCCCTTTTTGGAACTAGAATGAAAATGCTGTGAAGACAGGGGAGGAATCTGCCTTCCTTAGTGTTGCATCTTGAACATCAAGCTGAGAGAGTGCCTGGCACATGGTCAGCACTCTAAATATTTACTGATTGAAAGTGTAGATGGAAATACAAGACTAATACAGTTCTTTGGGAAGTGTCTGTGGAAGGATAAGACTTCACATTGGCTGGACCATTACAGGTTTGGATACTGTGAATTGAAACTTTGTTCAACCTTTGGAAAACAGCCTATATTTCTGCCCATTTCATGGCAGACGGACTGAAAGTACAAAGTCCTTGTCTACCTTTGAATGCCAACATTGGCCAAAAGAGCTTTCTAACTATCGACAGGGAAGTCTTAAACTTGAGCAGTGCAGAAGGAAAGGATGGTAGCTCTGGGAGGCAGATGTTGCAGGCCTGTGTACCTATCACAGACTGACTGACAATGTGGACAGAATCTAGAGGTCAAGGTGTGAGGAGAGGGCTGCCATGACAGTCATTTTTAACGGGGATAGCTGCTGGGGCTGGATGGAAATTAGGGAATAAGGGAAATCCCACTTCCTGTCTACACTAGTCCTCACATATGAGGCACACCAGAAGAGCTGGCAGAGCTGAATTTTTAGTGTCCAAATCGGTTCTAAAGCCACAGAGCTCTGGGGTTACTCCTAAGTCCCCAAGTCATTAGCACTTCCATGGTCGGTGTCACAGGGTTACCCTCTCTTAGCTGCACAGTGACACCCTGAAGTACTTTAGTAAAAAGCAAGCCTCCTGCAGGATACAGGTTTTTAATTTATCACAGAGCTGTGTCTCTTTATAATTTTTTAATTTATTATTATTATTATTATTTTTTTTTGTAGGACATGAACCTGCTAGATAACTTGGTCTGATGTGTGAAAATTAAGTTCAAGAAATGGGAGCTTTGTGTCTCTGAGCTTTAGCTATCTACTTTCTAATTGCCCTGAAAGATGAAAAAACTTTGCATTAGAATATGTCTTGTTAACAGCCAAACTCTGGATGCCATTTCTGAACTATGGAATGATATCCAACTAAGAGTGAAGGATGAAAGCCTGGATTTCCCAGCAATCACAATACAGTAACCCTCAGGCCTTGTGACTCACCTCATTCTGCTTAGGGAAGGTTCCAGCTCTGCCAGTTCAAGCTTGCCCAATCCTGTCAGGAACATACTCTGCCAGTGTACAGGTGTCCACGCAGGGGTGAGACATTTTGTTTAACTGCAATGATTCTGAGACCACCAAATTTGTTTTAGTGATAATTTTATTCAAGACATTTCTTAATATTTAATGAGTGCTTATAACTTTAAAATTTTTGTTTAACATTTCTGAAAAGGCTTTACTCTAGTTAGCTTAGGGAGAATGATAACCCAGCAGTTAAGCTCCTACAGGCTGTGAGTCTCAGTTCAAATCTTCATTCTTGCATTCATTAGGGGGTGACCAGTTTCTTAACCTCTCTAAGCCTCATTTCCTCTTCTGTGAAATGGAGATAATAATAGAACACCCTTCATGAAATTGATGTGAAAATTAACTAGCACATAGTATATACTCAATAAATGTTATTTCTATAATTATCTGTAACGGTATGATACAGCAAATTAGGGTATACACATTCAAACTTCTTAGTGTGGCAGTTTTTAAAAATTGCTACAAATTCTTTGACACTGCTCCCATTGAGGCAGTGCCTATTCCCTTCCACTTGCATCTGGTCAGCTTGTGACTGTTTTGATCATTAGAGCACATTGGAAGTGGCCTTGAAAGGCTGGACCATGAAAACCATGCAGCTTTGGGCGGCGCCTGTAGCTCAAACGAGTAGGGCGCCGGCCCCATATACCAGAGGTGGTGGGTTCAAACCTGGCCCCAGCCCAAAACTGCAAAAAAAAAAAAAAAAAAGCCATGCAGCTTGTGCCTTGTTGAGAAAATATTGAGCTACCATATAAGAAGTGGGAAACTTCCCTAGGACTTCCATGCTGGAGGGGGACCTCTGGCTGACAGGCCCATCAGCATCTAGCCATCCCCACAAGGAGCCAGGTGCTTTGGAAGTGAATTTTCCAGCCCTCAATTGTCTGAGTCATCCCCTAACTGCTGAAGTCCTCCCACCAGAGTTCTCAGACTTTGTAGAATACAGACAGATTCCCACTGTTCTGTGCACATACCCTACCCCATAAATCATGAGCATAATGAAACGATCTTAATTTTATATCACAAAATTTGGTGAAGTTTGTTACACACCAATGGGAATATGGAACATTTAGAAATAAAGTCTATGGGGGAAATAACAAGATAAAAAGGAAAATTTAGCCATATCAAAAATCATTATATCAAATCCTGATCTGTGAATGGGTAGTTTTCAAAAACGTGTGGTTTCCAATGATTGTGAAGTTAGCTTTCTTTCTAAGCTAAAAGTTCTATGTTAAACTGAAGGGCCTGCAGCAAATATGAACTCCATAGACTGAAAGGCTCCTCAGGGAGTACACCAGCCCATGCAGACAGAGATTGCCCTTGCTTCTCTTCTTGAGAAAATTGGGGAGAAATGAAGCTGAAAATAAAAGCTTTTGGTTTACAGTGGACCCTGATAGCATTCCATCCTATCAGATTGATAATGCAGAGATTCCTAAAATCAATGTGCTAAGGCAGTTTTAACAAATCTGCTTGCCTATTGATTAATATTCTGACTTTGAAAAGTAAACACATGTGCCTCTTTGCTGTGATCAGAATGATAGTATATTAAAGAAACCAAAATAAATAATGCCAACTAGATTATTACTGTAATTTTATAAATGAGGAAACCAAGTTTTCTCTGGAAAGAAAAACTTACCACTATAAAAGAAATGACAATTGAGTGGCACCTGTGGCTCAAGGAGTAGGGTGCCGGCCCCATATGCTGGAGGTGGCGGGTTCAAACCCAGCCCTGGCCAAAAACTGCAAAGAAAAAAAAAAAAGAAAGAAATGACAATGCCTTTTACCCAGCATGGAAGAATATGTCCATTTCTGTCCAGGCCTAGAAATGCATGTGAGAATGGTGAGTCCATTCCCTAATGATCTACTCCTGATTCAGCTCAGATCACAGGAAAGCTTCATATTGACTTTCATTTCCCTATAGAAACACCAACTCCTAAGATTGATGAACCATTCTATCCTGGTTTTTATCATGGCTAGATGTGAGAAATGGTCTTCTGACATTGCCTTTGTGGTGTTTGATATCCTATATACTAGAAAATCCAAATGCCTGTCACAGAGCTAGGATTGTAGAAGAATTTTATATTTCCTAATGAGCTTTATTTAGTTAGATTTTAAAAGCTGTGGAGTGTGTCTTGTTTCCCTAGATACACAGCTGTGGTAATGCATATGGTAACTGCATGGGAATCCTTGTTCTTCACTGAAAGGCTGTGTGAGCGAGTCACTTTTGTAAGGCCCCATTTCTAAGTCTTGAATGAGCGTGATCATCCTTCTACCTGTATTACAGTTGTTGTGAAAATTAAGTCAGGTATTATGAGGACTATTTTCACAAGGGGATATGTATTTTTTTTTCTTTTAAGAATTAGGACATCTTCAATCTTAGATTTCTAATAAATTACAAATAGCCCAGTGCTTTTCTTTACCCTGGCCAGAAAATATTATCTTATCTGAAGTGAAAATGCCTGGGTACATGCCCATTGGCCCCTAATTATAATTCCAAAGGTGTTATTTTAGGAGGAATTTGCACCAACACTTAAAAATCATGGATTGGCTTTTCTGTTACCTTTACCTAGAGGATTTTGAGTTAAAGCAAGAAACAGAGAATTTGATCAGACTGTGATTTTAAAAGATGTGCGGGTGACATTATTTTCCCATATACAAAAAGTCAAGTCATCCAGAAGGGAGAATAAATGTTCCCTTTCAGAAGCACAAGTTTTGCTTGTTCTCCTAATGCAATCTCAAAATGATTGCAAACTCAGCTCCCTAAATGTGAGCCAATCAGAGGAGGCCTCTTTAAGTATGTGAGGTATGAAGTTTTAATTTACAAGGGCTGATGTAAGTTTCTTTCCAAGCACCTCACAGAAAGACTACATTCTAAATCTAAGACATATGCCTTTATGTTTTGTACACTGGGAAAGGACACTCTTTTCAAGACATGATACTGGGAAAATTGGATAACCATGTGCAGAAGAATGAAACTGGAGCACTCTCTCAAAAGTTGATATAGAAAAATCAACCCAAGAGAGATTAAAGACTTGAGTGGAAGACCTGAAACTATAAAAACACTAGAAGAAAACCTAGAGAAAACTGGACAAAAACTTGATCTTTTAGGCAAAAAATTCATGACCTCAAAAGTACAGGCAACCAAAACAAAAATAAACCAGTGGGGACTCAAATAAATGACAAAGCTTCTGTACAGTAAAAGAGATAATCAACAGAATGAACAGACAACTTGCAGAGTGGGAAAAAATATTTGTAAACTATACATATGACAGGGGATTAATATCTAGAATTTGCAAAGAACCCAAACAACTCAACAACAACAAAGAAACAACCTCATCAAAAAGTCGGCTAGAGACCTGCATAGACATTTTTCAAAAGGAGACAAATAACCAACAAGCATATGTAAAATGTACATCACTAATCATCAGAGAAATGCAAATGAAAACCCCAATGAGCTATCATTTTACACTGATCAGAATGGCTATTATTAAAAAGACAAAAAATAACAGATGTTGGTGAGAATGCAGAGAAAAATGAATACTTATACACTGTTGATAACTATGTAAATTTGTGCAACCTCTATGGAAAACAGTATGGAGATTTCTCAAAGAACTTAAAATAGAACTACCATGTGATCCAGCAATCCCACTTCTGGGTATGTACCCAAAGGAAAAGAAACCAACATAAAAGAAACACCTGTACTCATATATTTATGACAGCACTATTCACAGTAGCAAAGATGGAATCAAACCTAAGTGTCCATCAGCAGAAGACTGGATTAAGAAAGTATGAAATATATATATACAGATACACACATACAATAATACTATTCAGCTATAAAAGAAAATGAAATCATATTTTTCGCAGCAACAGGGATGGAACTGGAGGCCATTATCTTAAGTAAAAGAGCTAAGAGAAAGACAAATACTGCGTGTTCTTATTTACACATGTAAGTAGAAGGTAAATAATGCATACACTTGGAAGCAGAGTGGGAGTGATGAACAGCAGAGACTCTGAGGGGTGGGGGGTGGATGATGGGAGGCTGCTTGGTGAGGACCAGCTATGTTGCTTTAGTAATAGATGCACTGAAGACCCTGACTTCACCACAAGGCAGTCCATCAGTGTAGCAAAGTTGCATTTGTATGCCATGAACATCCACAAATAAAAAATTAAGTGGGAAAAAAGATTTAAAAATTTAAACGTGAGCAAGATTTATATGTATTGACATGAAAATCTTTTCATGATACATTAAGTGAAATAAATATAATATGATAATATGTATATGGTCCCATAATAATCATAGCCAACATTGAGTTAAAAAAAGAAAAAAGCCTGTATGTTTTTCGAGAGTTTTACCAGAGAGTATACACTATTTCCCATTGTACCATGACAACAGAACTGATTGAAGCAGAGTTATGCTTTTTGGAAATGGACATTTAAGTAACGTATTTAGCAGTCTTCTTTTATAATGTAATCTTTGAATTACAAAAAAAAACTGTGATAATGATTAACCTATCTTGTTGCTATAAATTCAGTGGTGATGATTTTTTCCCTTTCATACTTCTATTTTTAGAAAAGTATGTTTTGTGAGATTCTGTACAAGTAATCCATGATTCATACTTACAACTACTGAACACACCCATTATATTAAATCTTTAAGTCTTATCATGTTTAAAATGCAAACTAACAAATTATGGCTGGCTCTTCAATAATGTCAGTTTAGAATCTTACTATGAATTAGCTAAATGCACTCTGTAAGATAAAAGTCACGATAATCACACTGACAATCTCTTATGATAAGTTACTTTAGGCAAAGCTAAATATATGTTTTTATTTATTTATTTTTTTGAGACAGAGTCTCACTCTGTTGCCCTGAAAATAGACTTTTCAAAGGACGTCTATAAATTGAGGTTCTGCATGTGAACCTATGCACGAACTATCTCACCAATGTCAAGAACAGATTTATGTAAGAATGCAGGAAAAAAATGAAGAAAGGAAAGACTTATTTTTAGAATTTCTGCAAAAGAAGACAGATGTTTTCAAAGATAAGAATTAGCTTATACAGAAATTTCTGACTTGGAAATTCAAGAAGAAATGAGGTAGAAAGCTATGCTGAAAGCTTGGGTAGATTTACACCTGCTGTCTCTTCCCTACAAAGGTGATATAATAGACTCCTACATGGTGCCACCAAAAAGAAGAGAATTGTGTAGTCTGAGTTTCCTGTCACTATCATCCCAATCAACAGCCCTTCTCTAAGAATTCAAGAAGATTCAGAAATTCAAAGGCCAAGTCCTCACTTTCTTCTCTTGACCACATAAGTAATACAGAAGTGAGAGTCTAACCCTATAAAATAAAAATTCAGAATATGTTAGGTCTAATCCATCATTTCTCAAATAGCATTGATGTTAAGCAACATATTGGTACAGTATAACATATATGTGTGTGTATCCATATATCCCAAATGGAGGAAATACTAGCTAAGACAAAGTTTAAAAAGGACTCTTTATCTTGTCACTTCTCAGAGATAATTAATATACTGGGCCATTGTGAATGTCCAATAAGAAAATTAGAGTATGGTCTTTCCCTAAAGTTATTTAAACAAATTTACTTCACAGAAGACCCTTGGGAAATATACTGTATTTCTCAAGAAAATTTGGAAAATGCTGGTCTAATGCATCAGTGAATCCCAAGATTTATACACCCATCATATCCTTGTATAGAAAACTATGTTAAATACTGAGGAATCACCCAGAAGAGCCCCCAGAAACCACATTTTCTTCTGTAAGTTTTTAGGAGTGGCCATGTTCACATGGTGTTACTCACTAGAAGGCCTACCCTGGGCACTTACTGGCTGTGGAATCTTAACTGCTTTGTGCCTTAGATTCTTCATCTATAAAGGAGATAATAATCAGTACCTACCTCAAAGTACAGTTTAACCAACACAATGAATGGACGCATGGTGGAAAACAATGCCAAATACGCAAGGTAGATGCTCAAATAGAGTCTTAACCTGTGTTATAATCTCTGTTATCCAACAGGGACAATTCAAGCCTGTATCCCACAAGCCAGCAACAAAACAACTCGCCTAAAAGCTTAAGGTCCTTCAGGTTGTACATGGTGATTCAGCTCACTGCTGTGCGTCCATGTACATGCAACTGTATGTAATTGGAAGTGGAGCTCCATCCCTGGTTATTATCCTCATTCAGCCTGACATAAGCAGTCTAGAGAAACCTCAGAAGATTTGATAAAGGCCTGATAAAAAAGATCTTTGACATAAGAAAACTTGATAGCATCTGATGCCTGACAAACCAGTATTACAGAGGAATGGGGTGATGTCTATAGTTTTGATCTGATTGAATTATTTTTATTACCAAGTTCATAACAGTTCATACTTATTTAGTAATTTTTTATTGGTGGATCTCAAACTTTTCTACATCCTGAGAAAATAATGTACTCTAGACTAAAGTTAAAATATACTACTCATGTTTCTCTTTTAAAATTTTGTTATCCACTACCCTCATGATCTCTCCCAAAAGACATTTCATAATGCTGGTTGTTATTGGTTACAACTCTGAACTGTTTCTGATTTTAGTGGCTTCCTCTGTATCATATAGGTTTGATAGTCTAGGTATATAATACATAAATAGAAAATCAAGTTTGCTGGATTTTTTTAAACTTTGGAAGATAATTCTCAAAAAATGATTTAAAACGAAGTTATAAGCTCTTTTTTCACACAATCTATTGAAAGAAAACTTCTACAGAAAACTGACTTTTTAAAGATAAAGAGAACTATAGCTATTTAAAAGCATATCAAAAGGAATAAAATAAGTATCTAATAAGGTTCAAGCCAAATAAGGCCATTTCACCTGAGGCACATCCCTTAATACTTCTGGGCCTGCTATTCTTAATGGTAGACTGCAGAAAATTAACTAGTTCCTAGAAGACATCTTTGGTTCCTTCCAGTTCCATGATCTGGTAAGAATGACATTTTCCCCCATCTTTTTTAACTCTAGTTGTACTTCTGAGCCTTCTGCCTACTAAACCACACTGTCAGGTGGCAGATGAAATAAGTTCAAGAATTTCAACAGAATAACTTTTGAAACAGGAGAATGTCACCTACTCTGAGAAACAGAACTGAGGTCTCTGTCATATTCCCTGTGCCACATCACTTTGTGGGAGAAGGGGAAGGATTTGGTGTGATGATGGATGTTTAATGCATGTGATGCTTCTTGGCAACGAATACATTAGAATAAATTCACTTTCACTCAGTCCATTCACCTAGAATGACCTTGAGAGAATGGAACACAAGACAGATAAGTCTTTATAAGGGAGACATAATAAAAGAGTGGCTTGGTAAAGTCCCTAAGCATGGGATATTGTCAGCACCGGCACAGTGGATGGCTAGAGATGGGAACACTGGGGCCAGGATGCTAGAGGGCAAAACGAATGGTTATTGAATGTGAGCGCTCCAAGGACCTCAGGGAGCATCTGTGCTTCCCAATTGTTTTTTCTATTTCAGATGTCATGATCTACAGCTAATACACACACCCACACACTCTCTCTTGCTTTCTCTCTCACATGTAAAACCTATTGTACATTTAGTACCTGTTGCTTCTTTAAAAAAAGAATAATTGCTAGGTATCAGAAATGCTTGAAAACAAGTAAATGTTTAATCAATTTACTGCCTCCATGAATATTTGAAAAACAATATATGTATCAGAGACAAATAGATGTCATTTTGCTTTAACATGTAAAGATGTGACTGCCCATTCTTTAGATACACCAACATGTGTGGGGATGAAATTCACAGAGACCTGTTAGTCTGTAGTACAAGTCACAGCTGTCTTAAAGGGTGGCCTTTATGTGTGATGAATATTAAAACTTCCTAATACAGCCAGGTTGCCTCTTTCAGGCGTCCTGACCCATTCCCTGCTTACATCGAGAAAAATGATCTTTGATAGCTCCCTATTGTCTGTATAATTTGGCCCAAATTTTATCATGTGGACTAAAACCCCCTTTCTGTCTTCCCACAATGCCTGGGCCACATTCACCTTCCCCCTCCCACCCCAGCACCTGAAGCTTTTGAGTTTCCTCTTTCATACCTTGGGCTTACTTCTCCACCAGAACTCTCCCACCCCCTTCCACCTGAGCGAGTTTCTTCCCCTGTGCCTTTTTGGCTGTGAGGTTGACAACAGTGATAACTGATTTACATTTTCATGCTCCATTGTATTATGCCCGTCCCTGAGGCTGGACCACGTCTGGTTCATTTTTATACCTTACAACCCAAGATGGTGTTTTGAGTCATAATGGGCGCTTGGTAAGTAAGTATCCAGTAAATGAATAATAGAAAATAAGTGGATAAAAGTATACAAAGACCGAGTCTAAACATAGGCCAAAAAATCCTTTCTAGAATTAATAACACAATGACACTTTATTGATAAAACTGAGTCACCCAGTTAAGCATCATTAAAAATAATCTTACGCAGAAAACAAGAACGTTCATCTGTCGAGATGGATTATATTGTTTTGGAATTAGAGAATATGCAGTTTGCTTTTTCCTTTCCGACTGTTTTTTGTTTTTTTAACTGGTGTCTCCAGCTCTGCAGCCCAGTCCATGGAACCTAAATGGCCCAGGTCCCGGGAGTTCCCATTAGAGTCCTGGGCTCCCCCCAGGTCTAGAACGGCTCCCAAGGGTCCAGGCTACCAACGAGTGCAGCTCCAGCCGGCGCCACCTCTGCGGTCTGGAGCGGCGGGGACCGTCCCGAAGTGGGTCCCCCATTGCTTCGGGAGTCGGGTTCTCATGTTTTTCTCTCTCAAAATTTAATGGATAGTTTTCCTTTGCTTCTGTTCTGACTTGATTAAAGAGGAGAAAAAAAGATTGACTACAAGGAGAGTAATAGTGGCAGAAGGCTCATCTGGCTTTACTTTTTAAATTCCATCGAAGTTTGTGTTTTGTTGTTTTCTTCATTTGACAAGGATCCCGTGAACTTCTCCTCCGGGGAAATGGCGCGTCCAAAGCCCGCCAAGCCCAGCCTGCAAACTTTAGGATTTATTAGAGTAATATTTTAGACTAAACCTCGACAGACACAAACTCAAAGGAAACCGTGCACTTCTTAAGTCAAAGGCATCTGTTCTCATAGCAGCGCTCGGTTTGCTGTTTGCAGCCAGCTCTAGGAGCTGGATTTTTAAACAGGAAAATGGATAAAAGGAAAGAAAAGCCAAGTCCCGCGGTCCTCCGACTCCTATTCATTATCTCCAGCAGCATATGGGACCATTCTCCTACTTATCCTCGCCCTTTCTTCCGCCAAAGCAAAAGCAACCAAGCCTGTCCCGCTTCATAGCAAACCTACTCTTTGTGCCTGAGCAGTGCCACTACCACCACTTCCTCCTCCTCCCGCCTCCTCCTCCTCCAGTTCGCCGCCAGCTTTGGCTCTGGCTGGGAGGCGGCCGGCTCCCTTTGCGCCGGGAAGCCGGTGCCGCGATTGGGCGACGGTCCCTGAGCCTCTAGTTCTGCGTCGGTTTCAAGGCTCCTCCCTCCCGGTGAAAGACAGACTGCGGGGCGCCTGGAAACCGGTCTGAGGGCGCGCGAGGGAGAGGAGAGGGAGCGAGTTGAGGGATTGACACAAATGGTCAGGCGGCGGCGGAGGAGGAGGCGGAGGCGCAGAGGGGACCCGAGGCCGCTGGGCTGCGGTGAGTTGCGCGCTCTACGGGGCCGCGGCCACTAGCGCGGCGCTGCCAGCCGGGAGCCAGCGAGCCGAGGAACAGGAAGGCGGGACACGACTCCAGCGAACCCGAGCCACCAGGGCTGTCCCTGCCGCCTGCGCTTCATGAATCGCAAGTTTCCGCGGCGGCGGCGGCTGCGGGACTCAGAGCAGGAGCCGGGGCAGCGGGCCGAGCACAGCTCGGCCTCGACGGAGGGCACCGGCACAGAGATCTCCCTGGCCGCAGGGGAAGCCGCCGCCGGTACTGCCACTACCAGCCCCAGCGGAGCGCCGCCAAGAAAGGAGCCGAGAAAGTATGGCTGAGGAGGAGGTGCCTAAGAAGTCCCGGGCCGCCGCCGCTGGCGCAAGCTGGGAACTTTGTGCCGGGGCGCTCCCAGCCGGGCTGGCGGAGGAGGGGAGCGGGGACGCAGGCAGCCGCCGCCGCCCCCCAGCTGACCCCCGGCGCTTGGCGCGCCAGCTGTTTCTGTTGCTTTGGCTGCTGGAGGCTCCGTTGCTGCTGGGGGTCCGTGCGCAGGCTGCGGGCCAGGGGCCAGGCCAGGGGCCCGGGCCGGGGCAGCAACCACCGGCACCACCACCACCCCCACAGCAGCAGCAGAGCGGGCAGCAGTACAACGGCGAGCGGGGCATCTCCATCCCCGACCATGGCTATTGCCAACCCATCTCCATCCCGCTGTGCACAGACATTGCGTACAACCAGACCATCATGCCCAACCTGCTGGGCCACACGAACCAGGAGGACGCGGGCCTGGAGGTTCACCAGTTCTACCCGCTGGTGAAAGTGCAGTGTTCCGCGGAGCTCAAGTTCTTCCTGTGCTCTATGTACGCGCCGGTGTGCACAGTGCTGGAGCAGGCGCTGCCGCCCTGCCGCTCCCTGTGCGAGCGCGCGCGCCAGGGCTGCGAGGCGCTCATGAACAAGTTCGGCTTCCAGTGGCCAGATACGCTCAAGTGCGAGAAGTTCCCGGTGCACGGCGCCGGCGAGCTGTGCGTGGGGCAGAATACGTCCGACAAGGGCACCCCGACGCCCTCGCTGCTACCGGAGTTTTGGACCAGCAACCCCCAGCACGGCGGCGGAGGGCACCGCAGCGGCTTCGCGGGGGCCTCGGAGCGAGGCAAGTTCTCCTGTCCGCGCGCCCTCAAGGTGCCCTCCTATCTCAACTACCACTTCCTGGGGGAGAAGGACTGCGGCGCGCCTTGTGAGCCGACCAAGGTGTATGGGCTCATGTACTTCGGGCCCGAGGAGCTGCGCTTCTCGCGCACCTGGATCGGCATCTGGTCCGTGCTGTGCTGCGCCTCCACGCTCTTCACGGTGCTCACGTACCTGGTGGACATGCGGCGCTTCAGCTATCCAGAGCGGCCCATCATCTTCCTCTCCGGCTGTTACACGGCCGTGGCCGTGGCCTACATCGCCGGCTTCCTGCTGGAGGACCGGGTCGTGTGTAATGACAAGTTCGCTGAGGACGGGGCGCGCACTGTGGCGCAGGGCACCAAGAAGGAGGGCTGCACCATCCTTTTCATGATGCTGTACTTCTTTAGCATGGCCAGCTCCATCTGGTGGGTGATACTGTCTCTCACCTGGTTCCTGGCGGCCGGCATGAAGTGGGGCCACGAGGCCATCGAGGCCAACTCGCAGTATTTTCACCTGGCCGCCTGGGCTGTCCCGGCCATCAAGACCATCACCATCCTGGCGCTGGGCCAGGTGGATGGCGATGTACTGAGCGGAGTGTGCTTCGTGGGGCTTAACAACGTGGATGCACTGCGTGGCTTCGTGCTGGCCCCGCTCTTCGTGTACCTGTTCATCGGCACCTCCTTCCTGCTGGCCGGCTTCGTGTCGCTCTTCCGCATCCGCACCATCATGAAGCACGACGGCACCAAGACGGAGAAGCTGGAGAAGCTGATGGTGCGCATCGGCGTCTTCAGTGTGCTCTACACGGTGCCCGCCACCATCGTCATCGCCTGCTATTTCTACGAGCAGGCCTTTCGGGACCAGTGGGAGCGCAGCTGGGTGGCCCAGAGCTGCAAGAGCTATGCCATTCCCTGCCCTCACCTGCAGGCGGGCGGAGGCGCCCCGCCGCACCCGCCCATGAGCCCAGACTTCACCGTCTTCATGATCAAGTACCTCATGACGCTGATCGTGGGTATCACGTCGGGCTTCTGGATCTGGTCTGGCAAGACGCTCAACTCTTGGAGGAAGTTCTACACGCGGCTCACCAATAGCAAACAGGGGGAGACCACTGTCTGACGTCGGGGGCGCAGCTCATTCCCAGCCCTGGCCAGACAGCCAGCCCGGTGGCGTCCAGGCCAAGCCCGGCTGCTCCGGCTTGCTCACTAGACACACTTTCGCAGGCTCCTAAGCACACAACAGCTCCTGCGAAAGCTTCCGTCCCTATGGCAGAGTAGTGCCCGACCGCCAGAGGGGGGATGGACCGACCTCTTGCCCTCACACTCTGGTACTAGGATTGTGTGCTTTTATGATTGTAAATACCCCGTGTAAGATTTTTGTAAGTATATTTGTATTTAAATGATCAATCACATGTTTTTCTTTATTTTTTTTAATTATTTAGGGTGTTTTAACCATTTCAGGATTTTTCTTCTTGCCCTTTTCGGAGCACTGCAGGGGAGATGAACGCATTGGCAGAGTGCGTTCGATCGTCCTCCCTCCTCTCCCCTCCGCGGTGCTCGGGCCTGCCAGGGAGTCCGCTCCGGGCGAGTTCGGCGCTGCGGGCGCGCCGGGGGCGGGGGCCTGCGCCGAGTCACCGCCCGCCTTCTCCACTGCCGCCGCCTTTCCTTTCCTTGCTTCGGGTAGGGGCTTGTGAGATAGAGAAGAAGCTGCACCAGGCTTCCAAATCCGGAGGTGGGCCCCTGCCCATTCCAGTTCCTCCAGTGTTCAGCGGCAGATTGGAAAGGCCTGTCCCTTTGACTCCCTGAAGCTGAATTTTAACTGTCCAGAACCTTTCCCCAAATTCCTGGGGTCCCATGGGTGTGGGCGCTGGCAGTTGCAGCCTCCCTTCGAGCTCACATCTAACGTCCAGGCACTCCCTCCCTCCTTCCCCTCAAGTGGTTAGAGGGTGAGTGGAATAACCATTGCCAAACTTTTTAAACTCTGATTTTTGGTGAATGAGCTCATTTCATTCTCTAGTGTCTAAAACCTGGTATGGGTTTGGCCAGCCAGCGTCATGGAAAGATGTGGTTAAGGAGATTTGGGAAGAGGCACGAAGCTTTGTGTGGGTTAGAAGAGAGAGAAGGTAGGGGTTATAAAACGTTAATTCTAATTGCATACTGATGCCTGGCACCCTGCCTTGAGGAATGAGACAGCCCGCACTCAGATTTTACCCTTCTGTAAAATGGAAACGTTGAGGTCACCTGGAAAGTTTTGTTAAGGCAATGATCTTTGCTTTCGTTAACAGGACAGTAGTAACAAAAATTGAAAAAGGAGATTTCAGTGTACTGGACTTCCTCAAAATGAAGTTTTATTTTCTTACTTTTAATCAAATAATAATCAAACATATATCAGAAGCTTTAAAAATGTAGAAGTTGTACACTTTGAACAGTTTGATTGTTATTCAGCAAAACATTCTGAGGAACAATCCACCCTACTAATAATAACCCGGTAAGATTTCAGGAGGTAAAAGCGGGGGGAAATGGATGGGGTTAACTCCTGAAATAAATCAAATCTGAGCATGCATGCTAAAGGGAGACTGCTGCGGTCTACTGCTTTCAATCCTGTGTGCTCCTTTTTTGGGTTTACAGAAATATGTCAAATGTACATCTTTCAAAGCCATTTTAGTTCTCTGTGAAGGAGATGAGCAGTCCTCCTGATTGTATTGTTTTGAACTTTGAGAGTTTATCAAAATGCCGGTAGTTAGGACCTAAATTTATCTATGTCCGTCATACCCGAAAATGACATCGGTCTTTGAATTTGGTATGCATTTATTCTGTTCACGATCACAAAATCATCTATATTTATAGAGGAATAGAAGTTTATATATATATATAAAATACCATATTTTTAATTTCGCAAATAAAAAAAAATCAAAGTTTTGTACAAAATTATGTGGTTTTTGTGCCTGAAAGTAATAGAACTTGAACTGTCTGCACTGTCTTTACATTTTGTAGTGTCTCATAGCTAGTCCCAAAGTATAAACATTTAGGAATTTAGTGAAAAAGTCTATCCTTAGACCTTCAGACCAGTCCTTCCAGAGAATTACTCTATTTGCATTGTTGTGATTGGCATTTATGAAGTCCCAAGAAAAGATCTATTTTCCTGACCGTAGAAAATATAAGCTTGCAAATTATTTCTTTACTCAGAGAGGATTATTACAAAAAGAACTCTAATTTTAATATTAAAGCTTTCTTTTTCTTCCAAGGAGTAAATTTACATGGCCTTTTATAATACAGAGGTTTATTTTTAAGCCATCACCTTTTGTCAAAATTTTTGTGAGCTGTTGTCTTATTCCATAATCTTGGATATTACAAAACCATAAATAGACAATAAATGGGTAACTGTTTAATAAGCATTTTAAACAGCAATTTGGTTTATAAGGGTGTTTTGTTTTTTGCTTCTGAATACCCATTTTTTATCATTCAAGGGACTTTCTCCAGAGACATCACCTAGCTGGTTTGCTCTGAGTTAGGATTTTTATGAGTGTGTACATATGTGCATGTGTTTATTTAGAAAATTATACACATTAATTTTTATAGGGATACAAAGTTTACTTGTACATTTCATAATATGGGAGTATGGTTATAAGAAATGGAAAATGCTAGATGGAAAGCCTCAGATACCTTTGTAGGTTAAAAATATCATTACTAAATTTTTCCATGAAAACGTTTTGTGATAAAATGACAAGTAAAATGAAGATCATTGATACATAGAGTTACTTTCATGATTACAAAGCAATTGTCTTATAAATCATTGGTATTCATTTTATGGCAGAGGAAAAAAATTAAATCTTATTGAAAATCTAGCATTTGATTTTAAGTAGCAAGATGCAATTTTATGTTCCTTTATTCTTTATTACATTAATATAGAAGATATCTGTAAAGGTTTTATTGTGTAGACACACACAAAAAGTAGTAAATGTTGGACCAAATTAAAATATATCTTCTTACTAGGTGGTTGAATTAGATAATTCCCAGGGAAAGCCTTTTTTTTATATTATTAGTCTCTATCCAAGGAATAAATTTTAAAGCAGTCATATTGTGAGCATCCTTAAGATGATGTGACTATAAATTTGATGCAGAATGGTTTTATTTGCTGGATTTAAATAGTTTGAAAAGACATTTTTAAGTTACCACTAGGCTTTGTTTTTACAAAATAATTTGTTTTAAATTATGCAGCATGTTGAAAACCGGTTTATTCTTTTGTTTCTTTTGATATTACTGGTAAAACAGGACTTCCCTAGAAAACCATAAAGCTACTGGGGGTATTGTCCTATTAGTATACTGTTTCCATGGCAAACTGTATTTTCAGATGATTTATTCTTGCCTATTTTTTTTTTAACCCACAATCAATTAGAGTCAATTTTAGAGTAAATATATAACTAGTATGAAAGCCTTCCAAAGCTGTTTAAAAAACACAAACACACGAAACAATTTTTCACTTAAACTTTGTGGGGACAGAGAGTCATATTTTTCATTTCAGATCCAGCCAATGTCAAACACATGTAAAAGAGCTGGCCCAGATCGTACAGCTTGTCCTGTGGTGGTCACTCATCAGCCTGAGTTTGCTTTCCTGTTCCTTTTGTCTCCACTGTAAGTACTGACGCCTTCTACCGTAGATGCCTCATTCCTAAAGTCCAGCATTTAACTTGGAAAGGAAACCACAGTGAAGTGTTGGTGTCCAATTAAGAAAAAAATTGACCAAATCACAGACCATTTCAGGACTTGGCTTCAGATGGCTTTCCCTGATAACATGTTTCAATCTTGGTATACATTTTTTTTAAGGTATCCTATTTAACTGTGTGTGTGTGTGTGTATGTGTTTTCAGCTACTGTTGTTTCTATTGCTTTCTAATTCATCTATTGGCTATAGGCTATATTTTATATAATGCACATGCAATTTATTAATACCCGTGTGCGACATTGGATATCCCTGATACATTTCTGATTATAGTATATAATATTCTATGGAACTAAGAAGCCTAAGAGATTAGAAACAAAATATAGTCATTGCATTTGTCTATTGGTGGACCCTAATGATACTGTCACTGAATACAGAATACACTCATACATAGTATCAAAGTCTTGAGAGATTAACTTATAGGAGCCAAAACAAGACATAGACTATATATTAGAATTCTCTAGCTACATGACTATAAAGGAATTTCAATACTACCTTCCACTAAAGACTATATTTTAGTCTTTGAAATGGGATCTTACAAGGGAACTGCTAAACAAGGTAAAGTTTATTTTGATGACTCCCAAGATGCATATCTCTATATTTTGAACTATTTGCAGATGCCAATATCCTTCAAAATTTGAGAAACAGTATTTCAACTCAAAGAGTTTCAATCATGACTGAGAATTCCCTTATGATTTTGAGCTTAAGTATTTTTATTCGCTTTGGTCATACATTTGACGATGGATATGTTAAACTGTAACACTTAATAGTGACAAAACGCCTTGCTTAGAAACTGGCCATTAAAACACAATCTCTAGACTCATTTTTCTAAGTTTTATCATGATCTGTGGTGACAAGTGTCTCAAGTACATTAAGGAATCAAGTTACTATTCAAATATACCACTTGCTTTGGGGATTTTTATTTATAGGTTGGTTTGGGACCCTAATAACAGTTCAGACAAATCAGAGAAACCTCTCTCATGTGATATAGTGGGTAGGCACAAGTACAATTTATAAGTCTATCTTACAATGATCAAGTAATAAATATTTTGTGCATCATAACCAGTTTTATGAGTCAAGCAGATTCTTAACTAAACTGCTTGAAGGAAGAAGATACTATTTTCCGAAGGAGATATTTCTTTAAATAAATCTTTTTATTTTAAGATGTTAGTATCCTAAGAGGTATATTTTGGAATGATAAATTTCAAATAACACTGCATTTTCTTATAGAATTATTAATACACAAGTTGAGTGGCATAATTGTATAACTAATGCTTCTAAAGGCAAAGAATCAGAGCAGCATTGATTTGTACATTTTACACACCTTAGGAGATGTAAGCAACTTACTCAAAAGCAATTTTTAAGTTTTAAAATTTATAATATGCATATTTTATATAAATATCTCAAGAAATTTCATTCATGCTATAGCGTTTCAAAACACCTTCATAACAATACAGTGATTAACATGAAAAGGAGCCACTCTCACCGCTTTGATGTACTTCTCTATGGCCTGGACTACTTTCCTTGCCTTTTTGAAACCGCCTTTTTGAAAAAGAAGTATCCTCTAATTTGTGGATATCTCCATATTTTAGATCTCAATACCTGTTTGAATTAAATTTGCAGGGGAATAACTGCAGGATCCCCCCACAGACAAAGTGTGGCCTTTATTTCCTTTCAAGTTGGCAGCATGTCCTTGCTTAAATGAAGCACTCTGAGACACACTGTTCCCTTGCCCTTGGAAATGCTTGTCTTCACAACTGCAGCAGCAAATACCTGGAAGTCAGACAGGCTAGTTAGATGCTTAGTCCACATCCCATGTGCTGCTTGATCATTCCATCTGTTCTTTCTTGACAAGTAGATTTAGGTAGTATTCTTCATTTTGTATTTCTGACTCTTTGAAAATATTTTTAAAAGTTAACAAATGCTGCAACAAATGCTCTGTCAAAAACTCAAAACTCATTGGATAAATTGACCAACGGTCCAGGTTTGCCAAGGACTGAGATGTTTGGGGGGGGATATGAGACTTTCATTGGTAAAACCAGAGAAGTTGTGAACACACTGGGTGGCTGGTAAGCCTATTCTGTGGATTAAATTGTGACTCCACAAAATAGAGTAAAAGTTTAAATGTTGGTCACTGGTCCAGCATTGAAAGAACTCCTCTGTGGCCATAGCATTTTTTTCTAACTACCAAATGAAAAGCCAGTGAATACAGCCCTTTGTAACTGGTCTTTACAGTGAGTACCAATCAACAGAAACTGAATGAAACATGAAGATGTAATGGAACAAACCACATTGACTATCTTGGCCATTCTGCCCTTAGCCTTTGCTTCCTGAAGGAATTGGGCACAGATACGGAATCTAACCAGTCACTGAACCCTCATGAATTAGGTTAAATAGCTATTTTTAGAAAAGACTCTCAAAAGTATTCTCTCTTTTTTTTTAATGGATGTTAAAATTTGTCAGATTGTAAGTAACAATTAGGTTTTTGCACATTTATATTTATTTTCCTGTACAATAATGCAGTCCCTTGGAGTGAGATTACAAACTCAAGCAGAAATTGCCCCCAAATGGCTTTACATGAACCTGATTTAATTGTCATACTTTTTCCTCAGAGGTAAGTAGTTTTAGCACCCACACTTTTCCCAAAATGAAAAGTTGTATATACAAGAAGAAAAAAGAAGTAAATTAAATCTTAAAATTATGCTGTGATTTTTGAGATATCAAGGTAGGAAGATTGCTTGAGGCCAAAGAATTTGAGCCCAGCCTGAGCAAGAGCAAGACACTGTCTCTACAAAAAATAGAAAAATTAGCCTGGAGGGAGGTATGGTTCTGCATTCCCAGCTACTCAGAAGGCTGAGGCAGGATGATGGCTTGAGCCCAGGAGATTGAGGTTGTAGTGAGCTATGCTGATATGATTGCACTCTATCAAGGGTGACAGAGACCCTGTCTTGGGGAAAAAATTTTTCTTCTAAATTAAAAATTATACTGTGATTATTGAAAATTGTAGAAAGTACTGTGTGGACCATGCAATCTAAGACCTTTACATTTCTATATGAAACTCTTTAATCAGAATTAGTCTCTCTCTTTTTTGAGTACAACATTATATGCATTCTCATAATGCATATAAAATTGCACTGCCTTGATTGTTGAAATCACAACATTATCCATGCTATGTCTTTTTTGAGACAGAGTGCCCGGGCTAGAGTGCTATGTCTCACAGCAACCTCAAATACCTGGCCTCAACCAATCCTCCTGCCTTAGCCTCCCAAGTAACTGGGACTACCATGTATTCTACCATGCCTGGCTTTTTCCATTTTTAGTAGAGATGGGGACTTGCTCTTGTTCAGGCTGGTCTTAAACTCCTGAGCTCAGGGGATCCTCCCTCCTCAACCTCCCAGAGTGCTAAGATTATAGATGCCAGCCACTATCCCCCAGTCCCATGCTATGTCCTAATCAAACTCAATGTAAACAAATAAAAAGACATGCAGATATTGTAATTACTTCAAGAAGTACCTATAGTATACATTAGGCTCTAGAGCTGATTCTCAATGGGAGAAATTTTGCCTCCCAGGTGACATTTGGTAACATCTGGACGCATATTTGTTAGTCATGATGGGGGTGGGAGTGCTATGGACATTGAACACCTAGAGCACAGGATGGTACTAAACATTCTGTGATGCACAGAACACCCTGACAACAAAGAATGACCTGATCCAGAGTGCCAAAGGTGAGAAACCTTTTCTAGAGCAATGTTTTCAAACTTTTTTATCTCATGGCACACTCAAACCTGTAGTTAAACTTCCGGGGCCCACTTAAATTATGTTGATTAAAAAAAAAAAGAGTAAGAAACACTGTGCTTTGAATTTCTTTTGAAAATAATTTAATTGATGATCTTTAAAAAATTTTGCATCTCACCTAAGATTCTCTCATGAGACACTGGTTAAAAATCACTACTCTAGAAGAATAATTAAAATTGTGAAATATATATTTTTAATAGTAAAATATATTAAATTTATAAAATATAAACGGGAAATATGAATTTACTATGTATACAACCTGGGCTTTATTTTTGAGCTGTGAATTTTATTTTAAACGGATGAATCCCCTGATTATATTGCAGAGGAGTCGTTGCCTTTCAGCCTGCTGTCACAAACTTGGTGGCTTATGCGAGGCATTTGTTAGTATTCTGATAATATAGTTCATATTTCACATTTCCGTAATTCCCTGCATTACTGAAGGTGTTAAGGTACAGAGAAGAACTTAGCCTGGGACCCAGAAAACCTGAGTTCTGTTCCGACTTTCTTGATTAAGGGACCTTGAGTAAAGTCCAACCCACAGGATCCAATGGAATGATAGGGGTGAGAGCCCTTTTGTAAATGGTGAAGCTTTGTGATAACGTGAGAGTTATCATTCACATTAAGCTAATTACAGAGGGGGCTGAGTCTGAAGGACTCTGCTCAGCTTTGACTACCCCTTCTTTGAAAAAAGATATTCTGATCACTAAAGGAACCCAAGGTGACTAGGGGCCTTTCTGCCATCTTTCTGGTCACCTGTCCTCTGACTTTATCACTACACTTGAGTTTTCTTGGACACACCTAGGATATTTTCTACTTTTTATTTTTTCAGACTCTGGTTAAATTTAATATCAATCATTCTACAGTGAAGTGGGCATGACCTTTGAATGGAACTAGGTCCTAATTAGGAGAAAGAAGGCTCTCATTGGGGAGGGCTGGGCTGGCTACAAGAGTGTTTTGAGGTTAGAGGAAGAAGCATTTAAGAGTATGTTCTAGATCCAAATATGGCAAATTCACAGGCAGACATTCTGACGGAGAGCTCCCACAGAGGGGCATGGTGCCCTGGAGCTGTGTGTGTGTGTGTTCATTGACAGTGGGGGTAAATGTGAGGAGACTCTTGCAGGAGGTTCATGCCCTACAGGCAAACAAGTTGGCGTCATTTCACATTGAAGAGGGGTGGGAAGAAAGGGATATAATGAAAATCAAAGTCAACTATTCTCCCTGGTGGGACTGAGTAGAAGAATTGAGTGGAAGCATCTTTTGAATAGAGACATAATGCTGGATTGGAAATGTGATCTTTCCTCTTCCTCTTTTAAAAAAGAAATCAGTTTCAAGATAACTTGGAACTGGACAGAGAAATTAAGTATCATCATGGAAAGAACATCAGACTTACAAGATCTGGCTTGAATCCCAACCAGCTCTTAGCCTCAGATCTATTTATTTTAAATGGTAATAATTATAATTTTGTACTAATTCACTTGGCTGTTGGGAGGATCAAAGAAATAATATATAAAATGGTATTTTTATAGAGCCATCTCTAAAGCTGAGACTTTTCTTCTCCACCCTGTGCATTTCTTTTCTATTTTCCTCTTCTTATTCTCCTCTGCACCTTTCCCCCTCTCTTCTCTCATCTCTCCCCTAACACTCTGTCTGTTCTTCTCCTTCTACTGTTCACTATTACCTGCAGTGGAAATTTAGAGGCCATGAGCCAAACTCATGGCTATATTTTTCCTGCATGTCTTTTCAGGGTTAACATGTTGTCCAAGACTTCCTTTACTTACATAAAAGATTAAGTTAATGAGCAACATTAAGGTCAAATGACACAAATAATACAGTGTATTAATCAACCAGCAATGTTGCTCCGAAAGCCTACGTGCATTTCTAAGCATTAATGTATGCATTGAGACATATCACAGTCATGCCCGGCATAATGACATTCAGGTCAATGACAACATATACAGTGGTGGTCCCATAAGGTTATAACACTACACTTTTGCTATACCTTTTCTATATTTAGATATATTACATAAATACTTACAATGGTGTTACAATTGCCTATAGTATCTGGTACAGTAACGTGCTGTTCAGGTTTGTAGCCTAGAACAATAGGCGGTCCCATTGAGTCTAGGGGTGTAGGGGGCTGTACTGTAATATCTAGGTTTGTGTAAGTATACTCTGTAATGTTTGCATGGTGACAAAAATATCCTATGGATGCTCTTCTCCAAACATATCCCTGCTGTTAAGTGATGCATGGCCCTACAGCAGTCTCCCCTCAATTTCTGAGGTTTCAATTACTGGCAGTCAACCACAGCCTAAAATAGATGAGTACTATACAGTATAATAAATCATTTTGAGAAGGAGTGTACATGTTCATATAATTTTAATTATAGTATATTGTTATAATTGTTCTATTATTAGTTATTGTTAATCTCTTACTGTTTCTAATTTGTAAGTTAAACTTTATCATAGATTGATTGTATCAGAGAAATTCTAGCATACGTAACATTCCACACTATACCATTTCAGGCATCTACTGAAAGTTTTGGAATATATCCCCCAAGGATAAGAAGGAACTACTGTATTTCATGTTAATTTCTTTATTGCTGCTAACAATTCAGACCTAACTAGTGGGTTATATACTTGAGTAACATGGCAAAAATCCATTTAGAGGTCACTCTAAATTATGACCAGGAAGAGAATCATAATTTCTTTTGGGAAATATGCTTTTCAGATTGATAACTAATTGGACAATTGCAGGAGTCCCTTGTTTGTCCTTGTTGACTATGTTGCCAAAGGGAGCTTACTTGATAGTTGTTATTAAACGTTCCTTCGATACTGCTAAAATAGACTGAATATATTTGGATATACAAAGTAGAGCAGGGTAGAGGGATTGTATCAACACGTTTGAATAGCAATTTTATTATTTTCTCATATAGAATAAGAGAAGCTATTTTAGTTCCTTGCTCAGCCCCAGGTCTAGTATATTAGTTTTCTATTGCTGATGTAAGAATTCACCACAAACTTGAACGTCACAAATTCATCATCTTACTGTTCTGTACATCGGAATTCTGGCACTGGTCTTGTTGGGCTAAAATTAAGGTGTTACATTGCCTTATTTCTTTATGGGGGTTTTGGAGGAATCTCTTTTCTGACCTCGTCTAGTTTCTGTTCTAGAAAGAGGCTGATCCCATAGCACATGGCACCCATTTCCTATCTTCAAAACCAGTGACACTGGGTTGAGTCCTTTCTTTCACCAGCTGATTCTCTCCATTTGGAAACAGTTCCCTTCTTAATAACTCATGATTAGGTTATTGCCTCAAGGTTTTTGACATAAATCATATCTGCAAAGTCCCTTTTACCATGTAAGGTAAGTTCCAAGGATTAGAAGGGAGACATCTTTGGAGTACTGTTATTCTATGTCTGTTTAGCTGTTGGAAAGAGCTTGAAGCATTTTCTTTTACCATGTTCTCATTCTTTACAATTCCATTAAAAAAATAACTGACTTTTAAAATTTCTTCTCTTCCTCATTTCATTCTCTAAAGGTATATTTCTGTCAATGATCAATTTACCATTGATCTCTCCATCCCTTACTCTATTTTCTGTTAAGAAGTCTATGATCAGTCCTAATGCTCTAACTCTACTAGATTTCTTTCTATTCCAGATGTCATCTTTCTTCCTCTTCTTTGCTATATATCACCTTCTTTCCTACCCTTTGTGTTACCCTGTATGTTTTTTTTTAATACATATCTCTCTAGATTCATGTTTTATGTGAACATATAAAATCCCACTGGTTTTACTATAGGAGATAGAACTGTATGGTTTTCACCAGAAACCCATCTGTCAATAGGTTGTATTTTTGCTCTTTGGTGAGGGGCTGGATATGAGAAATCAACTTAGTTCACCTCATCTTTGATTAAGCCAATATGTATTTCTAGCTCTGATTATAGATTTTAATTCTTATTATCATATTTGTAGAGGAACTCTCCTCATGATATTAATTTAAATATTTTTTCAAAAAAGAATATATCCAAATAAACAAAAGAATCCAAATAAATCTTGACTGCCTGGATTACATTTTATACAAATTTAGATAAGGTATAGGCTTGCCCTAGGTTAAAATGTTATGTTGACATTTTTGGAGAAGAAATTTTTCCAGTATTACAAATGCATCCTTAAAAATGTTCTCTAAAATGTAATTTTTAATCTACACTAAAAATCAACTGCAAGACTTTTGTGTGTGTGTTTATACTATTAAGGCTCAAAGTGTGAATTTTCTTCCCAAATACATAAATATCTATCAGGAAAAAAACAAACAAACATGTCTTTTAAGGTAGTATTTAAGAAGCAGAATTTCAAATGTTCTTAATTCTTCCCAGATATGCATTATTTTTAAGCATGTGGATTTGAAGAAATTGCATAAAGATATAGCAAAATTTCTAGAAATCAGTAATAAGCATATGCAAAGTTATCTTCTAATACCACTATCATTTATCTTTTAAAAAATTTTTACATCATTCTTCTTCTTTGTAGCTTTTTTCCCAAGTAGGGATAGTTTAGGAATAAACCAGAGGTCACTTGAATGCAGTATGGCTCTCTAAATAAAGATGTGTTTTAGTAATGTACAGCTGCATTACAGCCAAGTTGAATTAATGTAGGAGTTGTAGGGTGTGTTTGAAAATCTCAGATAAGATAAGTTTTAATGAAGCTTCATTCCATGCTAACTAAACTAAAACCAGATGATCCTTAAAATATACAATATTTACCAGAGGTGACAAAGGGTGACTAGGAATTCTTAAAATTGAATGTGCATAAGAATCACCCAGGAAGCTTGTTAAATTTGGCTGGCATTCAGAAACTTCCATTCTGGTGGTTGTGATGCTGGTTGTCATTCTTGAGTTATCTTTGAAACATTGCGATAAAACACAACTGCAAGACAAAGCCTTAACAATTTCTCCCACCTGAAAAGCCCCTTTTAAAAGATGTTGTGGACACTTCACTCCTGTAGTGAAGCTATAAGAACTACTTTTCTAGGCTCCTTAACAGGGTGGAGGCCTGTCCTGCCTGCCCTTTGTCCCAAAAGGCCCAAATCAGAAACAACCAAATTCCAGCCTGGTGTGGCCCTCTCCAAGGCAACTGAGTCCTTGTCTAGGTCTAAATTTCTTTGAGCATTTATTTAAAAGGGGGTGTATGTGTTAATTTCACAACTGTAGATTAATTTAGAGTTATCCCTTTAATAAGACTTAGTAATACTAGTATCAGTCAACGAATCATTAAGTAGGAAAGGGGAAGGATGCACATTCTCTCTTGCTTAGATAGGGCTTCTGACAGCAGCCCCAGGGAGGGAGACAGGGCAGCAGGTGGCAGCTTGATGGGTGGGGCGGGGAGGGGCTTCAAAGACTCCCGGTTTCCCTCAGGGCGGGCCTCTCTGCTTTCAGTGGGGCTGCCTTTGGCAGAAGCTGTGTGTATAGAGGTTGCTCAGGCAGCTCAGCTTCCCAACCTTTCTGAGCATTTTGTTTGTTTAGGTTTTTAATGTGACTGACTTCTTAGAAGGCCTTTCTTTCCCAGGGAATTCACTAATCAAGGTACTACTCTATTTATTTCCATAAACAAATCATTATGAAAGAACAATTCATTCATTGACTAAAAAATGTGATCATTTCCACTGTTGTACCTGAGAGCTTCAAAGCCCCATTGTTGTTGCTTACATCAATTCGTCCAGGTAACTGGGAAATGTGAGTGAGACGGAACTAAATATATATCCCAACTGATTTTACAAGATTAAAAAAAAAAATCGCAATCTAAGATATCTAAACTCTGTTATCTTAAGCATGTTAAGAATGCTAGGAATGTTAATTCTGTGTAGGAAAGAATCACAGTACAGAGAAGAACATCAAATCTTTTTAGAATGAAGTAATTTTAATGTAGAATTCACTGTAGCTTGGAAAGTTCCAAGCAGCCTCTTCCTTTATACTGTGGAATATACTGGGAAGAAATGCCTCCTCCAGGCGTGTAGGGTGCCATGTTACAGTCTAGCTAGAGGGTGTGGACAACAATTTTAGATGTTTTTATTAAAATACGTATGCAAACAAACATTTTACATATTATTTACATAAACCTTTTAGTAATATGTAAATTAAATAGTCTACATAAAGATGGATGTTGAATTTTAAAGATATCTTCTGGATCTAATTTATTACTTGTACATAGTTTTAATATTTAATTGTTTGGGGCAGTTCATGACTGATTAAAAAAAGAGTTGGCTATTCAATGGTCATTTAGCAGCCATTCCTTCCAAACAACAAATTGTGGTCCCAACCATAAGTGGCTGAGGCAAGAGGATTGCTCAAGCATAAGAGTTTGAGGTTGCTGTGAGCTACTACATCAAGGCACTCTACCCAGGGTGACAGAGTGAAACTCTGTCTCTGAACAAACAAACAAACAACAAATTGTGTTAATTTTAAGGCTAAGGCATGCATATTTTAAATGAATTTTTTAAAGTCAGTTATAATGGAGACAGTGAACTAAGAAGAGTTGGTTAAAGTGGTAATCAAGCAAAGGACAGAAAATGATATTGATCTATTCCACTTACCCCAATTCATTCCTTCAGTATTTTTTTAACTGGAATATAATTCATAAACCGTAAAATTCACCTTTGTTTTGTCCTTTCAAGAGGTTTATTTAATTTTTTATTTTGGATTAATATGAGGGCACAAATGATTAGGTTACGTTGTTTGTTTTTTCTAAAGCAAAGTTCAAGTTGTATTTGAGCCCTTCATCTGGGGGTGTGCCATATACCCTGAAATTGTGCACAGGAGGTAAGAGCCTACCCATCTCCCTCTCTCTTCCTCCTCTCTCCCCTTCCCCCACCCCCAACTTGAATGTAAAAATACAGAACATTTAACAAATTTGCATGTCATCCTTGTGCAGGGGCTGTGCTCATATTCTCTGTGTCATTCCGATTTTAGTATATGTGCTGCTGAAGTGAGCACCAAAGTACACCTTGAAAAAAACATAAAATTCTGTGGCTTTTAAGTATTTCACAGAGTTGTGCAGCTAACAACTACCTAAGGTTAGAACATTTTGTCACCAGAAGCTGTTGACCCATTAGCAATTACTCCTCATTCTTCCCGCCCCCAGCCCCTGCGATTACTAACCTACTTTCTTTCAGGATAGATGTGCTTATTCTAGATTCATCATGAAAGGCAATCACACAGGTGGGTTTTTTGTCCAACTTCATTCACTTAGCATACTGTTTTCTAGGTTCTTCCGTATTTTCGCATGTTCACTCCTTTTTCTAACTAAATAATATCCTGTTGTGTAGATATACCACATTTTGCTTATCTGGCCATCAGTTAATGGATACTTGGGTAGTTGCCATTTTAGGTTCTTATTAATAATGTTGCTATGAACATTTATGTACAAGTTTTTGTATGAATACGTGATTTTAGTTCTCTTGCATATGCAGAGGGTGCCAAAAACTTGTATACACATTTTAAGAAAGGAAAACACTGTATTAAAATTGTAATGCTCAAGTCACATTTGAGTTCTGCAATTATAAGAAATATAAGATACAAGATAACAAATGTTATTGGTATCGACTCATATTGACTATTACAATTTTAGTACAGTTTTATCTTTTCTTAAAATGTATATGCATTTTTTTAGGCACCCTCGGTATATACTCTGGAGTGCTGCTAGGTTTTATGGCGATTGTATGTTTAATTATTCCAGGAACTGCTGAACTGTTTTAGCAAAGTTTCTTCAATGATTTTACATTCCCATCAACAATGTATTAGGGCTCCAGTTTCTCCATATCCTAGCTAACACTTGTTATTGCCTGCCTTTTTGATTATAGCTATTGTACTGAGTAGGAAATGGCATCTCGCTATGGTTTTGACTTGCAGTTTGCTTCTTTTCAATATTTTGACATTAAGTCTATGGTGAAAAAAGGGGGAAGTTTATGATTGTTTTCATACCTCTGAATAAACTAAAAAAAGGTGATTCTAGAATTATATTTCTAGCTTACCTATTTATTTAAATACCACTCCATTAATAAAAAGAATTTATATGGCTTATCAAAATGTATAGTGTCACATAAAAGTAAAAAAATAGAAGAGTATCGGCTCTGTAGAAAATACAAGTAAGGTAACTTGTAATATGAATGGGCATATTATAGGTTTTGTACACTAGCCAGAGGTGGGTTAAAATTTTGTCTCTGAACTTCCTAGGAACCGAGGTAAAGCGACAAATTGAAAAGTCCACAGTGTTCCTATGATTAAAACAAGTGAGGATCCTTTGCTGACTATGGTAGAGTCGTTATCTGTTCTCTGCATGATCCCTTCAGTATCAAAGGGGTCTTGAATCTTGATGCGTTCCTTCCCGTTGCTGATATTCCCATTGATAGAAAAGCTGCAATCGACCTCTCACTTCCATTATGCCGTACCTGCTCTTTGGGCCCTTCCTCAGTGGATACGTGCCTCTGTTTTTCACTGAACAGCAGTGCAGCTGTTTGATGACGTGAAGCACATGTGCAGCCTTAACTGTTCCTTCTCTGGGTTGCACATTTGCTCTTCTATATGACAAGCATTGGATAGCTCCCCATTTTCAAAGCATTTAAGTCCGTACTTGCTGACCCCTGCCTGGTTCTCTAGCCTCACTTCCCCTCAGCCCCTGATAAAACCGCTGGACTCATGGTCATTTTCCTTGGCCAGCCCCAGTCTGCACTCTTCATCCCCTGCTCCCTCACCACTGAGGAAATTTGAGCTCCACTCTTCAAGGGCCAAATTCAGGTGTTATCTTTTCTTGGTAAGTTCTTCATGCCCCTAGGCAGAATTAATTTTCTTTTCTCTGAGTTCCCATGGTACTTTTAAAGCAGCCATTGTATGGAATTTATCAGCCACTGTATGGAATTTGCTCCTGTGTCTGTCTTCCCCAGTGGATGATGATTTGGCTTCACAGGAGGGAACTGTTTTCACTTTTAGATCCTCAGTGCCTGGTACAAAGCTGCTACTCTAAACAAAGGATAGTGGCATCAAATTCTTTTCATTAATCATTCCTGTCTTCTCCCTCTCCCGTAAACGCGCCTGGGTTTGTCACCATCCCTGTACAAAAGTGACTCACAGAAGACAAGATCGTTTTTCAGACTTGAGCCCATCAGTGTGCCAAATGTCCATCTGCTCTGGAAATTATATGCTTCTATTAATGGCATATCAGACCGCATGGGTTTTGCTCATAGACACACTCACTATAGCATCCCCAAAAACTTTGCTCAGCCCTGTGGTATTTTTTGCAGGCCAGACCAGGTCCTGCTGCTTCCACTTCCTCGTCTAAATGTAAGCCTTCACATGAGTGTATCCCTGGTAAGTGTAATCTTGCTTTTCACTAGAAAAGATAACTTCATCTTTCCAGACGAGAATGATAAATTTCAGTTTTAATTCTCCCATTTGTCTTATCCCCTCCATCTCTACTTTGAAGTCATCTGCATATGGAAGGATAATGTGAAATATATGCATTTGCCTTTTAAATGTAATTCTGTGTTTGGTGCTGAAGGAAAATTATCCAGTCCATCTAATTATTTATTGGGAAATTCTTACTGCTTTTCTAATTCAAGATTGTGAAGTATCATGTGCCTCTTGCCAACCACCAACAAGTCTTCCAAAGACGTATGAAGATTTTCTTTAGATTGCTTTGGAAAAAATATGTCACCATTTAATCTATGTCTTCTGCCTGATCTCTTTCTGATCCCCCCGAGCCTCTTCTGTGCCCCTGCTTATCATAAACTCATGTAGTACCATATCTTCATTATCATAGCGCCTGCCACATTTTATGTAATGGCTTATATAATTATCTCTCTCCCTCACTAGTCTACAGTCTCTATTTCACTCAATATCTCAACAACTTATTACATTGCCTGGCTATCATTTTATTTTAGTCAAATCTACTTTAGACCAATGATACAGTATCTATAATTACTATATTCTTTTGTGTGATTTTTTTTAACCACACTTGATTAGTTTCTAAAAAGAAGGGTCCTGTGAGAGTCAATTTTTGTTAGAGGCGAAAGGTGTGGGTCCAGTTTCAGTCTTCTACAAGTCACCAGCCAATTCACCCAGCACCATTTAAATAAGGAGTCATTCCCCCAATTTAAGTTTTTGATAGGCTTATTGAAGATCAAATGTCAATAAGTGTCTGGATTTATCTCTTGGTTCTCAATTCTGTTCCATACATCTACCTCTCTATTTTTGTGCCAATATCATGCTGTTTTGATCACTATAGATTTATAGTATAGTCTGAAGTCTGGTAGCATGATTCCTGATTTGTTTTTATTTCTAAGTAGTGTCTTGTCTATTCAGGGTTTTTTCTATTTCCTTATAAAATGAAGAACTAGTTTTTCCAGATCTTTAATGTATGACAGAGGTGCTTTAATGGGGATTGCATTAAATCTGTAGATTGCATTGGGTAGTATGGACATTTTAACAATGTTGATTCTTCCCTGCCATGAGCATGGTATCTTTTTGCATTTGTTGACATCTTTAGCTATTTCTTTTCTCAGAGTTTCATAGTTCTCTTTATAGAGATCTTTCACATCCTTTGTTAGATACAATCCCAGATATTTCATTTTTTTTGGCACTACTGTAAACCTAAGACATGAAACCATAAAGATTCTTGGAAAGAGTGCAGGGGAAACACTTGAAGAAATTGGCCTGGGAGAAAATTTTATGAGGAGAACCCCCAGGGCAACTGAAGCAATACCAAAAATACGTTACTGGGATCTGATCAAACTAAAAAGCTTTTGCATTGCTAAGAACACAGTAAGTAAAGCAAGTAGACTGCCCTTAGAATGGGAGAGGATACTTACAGGTTACGTTTCTGACAAAGGTCTGATAACCAGAATCCATGGAGAACTCAAACTTATCAATAAGAAAAGAACAAGTGATCCCATTTCACTATGGGCAAGAGACCTGAACAGAAGCTTCTCTGAAGAAGACAGGTACATGGTCTACAGACACATGAAAAAATGCTCATCATCTTTAATCATCAGAAAAATACAAATCAAAACCATTTTGAGATACCATCTAACTCCAGTAAGAGTAGCCCACATAAAAAAATCCCCAAACTACAGCTGTTGGCATGGATGTGGAGAAAAGGGAACACTTCTGCACTGCTGGTGGGAATGCAAACTAACACGTTCCTTTTGGAAAGAAGTTTGGAGAACACTTAGGGATCTAAAAATTGACCTGCCTTTGGATCCTGCAATTCCTCTACTAGGAGAATATCCAAAAGACCAAAAATCACTTTGCAAAAAAAATATTTGAACCAGATTATTCATTACAGCTCAAGTAATGGAAGAAGCCCAAGTGCCCATCGACCCATGAATGGATTAATAAATTATAGTATATGTATACCATGGAATACTATGCAGCCTTAAAAAGATGAAGACTTCACCTCTTTTATGTTTACATGAAGGGACACAGAACATATTCCCCTGAGTAAAGTATCTCAAGAATGGAGGAAAAATTATCTCATATACTACTCAGTACTTCTATGAAACCAACTTATATTTACTCACATTTTCTTATGAAAGATAGAACACAACTATAGCCCAAGATGAAGGAGAGAAATGGAGTGGGAAGGGGGGGGGAGGTTTGATAGAGGGAAGGTAAACGAGGGACCACACCTATGGGGCATATTGCGAGGGTACAAGTCAAATCTGTCCAGTGTAGAACATAAATGTCTTAACACAATAATCAAGTAAATGAGGCAAAAGCTATGTTGATGGTTTGATGTAAGCACATCAGAGTGTATAAAAAAATCAACACATTGTACCCCACATATACATAAAAGTATTTATGATCTACGTATAAATGACTTAATAAACAAAGTCCTTTAGGAAAAATAAATAAATAAAAAGAGGGTTCCTGACATCTCAAAGTAGCAAGAGACATTATGACATTATTTCAGGGAAAGTTAAAGCAGTTAGCAGACAAATTACTTGTCTGATAGGACCATTTTAAAGTTTTCCACAGACTGTCTTGGTTTGTTTTGTGTTGCTATCACAGATATACCTGAGGCTGGGTAATGTATTTTAGAAAGTGGTTTATTTGGCTGATGTTCCTGTATGCTGGGAAGTTGAAGAATCGCAGCAAAGGCGTCTGCTTGTCTTCTGGGGAGGCTTTCCATGCTGTGTCACAACATGGCAAAAAGCCAAAGGGGAAATGGACATGCAAAAGGTAGAACTCGCGGGGTCCTGGCTTTATAATAACCAACTCTTGTGGGAACCCATCCATTCCCAAGAAGACTAATCCATTCTCACCAGATCAAGAACTCACAGCAAACAGCACCAAGCCACTCATGAGGGATCTACCCCTATCACCTAAACACCTCCATAGGCCCCAGCTCCCAACCCTTCCATGTTAGGGATCAGAGTCCAACGTGATATTTTGGGGAATAAACCATATTCAAACCATAGCACTAATCAAATTATGACTTACATTCAGCAAAATTCAAAATTTCCCAAAATATGGGCTATAATAATGTATCAACAGATAAAATATCAATTTAATAATTCCAAGGCTTATTATTATTTGCTGCCCTGAGACGTCTACATAACTGTAGGCTGCTGAATCAATTGGGGCATCTTAGGTACTATCTGAGAGAGTTAATTCCTGAAGCACTAAAAAGATCTTATTAGAAGCCACTCATGCCCCAAAGGAGGTCCCACAGTGGGAAGTCTGAGGAAAGTGTTATGGTGAGAAGTCAGTATAATTTGGTTTTTTAAAATTCCATTCTGCAAGACATCCCCATGATATAAATATTCCTAATTAGCACAGAATTTCAGTTCCTTCCTACAAAATGCTGCAGTGCAATTTAGGGCTGCTTAAAATTATCATAACTTGTCCCATTTGGCAAACTAAGCCAGGGTCTTAGAATAATGTGGAGCTGCAGTGTGCAGGAATGTGGGCAGCTTGCAGAGCTCCCTTCCTCCAGATCAGAGAGCCTGTGTGTTGACCCTACACTGAATTCTTACGTTCGAATACATCATCAGGATGCAACAGCCAGCTATTGGAACACCAAGAGAAACTTCTGGAACACCAGAGCAGAAAAATGTAAGAAGTAAACATGATCAAAACTGAAATGTTTCCAATATAGTTTGCTGCTTAACATACATTCATCTAAGCAGCCCAAATGAGAAGGAGGTTTGCTGTTAGCTAATGCTGGAAAGACAAAAATAATGTTCCTGTCTGCTTTCTTTCCTGTTGGTTAGCAATTAGATGCCATGAAAAATAAAATATGTCTCTATTTCCTGAACCCACCCAATATTTTAAAAATCTTGACATGTATATTTATGTCTTGTCAAAAAGTTAATAATAAGAAGAATTTATTATAAGTCCTGAGCTTTGTTTTTTGGATCAGGGCAGCTATTACTAAGGACTCATATGTGCATGACATTGAGTCTGTGCTATGACGTGGTCTGTTCTCTAGAAAGTGACAGTTGAAAAGAAACACCACTAGACAAGAAAGACACTTTTTCTACTTTCTTTCACTACCAAAAAAAAAAAAAATCATAAAATAAAGTATAACTGTTAAGAAAAGGAACAGGCTTGGCTCCTATAGCTCAGTGTCTGGGGCACTGGCCACATACACTGGGGATGGTAGGTTTGAACCTGGCCTGGGCCTGCCAAACAATGACAACTACAACAAAAAAATAGCCGGGCATTGTGGCAGGTGCCTGTAGTCCCAATTACTTGGGAGACTGAGGCAAGAGAAGCTCTTAAGCCCAAGAGTTTGAAGTTGCTGTGAGCTGTGATGCCACACACTCTACTAAGGGTGACATAGTGAGACTCTGTCTCAAAAAAAAAAAAAAAAGGGCATATATTACACTAATAAAACACCAGAGGAACAAATACTACACTAATAACACACCACAGGGACTAGAAAACTGTCAAGAGAATGTGGACGAGGGAGGGGAAAATGTGGCAAAAGAGACAGCAGATCAGGATATAAATTAAAAAATTGGGGGCAGCGCCTGTGGCTCAAGGAGAAGGGCACCAGCCCCATATTCCAAGGGTGGCAGGTTTGTGCCCAGCCCCGGGCTAAAAACTGCAAAAAAAAAAAAAAAAAAAAGGTACATGCCATGGTTCAAACATGGCTGTGTATCTAGACCACTTCCAGAATTCTGTTTTAAATGAAGACCAAGGCATCTACTGGAAAACAACTCCCCTTAAGCCAGAGTCAGATCCCCCCAGGTTGGTGGAAGATTAGTGCTCAGGAGTGGGAGGTACAAGTATTCTTGGATCTATCTCCTTGCAATCATGTCTAGAGCTGGCCAAGAAAGCCACCTAAGAATGAACATTGAAAGTGCTGTTTCATAAAAATGTGTAAGAGATACGAGGCACATGGCTGCACCACAGTGCACGTGCCAGAGTGCCCCCTGAATTCTCCTGCTTGATTGGAGAATGCCTCTTGCCTTTGTGGTGCTGACAAAGTTGCCTCATTGGCACCTTCAGCAATTTGGGTGGATTTGGTTCACTAGAACGATCATGTTACTGCGTCATCAGCACAGGTGGGGCCAACTGGTGTTGACAGTGTATGGAGGTGGCCCAGGGCTAACGCAGTAGTAGAGGGTTTACAAGTGCAGCCTCATAGAAGCTCCATGGTGCTTCAAGTTCAGAAGCAAATCTCAGGAAGGGAAAGATGGCAGCCCTTATATAATAACTGTGAGGACCATGCTCTTGAGCACATGTGAGACACTTTTAAGAACTCTTGAAATTCGTGAGTGAGGGTGACTTTTGAAAATAGACTAAATGAGTTAACCATAGTTAAGCCTGAGGCTTAGGGTAACATGTAATTTATCCAGATCAAGAATACCTTTGCAAATAAAGAGTTTGCTGCTAATGATTATGCCAAGACAACAGATGTAAACTACGACTGTCCTGGACAGACTGGAATGTATAGTCGCACTACGAGGGACTGTCACCTTCTACTCTGTTAGTTTTCTGATTATCCTAAGCATGTAGTATTTTTTCATTGAGAAAGTATATAAGATGATGGCATAAATAAAGAGGCATGAAGTGACAGAGTGCAGTTAGCAGCATACTCTTTGCACTGTTATGGTGATACTAATCCCCTCCTCCTTCCTGACTCCAAATTAGTTTAGAAAATTGTGTCTCCCAAGTTATTTAACACCAATCGGCCATCACAAAGCAGCCCACCTTGCTTAGCATGGTCATATGGCCCCAGCAGTGTGCCCCACTTTTAATATTTGATTTTGCTCTCTGCCTTTTCTCTTGGAGATAGTAGTTTTCCTAGGTCCAAGGGGATATTTTTTTATGTTAAAAGCCTGGGGGAGTAAAGTTTAGAAACACAAGGCTTCTTCATCACAGCTGGCTGTCAGTCCTGTCAAAATGCTGATAGTAGGATATTTCTTTATAAATGGAGTACCTATAGATCAAGATCTTAATTTACTTTGTTCATAATTCACAAAGAGAACTTGACTTCTTTTTTTAGACTAAGTCCTTAGTAACTGCTAACATGTAGCTGGAAATTTCCACTGCAAAGTGTACTCGTTTTGTGTTAAGTTCTTTCCAGGTGACTTTATCACATTTTTTAAGTTTGGGGTAGGCCTTCTTCCTCTGTCCAGGGCCAGTACAGATAGAATTATGAACTCTTCCGGGATTGTCCCAGCCCATTTCTTTGAGCAGCTGCCTTTATAGAAGAGATTTGGCAACTCAGCTCCCAGTGCCCACAGGGGTACAAATAAAGCTGGAGCCGAAGCCATCCATGAGAGCAGATGGGCTGTCAGTCCAAGGACTATAACTGAGAGCTCTGCAAAAGTTGAGAAGCAGCTTTCAGCTGCACAAGGCAAGGTCCAACAGGGGCCTTTCAGCTGACCAACTAGTTTCACTTACGCTCTCTTCCCTCAAATTATCTGTATCAACCTTCATGGTAACCTAAACTCTATGAAGATAGGGATTTGATTATAGGAGTATCCTCAGAGCCTAGAATAGTACCTGGCATATAGCAGTAGCTCAAACTTATTTGTTGGATGAAAGGATATTTCTCCATCTTTAAAATGGAGATAGTAATAGTAGCTGGGCCAAGATGGATATTCAGCTGGTTTCCATCCTGATATATGATTTCAGTATCATGGGACTGTTGTGAAGATTGCACAGATTAAAACATGTAAAGCACTTACACTAAACCTGAAACAGAATATGTGTCAGATGCTGTCCGTTTCAAAGCAGGGAAACTGGCACCCAGGAATGGGTGGTGATAGGGGCAATGCAGGAGCCCAGTAGGGGGCACCACTGAGTCCAAGAACCAGTAACAGTGGTTGGGGCTGAGTCCACGGGATGCTGTAGCCCTTGCTTCATGGGCATAAGCTTGAACTTGACTACCAGAATCTAGAATTGGGGAGGCAGGGTAAGATCTGAGGAAAGTGGCCACAGTAGAGATCGGGACTAATGTTAAAATGGTCCCCACTGGTTTGCTATTTTTTGACAATGCATTGTATATTCAAGTATCTAATCTCTGTTAAAATGCAAATACACCCAGTAAATGGCAGCGTTATACCTTCTGTACAGGTTCACTGTTCTCTTAGTGAGGAGATGGCAAAGATGATTAGGTGTAGATCATTATCTGTATATTATATAATCAGTCTGGCCACTACGTATGTAATTTATAAAGTCTATTTGGTTACAATAACTCTGTGAGGTATATAGGGAATGTAGTTTTAACTCTATTTAGCATCCAAAGAAAATAAGGTGCAAAATATTAAGACTCAAGGATAGTGGTAGAAGCCCGGGGGCATAGATCACCTTTTTGTTGTTCTACTAAGCGTCAGAACAGGGATTCAAACTGGTTTTCTGCTTCAGATTAGAGGGAATTTTTTTTTTTAACCATACATGGCTGCCACTCAACAACCAATTAATTGAAAAACCTTTCAAACTGTTTCTACCAGTTTGTTGGCTAGTAAGTATACTAATTCAAGAGCAAACTAGTTCCGTCTCTAAACCTGCAGTTCCAAAGGATATGCAAGATAATCTATCAGAGTGTGGGAAGAAAATATTAGGACTTTTTTAGTTTTATCTTTGTGGATGTGTTGACATGACTATAATACATCACTACAGGATAGCTTAATGCACATATACATACACACACATATATAGCAATAAATATGTATAATTTATAAGTAAGTATATTAATAAATATTGAGATATACTTAAAAAAAAAAAAAACAGAGTTACAGGGTCATAAAAGCCCAGAAGCCATGTTCTTAACCAGTAACTACTTTACCTAGAATGTCTGCATTATTCTGAGCTAAGCACACTTGTTTCACCTTATGCTTTAAAGCCACAGAGTATGCCAGTGGGCTGTGGTACCCAGAATAACAGAAGCTTCGAGTGAGAGAGGCCTGGAGGGATCAATTTGCCAAACCCCATATTTGACAGGGGAAGAAACTGAGGCTTACAGGGGTTAAGGGATTTGCCCAAGCTGACAAGTTAAGGTTGAGCTCAACAATATGGGAAACGGATGGAAAATCCAGTTAATGCTTAGCTAGGCATGGTAATGTGTCATAGGGTTGACTTGCAGAAATTAAATCCGTTAATAATCCCCAAACCTTATTTTAGCCAGAAGTTTTAAATGCCTCACCTATCAACTCTTTTGCTAAAGATGATAATGTAATGGCTTTGTTTCTCTGGGCACCAAGAATGTATGCATTAAGCAAAAATGTCACACATTATAGTACACAGTTTATCTGGTTGTATTGCAAATCTAAATGAGGGGAATACATACAGATATTTAAGTGTGTGTGTGTGTGTGAATTGGCAAAAACAACTGTACTGAAACAAATATACTCTCCCTACCCTTGCCTAGTGCAAGGCAGGGAACCAAATTATAATATTCTACAGTAGGCAAGTAATTACTCAAAATCCACTAACTTTGAAGTGCTGCAAGTTTGCTTCTAAAAGGAATCTCAGACTTTAAAATCATACCAAGCTAGACTATTTATCAAATGCCACATTCTAGTAAGTATTTGGGTCTCTTTCTGTGCTCTTCTCTTTTCCATTGTTTTGGTTGGGTACCGGTGCCTAAAGGTTTTATTTACTGAAATGTTAGGACCAATAAAATGGTTCCTCTTCATTACTTTTAAATTTTATAAAAACGAAACCCCCTCAGCTACGAACTTTAGAGTCATTTTGCCCATTCAAAAGCAAAACAACCCCCCTCCTCAAATCACCATCAGCGATCAAAAAGCCTACTCAGTATCTTTATTGGGAAATCTATGAAATGTATAGATTGATTTAGGGAGAAGTGAGTCTTTTATACTGAGTCATTTTCCCCAAAAAATATATTTTTTTCAATCAGGATGTATCTTTTCATATATTCAGTCATTTATGTCCCCTTGGCAAATGGGATTTTTTTCATTCTATTTTATTTTCTAACTGGTTGCACATTGTATATAAGAAAGCTATCGACAGTCTTTGCAGTCCATGTAATCTGTCACTTTATTATCTTTTCTTATTGATTTTGCAGTTTTCAAGTGCTTCCTTTGGGGTTTCTGCAGGTATACCTATCTCACTTGTGGGAGATGGATAATCTGCTTCTTTCTTTCCAGTTTCTATGCTTCTCATTTCTTTCTTTCTTTCTTTTTTTTTTTTTTTTTTGAGACAGAGCCTCAAGCTCTGAGTAGAGTGCTGTGGCATCACAGCTCACAGCAACCTCCAACTCCTGGGCTTAAGCGATTCTGTTGCCTCAGCCTCCCAAGTAGCTGGGACTACAAGCGCCCCCCATAATGTCCAGCTATTTTTTGGTTGTAGTTGTCATTGTTCGTTGACAGGCCCAGCCTGGATTGGAACCTGACAGCTCTGGTGTATGTGGCTGGCGCCTTAGCTGCTTGAGCTACAGGCACTGAGCCATTTTGTTGTTTTGTATAAATTACTACTTTGAACAATTATTTAATCATGCCTCAATTACTGATTGTTTAGAAATTTTTCTCATGGTAATAATGATACAGTAATCATTTTTTTTTGCACAGCATCCAAGCAGTTTGGTCACTTCATTAGGATAGATTCCCGTAAGCATCATTTGTTGGGTTACGACATCTAATAATTTTAAGAGACTTTTAGTATGTGTTGTCATTTTACTTTCCCATAAGGCTTACCAGTCACAGTTGTCGTCTTTCCTCCACCATCTATCTGTCCAGCTTCTTTTTCTCTCCCTACTTCCCTGCTACCCTCTAGCCCTGCCACACTCTTAGAGTTCCTGGATGACTTGTAACCCCACGTCTCTCTGCTTTTAAATGTGCCTCCAATTGTCATCTTTCCTCCACAACCTGGCGGGGCCCAACACAGGTGCCCTCTCCTCATTCCTTCCTCTGTGTGACTTCTCTGTGCTGCTCCCTAAGGAATTCCGGTTAAAGCTCCTCAGAATCAAACACAGAAAACAAACAAACAAAAACTTGCTAGTCAAGTAACCTTATGGATGATCCATTTGGAGACAAAATCTAAATGACTGGGAGATTATTTGCTCTTGGCTGACTCTTCCTGAGGATACTCTTTCTTTCCCTCCCTCTTCTCGTTCTGAAATCCTCTAAATCCAGCAGATTGTACGATGGTAACTTCTCTCCTGTCCACTCGTAAATCTCCATCCCTGCTGTTGTTGCCCTAGTTCAGGAGCTCACCCTCTCTCACTTGGACCACTATAATAGCATCGGGCTGATTTGCTGTCCTCTGCTCAATTCTTTCTTCACTCAGTACTCTTCAGCCGCAGGAAAGTTCCCTAGGATGGCCACCATCTGTCTGTCCAGCTTCTTATTTTTCTCTTCCTTTCCCTGCTACCCTTTAGCTCTACCATACTGCTTGTAGTTCCCCGATGACTTGCAATCCCACATCTCTCTGCTTTTAAATGTGCCTTCAACTGTGGGAATGTCCTCCTTAGTACCCTGAACCCCCAACCCCATTCACCCAGAAAAATCCTTTTTATTCTTTAAGAGCCAACTCAAGGGCCACCTCGCTTGGGAAACATTTCACGTTCCACCCTTCCTATTATAGGAGGGCTATCCATATGGGGCATGACAATATTACTTGAGCTATTTTTCGTACCCAGCTGCCAGGGCTCTTGTATAAGTAGAACAAAAATTGATGAAAACTGGCAGGGACTACATTTTCCCCTCTTCCTGGCGAGTTGTATTTGTTTAATGTGACTTCAAGGTCATTCCACAGATACCTGCTTCCAACATCAGCATAAACACAGGATTGGCATTGCAGAATGGCCCTCTAACAGGAGCTGGGGGAGGGATGCTTGAAAGGTAAGAGTTGGCCCTGTGGTCTCCCTGCTCTCACATGCCTGGGGCGCTTACCTGGCTGGTAATGATCATCATAGGCCCTGAAGCACAATGACAGAGAGACCCCCAGTGACTGTTGCAACTTCTGACAAAGCTTTGGCCACCCCCTCCCTTCTTTTTTGGTGGGAAAAAGATTCAGAAATTTCTTGACCTAGCTTGATAGAAAAGCAAAACCTTAGAGCTAGAAAAAGAAGGCAAGCTTGTCATCTAATCTGGTTCTTTGCTTCCAGAAAGACCTGAGGAACTAACCAGTGTCTCCCATTTCTAAAGGTCTGTGGGAGAGAAAAATTCTTTGTTCATCCAAGCCAGCGCTTGTCAGCCCTCACTGGCAAGGACTTTCTAGGTCGCACTACTTCTGACCCTGCTTGCTGTTCCTCTCCTCGTGTCCTCTAGCTCCGTTTCCTATGAACAGGAGGGACAGCCGGTCAGCTGCCTCTGAGGGGACTGGTTTAATATATCTGGCTTATTGGGACTGCTAGTGAGTAAGAGTCTTCCCCGCACAAAGTGTGTTGCATGTTTCCAACGATCACCAGAAGAATGCGACCTCTTTGTCACTTTCTGCAAAAGTGGGTGAGGTATGGGAGGCGGGGGCCTCCGAGGTAATCGAGGCACACCCAATTCTTTGAGGAAGTGGAAAAGGTATTCCCATCAAACACCAGGGGATAAATTTTCCTTCCTGCCGCCCATCTGCGCTCTCCAAACTGTTCCAAAGCAGGCCACTGTATTCCAAATTCCACTGCAAATATCTGTTAATGTCTAGTGAGACGTTCAAAGTGAGTTAACCATCCACTAGTTCTGGGGGTGCCCTTTTTTGGATTCATTGAGAAACACAGACAAAACTGCTAACATATGTTTCTGTGGCTAAACCTTAGTCTTATCACAGTTTGAAACTGTAGAAAATCAATTACGTGCTTTGAATTACTCTCCTTCTTGGCACAAAAGCATTTCTTCATTCGTTCGGGATAGTGAACACTTTGCAACATCTACCGCTAACAGCCTGTTAGGACTCTCTGCTAAATTAATGTAGTACAAATAAACCAAACAGAAGGCCGGTGGAATGCCAAACATCTCTCCTGTTCCGGCCTCCGTGTAGCTGGGGACCCTTCTGCCTTGCTGCTGCAACATCTGGACAGCGTTGGAGGCTGTTTCTCAAGGACAGGAGCGTGCACCTCCGGTGAATTTCAACTTTCAACATCTCTCTGGCTCTAATCTATATTTAATGTTTCATGACTGGTAGTCAAAGAAGCTTCAGCTAAATATCAGGTTGGAATGAAAATGATCCTTGGGAGAACATTCATTTCTAGCGGGTGCCAGCAAAGTGTCTGTGACAGAGGCTTTCCCCAGAGATTTGTTGCCCATTCTCTTGCAGTAATAATAATTACGCCTTATGATTGCTGTGCCCACATAATCAAAGATCGCTTCATCAAATGTGATCCCCAGGGGAAGCTGCTGCTCCTCCTATCCGGGTCTCAGTCACAGAGAGCAGCACCCTTAGGGATCCCGATCTTTTGCTTGCCCTTTTCAGCTCTGTGTTGTTGGCATTGTGCTTCTCCATATTCTTCTCAATGCAAATGATGTGTAAATCATGCCCTCCAGAAGGCACATGTGGTGAGGGGAAGAGGGTGGAGAGGTGGTGGGGGCTGGTGGAGTCTTCTCCCTCCGCCCCCTCCCCAACCTACCACAGGGATTTCTCGCATGGAACATAATTACATCTGTGCCATATGGGCTCATTTATATTCTATTACAGGTTAAGCTAATACGACTCAGAAATACGCTAAAAATAACCTCAAAGTATTCTAGAGCTGTCAAAACACTTGTCATTTCTTGCTCACCCATTTGATTGCTAGTGTTTTTATTTTTGTTGGGAGATTCAGAGTGCTAAAAAAGCATTTTGGTGTGCTGGTGTCCAGTCTATAAATACAGTTTAATTTCCTGTATTATTGTAACATTTGGGCTTGTAAAGAAAAGATCTTTCTTTAGAAATCCTGGAATGGCCCCAAGACATGGGCACCGAAGCCCCTATTCTTGTAGATTTTAATTTCCCAAGAGGTAGAAAATACAGATTTCAGATGTGCGGTTTTGTCAGCTTTGGAATATTTCTTGTCTTTGTTTGATGTAATTATTCATTGTGATAGAGAAACACCTGCAGCGGGCTGACACACTAGAGAAATGTGCCGCCTGAGTTAGGAGAGTTGGTTTGGATGTCAGGCAAATCTTGTCAAGATTTTACATGTGGCATAATAATGAGAAGTACACACTGTAATGAGTAATGAGTTCAACAATGATTCACAGGGGCAGCTGGGTTGTTTTTGTGTAATGGTTAAAGTCCGTCAACCCGTTAGTTTCTACCATCGGTTTGGAAAATTGGCAGGTCATGCTTGCATAGACTCTTAACCCGATGGTTTGTTTATGTGATTAATTTTTTTCATTATTGCTATCTCAACATATTAGTGGAATTTAAAAAATTAGTCTTGTGAACAGAAGATCAAGCACAAGTATTTTACTTTTCCATGCTTGACAAGCAACATTTCCAGAGTTTATAAAGTGCTAATCACATCAGCCATCATGAGTTAAACAGACCCTTTAACTGAGAACTGAGTTCACACAAAGCCATGCTTTTCTAATTTGCTAATGACTGTTCTACGCTATCTGTTTGATAAAAGGGTGAAGACTGACTGGGTTCCAACCTCAACTTTGTCACTTGCTAGCTTGTTGTCTTGGCAAATTCTGTAACTTTTCCAGTGCTTAGTTCCCCCATCTGTAAAATGAGCCTAGTAACAGTAGCGATCCCCAGGAGACTGTCAGGGATCTTATATAAGATAATGTAGTAAAATACTTAGTGTACTGCCTGGCACACAGCAATCACTTGGTAAGTAGTGGTTATTATTACTGATGGTGATTTTGGTATTAAAATAAAAAACATCTTTATACATATATATAGCATGTTGATTTTTAAAAAGATATTTTCCAAAATCATGTTAATTGCACAAACTTCCACTTACCTTAGATCATGCAGGGGATAAGCTCTTGGCCTTTTTGAATCACACAACCAAGTTTTTGCTCCATCTACAATCAATAAATATTTTATGAACTGGCATGAGAAGAAATTGAAAAGTTCAGTGTTGGGCGGCATCTGTGACTCAGTGGGTAGGGCACTGGCCCCATATACTGAGAGTGGTGGGTTTGAACCCGGCCCTGGCCAAACTGCAACAAAAAAAATGCCGGGTGTTGTGGTGGGCACCTGTGGTCCCAGCAACTCGGGAGGCTGAGGCAAGAGAGTCGCCTGAGCCCAGGAGTTGGAGGTTGCTGTGAGCTTTGATGTCATGGCACTCTACCGAGGGTGATAAAGTGAGACTCTAT
>NW_003852400.1:19032682-19113376 GCF_000181295.1 Otolemur garnettii
AGCTCAAGAGCTGGAGGTTGCTGTGTGAGCTGTGATGCCATGGCACTCCACCAAGGGCAACAAAGTGAGACTCTATCTCTAAAAAAAAAAAAAAAAAAAGAAAGAAAGTTCAGTGTTAATGTACCAATGACAAGTTTTCCATTTAACTTATAATTTTGAAATATTTGGGATTGTTCAAGATTCAAAGTGTTTGAACTCATGTGATTGAAATGTTACACTTAAAGAAGAAGGAATTCCAGGTCACACTAACCATGTGATTGAGCCCGTAACTATAGCCAAGTTTTACATTTTTGCTTCTTTAAATTCTTAAGCTAGAACTATTTGAAATTTGAATGTGTGTGTGTGTGTGTGTGCGTGTGTGTGTGTGAAGGACAGACACTCTACTATAGGTACATGCACATAAGAGAATCTAATTTTGAGGTCTTTAAGTGTTCCTCATCAGCCTTCTGACCTTGCTTGAGTCATAGGCCTTCCTATTGCAAGAGTGGGCTCTAGATTCCCTCTCCGGCTGGTTATACTACCCTAAAAGTGGAATTAAATTCATTATTAAGGGCTATACATTGCCCAGACCCTTCAGATATTATATATATTTTTTCAAACATTATACCTTTGAATTGAACATGAAGGGTAGAAGTAGGGTTTTTGGTGTTTTTTCACTCACCTGGGCTTTGTGATTAGAGATAGAGACATGGGTAACCTTTCCCAGATAATCATCCCCACCACCTGTTCTGCCCGGCAGTAGGCACTAGGCTTTTGGACAAGGGAGCCAAAGATTTGAAGGAGTTAGTAGCTAAAGAAACAGCAATGTGATTCTAGACCCTCATGAACTTGTGAAATTTCATGCTTAAAAGTGATGTTTTCAGCTTTTATAAATTGTTTTTTTCTCTCAAAATCACTCCAGAGACTTTTCTGCAGAGATTAGACACATAAGCTTTGAATGGTTAAAGTTCAATCATATTTTCTTTTTAGTTTTCTCTTGTCAATTGTATTGTAAATTGCTTTAAAGTAAAATAACAGTTTTCCTCTTTAACCTCACATATTAAAACTAAAATGAATCTTTAAAATGGTAAGTGGGAATGTGTCCTCAGAGTGGGTCAGCATGAGAGTCATGCTTTCATAATTTTGTTCCATTGTGAATCAAATTTCATATGATTTGATCTTGAATCTTTTCTTATAATCTCTTTCCTAATCTATTCCTTTATTGTCCCATGAGACTCCGAGGGTATTTGAGATAAGGACTAGTAGAAATCTACTTGACGGAGAGTCAAGAGGACGGCTCTTTTTTCCCCCTCCATATAATTTCCCTTAATAGAGCAGGGGGGAAAATTCTCTAGGATAAACTTGAAGTAAAAGTGAAACAACATAGACAACCATTAAGTTCACAAACACAAACATGTATTTCGGTCCCGGCAGAAGAGCAGTGATGTGTGTAGATGTATTTGCTTAAGAGCCAGACTCAATTAAAAATTTTAAATTAACTAGCATTCTCTTTCAACATGCCCAACTATAGTGCATCTTACCAAAGACCCAAAGGCCCCACAGAAGCAGCCTTGTTCTCCCAACTCAGCTCTGAATGACACCGGCCTCCACTAAACTCCCCCTGAAGTTACAACCATCTGCCTTTCCATGCCAGGGGAGAGAGCTTCTGTAAAAGGCATTGGTCCTCTCTAGAAGGACAGATCATTTCAAACTTGAACATTTGATTAGAGAACTTTTAGACAGAAACACAACTTTCTAGAGTTTCAATTAACTGAAAATCAGTTACATGGAAAAAAATATCCTTCCAAGGTGAAAGAAAACTCAAAATTTAGCTACAAAGTTGTGTCACATTTCACTTAATCTAAGCAAAGTATCCCACAGAAGATACTGGGAAATCCGGAAGCTACGACTAAATTATTTATTTATTTTTAAAAAAAATGCTTTTAGGAAATTTAATGTGCCAGAGATAGTATAATGTTTATTCTCTTTTGTTGCTTTTTGTTAATAATTTTTTGTAGGAAATTTAGAAAATGACAAAAGATACGTAGAAGAAAATAAATTTTACCCAGAGATAAACACCACTGACATTTTATTTCCTCTAGTCTTGTCTCCGGGTATAAAGAGAGACAGTGCTACATATAAAATAATAGACCTTGGATTCCCTCTCTGTTAGCATACTTCATCAATTTTTCACGTCTTTAAGCATTAGCCTGAAATTCCATTTTCCAGTGACTGTGTAATATTCCATCACATAGCTGTACCATAGCTTGGTTTAGCTACATTTGCAGTTTGTGGTTTTCACTTTTTGGTGATTCCAAGCTGTGGGTAAATCCTCCTGCCCACGTCCGTGTTCTCAGATCCCCGCCTCTGCTCCCCCTGCCGTCCTGCGCCCTGTCCTCCCCTGCCCTGTCCTGCCCTGGGCAGACCTTGCCGGACCTGCTACTTCCCTCTCACAGTGTCTCATATCCACCCTGACCAACTTCGCCGGCCTCCCCAGCTCACCCCTCCAGCGCTGCGACCCCACTGGGGCCTCCAGCCTCCTGCACCACCTCTTCCCGGCCCCTCGGCCTCTCCGTCCACCTTCCCTCCCTGCCCACCGAGCTCCATCTGCAGCCATCACGCTCCACTGCACGTACCGGACGTTTCCTCGCCCTGCCCTGGCTTTCCTTGTCTGTCTGACCAGACTACAGTGCTGTGTGAATTCATCCCTGCCCACTCGGTGTCCGTTCCTGGGTAACTTCTCCTGGTAGAAGAAGAAAAGGATGCAGCCACGTTGATGGTCTCACTTTGAATTCACAAGCACAAACTCGTTGATGGTCTCACTTTGAATTCACAAGCACAAACTCGACTGAGCCCTCGGTGCTCACATTAATCATTCTGTACCTCTCCGGCCTGGCCCACGGCTCCACCTCACACCTGTATCTGCTCTCCCCTCCGCTGTGCTATGACACTGCCTTCTCCGTCACTGACAAAACGGAGGCGATTAGACTATCCGGAAGGAACACCCACAGGCCTCTACAATCACATACACACCCTGCGTCTGCTGGCTCAGGTGCTGCGTCCCACCCGGTGTCAGAGAGGGGACCTCCGCCACCTCTGCCTGGGTCCCACGGTCTCACCCACTCAGGAACACGAGTGTCAGGGAGGAGGCCTCCAGCTCCTACCGCGCGGCCGCTCAGCCACTTGTGCCAGGTCCTATCCCTCTCACCCACTCAGGGACACTGCTTTAGCAACTATCCTTTACATCTACCATATTATCAAAATGTTTATTCTCTACCGTATTATTCCCAGCGGTATGCAAACACGCCACTGTTCTCCCGTCGTTGCCTGTAAGGTATCACCACATTTCTTTGGATTATTTGTCTCAAAATTTGTTGAAAGAGATGTGTCTATTTGTCACTTCTGGTTACTCTGCGGTGGGTCTCTTCTGAATCCTCTCCCATCAGGTTTTTGCTTCTGCTCACCAAAACTGATCTTGTCAAGATCACTAACGGCCTCCCCTTGCTAACTTCGCCGTCAAGTCCTGCTTCTGTTAGTCGATGCTTCTTCCTTTGGCTCTGGGAGGACGCACTGACTTGGATTTCTTCCTGCCTTCCTGCTTGCTTCTGCTTGGTCTCATTTGCTGGCTTCCTTTCTACCTGACCTCTGAATGCTGGGGCTCCCGGTGCTCAGGTCTTCATCCTGTTTTCTTTCCTCTCTATCCTTCCTTGCTGATTTCGTCTAATCTTACATGGTAACATAGTACTTAAACGCCTAAGTTCTTCTTCCCAGACCTCTCTCCTGATTTCTGGGCTCACATATGGTTACTTACAGTTTCATTTGGTTGGCTTAGATGGAACATGTCAAAAGCTGAACTCCCAGGATAGCCCCTGCGCCTTTGGCACCCCCCATCTCAGTTGATGGAAACATTGTCTTCCCCAGTGCAGGTCCCAGCCTTGGCATCATTCTTAACTCACACCCTATATGCAACTCATCCGAGAGTCTCTTACTCTACCTTCATCCTATGTCCAGAACATGAGATTCCTCAACCACTTCTGCTACTGCCATCACCAGTTTCCTGGTTTATCTCCCTTGTCCTTCCCACCATCTATTCTCAGCACAAAGCCAAAGTGATGCTTTTAAACCCAATTCTGACCAGGTTGCTTCTCTGCTCAGAATTGTCTAATGGTTCTCCACTCAAAATTAAAGTCTCTGCAATGGTCTGCTAGGCCCGGCGTGTTCTGATACCATCTGATTCTTTCCCTTTTCTTCACCTAGTTCCCTCCACTCCAGTCACATCGGCCTCCCTTGCTGTTACTCAAACATTCCAGGCAAACCCTGGCCTCAGGGTCTTTGCATTGGCTGTTCCATAGCTTGAAAAGCTCTTCAGGCAAAAACGAAAAGTCTTTATGCAAGTGTCAGCATCTCCACACAGCATGGCCTGGTCACCCTGGATTATATCGCACCCCACCACCTCCTGCTGTCCTGATCCCTTTTACCTTTTTCTTCTTCTTTTCCCAGGTTACATGGAAAAACTTCCTGTGTGTATCCTGTATGAGGCTCCTAACAAGCTGTATAATTTACTTATTTGTTATGTTTGTGCTTATTATCAGCATTCCTATCTGAAATGTAAGCTCTCCCAGTGGCCAGGTCTTTCTTCTGTTCACAGAGATACCCGAAGTGCTGAGAACAATGTGTGGCACATACTAGGTGTTCAAGAAACATTTGTTCAAAAAGTCTTAATAAGTGAGCCGACTCATACAGGAAAGGCCAACATTTTAAAGACATGCTAACTTTCTTCGTTCACTCAGTATTTGTTTTGCAAAGTCTGCTTTCTGAATTCAAGTGCAATTCTAACTTTTGTCTGAATCACCTTACTTGAAGCTTCACCTTTCTATTCTTTGGAGATGACTTTCAAAAATGTTTTAATGATGAATAAAATAGAATAGCCAAGCACACTGAAAAGTGAGGTGAAAAATTATGACAACCATCTGGATATTTCAGCTACAAGAGCTCCACAGCAGTGAACTCCTGTCAGCTAGTGGAATATATAACTCCCAGCAGAAATGCTTTAATTTGTGGATTGGAGGATAAGTGGTGATGGGTTGGAATGGGCATGCTGGGGTGGGGGTGGAGGGGTGTTCGTGGTGAAAAGGAAGTAGGAAGTAGAGTGTTAAGAAGATGGCAGTGCTAGAGAAGGCACCAAATACACCTGACTCTTGGAAGGGACAGTGCCTATGGGTTACATGCTGGAAAGGCCTATGTTTTTCTGACAGAGAAAATTGTGATTTGCATTTGCTGCACAGCATAGAGAGGATGACATTTATCTTTTCCTCAGGTCTGAAACTATTTCATTACTGAGATGCCTTGTTTTTAACTTACACTGAAAACTAAACTGTAAGGAGTTTGCTTAACCATGTTCCAGAACCTGAGCTCATGCTATTACTCCCAACATGCTAATCTGTTGGGAAATACCAGGGTGCTGTTAAGGATCCTTTCCAAGCATGAAAGCATTTGGAGCAGGGAGACAGGTGGGGCAAACACTAACAAATATCTGCATGACTCAAGCAGCCCTCAGAAATAGGATTTGACCTGCCCCAGGGAGGATTTGGCTAAGAAACACCTGTTTCCGTGGAAGAGGGAAGAAACACCTTGTCTTAGGAAACCAGTTATGCGTGCATGCTGTGATGTGGCCATTTTCTACTTCTCCTGATCTGCTTTAATCAGTTTTCTATTAGTTTTTTTCCTAGTTGACTTCCAGTGTTGAGAAAAAGTACTTTATCATTTAACGGTGGGAGTGGGGTAGGATGGGGCTGGAGTGGAGTTGGGGAAACTTTCCTTGTTTAATATTGCTATGTTTTACTTATTTGGGGGAAATAAAAAGGAAGGTAAAAGAACTATTCCATCAAGGGCCCAACAAGAGTGTTCAAGCCTGATAAGGGCAGGTTGTAGCCAGGGCATCCGAGTGCAGGTTTCTTAGGAGAATTGAAAAAACTGACCAGTGAGGGAAGGGAGATGGGGAATCCTAGGATGGGCATTTGGGGTGGGGAGCACTGAAATTTCTAACAGAATTGTCAGACGATGCTTTATTGAAAAGAGGACATTTGAGCCAAGACCTAAAGGGAGTGAGGCCTTAAGAGAAGGGCAGCTAAAGCCCTGGAATGGGAATATGCAGAAGGATTTGAAGAATGTCAAGGATACTGAAGTTGCATGAGCCTGCTTCATTTCTCCTTGTAATACTCAGCCCCACCCAACATGAGATATATGTTCTTACTGATTTTTTTTATTGTCTACATTCCCAGCACCCAGAAGAGTGCCTGGCATATGGTAGGCACCATGATGGGTACTGTACTTTGCCACCCAGGTTCCTCTTCAGAAAGGAAGACTCCTGGGACTGTTGCCAAAAAACAGTTGTCACTTATCAGCACTCCTTGGAGAGTGCCTCTGGCAAGAAAATTGGAAAAAGTCTGATCAAGTAGAGGATTGCAAAGACAGTTCAAATGGAGGGTATAAAAGCCTGAGTGCCCCACCTTGGGATAATTCTGAAGGGTCACCCAAGCTCCAGAACTTTCCATAGGGTTGGCTGTAGTCCATGGAGACTACATCAGAGCTCAGCTTTTCCTGTGCCCAATTCTGCTTCCTTTGACTATTTTCCACTGGCATCAATTTCAAGGGCACTCCTTGTTTAACAGACCCTGTATCATATTCTGCTTCCCAGAGACCCTGAACTGAGATGGTGTCAAGAGTAGCCCTGAGAATATAGATGCTCAAAGGGGATTTTGGAGGTGTAACGCCAGCCACTGGCTGGTGATGAGGATTCCATTACAGGTGGCATGTGATGTGGTATGTCCTTCACCTGAGTAGCAGTGCAATTGTTAAAACTTTTATTCATGGTAAACCAGAATGTTATACTAGCAAAAACTTATTAGGATCTAAGATATTACAACTATGCATTTTATCTGTCTGTTCAATGGTCTATCATTGGGAATGGTAGGTAAATCATAAATAGATGCATGCCTTAGGCCAGTAGTTCCCAATATTTTTGGCACCAGGGACCTGTTTCATGGAAGATAAGTTTTCCACAAGATGGGGGGAGGTAGGAGAGCGATGGGACAAGAGGCAGAGCCCGGGTGGTGGTGCTGTGTGTCCCCAATCCTAAAGGGCCACAAGCTGGTATCAGTCCATGGCCCAGCGGTTGGGGATTGCTATCATTTTACCAAATTGTTTGAAGTGACTGTTTCAAACTGCGCAGAAGAACAAGGTGGATATATTGGATCAGCACAAATGGAGTCAGGCAGCCCAGCCTTGGAGACTCAAACTTTCAATGTGAAACATAGAACAATATTTTTAAAGAAAACGAGTGAACTTATTAGAAAGATGAAAGATTAAAAGGACCACAGATGTTTATAACAGCTGTATTTATAATTGCTCAAACTTGGAAGCAACCAAGATGTCCTTTAATAGGTGAATAGATAAACAATGGTACATCCAGACAATGAAATATTGTTAAGTTTTAAAAAGAAAAGGGCTCCAAAAAAAAAAAAAAAATAGCTCCGAAGCTGTGAGAAGACAGGAAAGAAACTTAAAACCATATTATTAAGACAAAGGAGTCAATTTGAAAAGGCCACGTACTGTGTGAGTCCAACTATAAGACATGCTGGAAAAGGCCAAAACATGGAGGCACTAAAAAGGCAGTGGTTGCCACGAGTTAGGGAAAGATGAATAGAACACGGGATTTTTAAGGTAGTGTAGCTATTATACTGTAATGGTAGACACATGTCATTGTACATTTGTCGAAAGCCAAGGAATGTACAACATCAAGGGCAAATCTTAATGTAAACTGTGAACTTGGGTGATAATAATGCATCAGTGTGGGTTCATCAGGTGTAATAAATGCACCTTCGTTGTGCAAGATGTTGATACTAGGAGAGGTTGTCCATACATAAGAACAGGGGATACACACATGTGGTGAACTTTCTGCCCAATTTTGCTGTGCGTCTAAAATTGCTCTTAAAAAAAAGTCTTTTTTTGTTGTTAAAAAAAATAAACTGCACATCACATTTTTACATATGCAAGAATCAATTCAATTCCTTTAAACAAAAAACCCCACAACTTTTACCCTCCTCCCACCTGAATTTTACCAACAACAATGCTTTCTTAGTGACAATTCCTGCACTGATTAGGGATTATTTTACAATGTGGCAAGAGATGACAAGATAAAATTTGTTTTAATTAACCTTCTTAAAATGTTTGCCGACTTGAGGAAGAACTATTTTTTTTTCCTTTTCCTTTTCTTTACAAAGCTTTGGGTTTTCTTTTTACCTGTTTTGGTAGTTTAAACCACCCACGTTAGCCTAGCAGAGTTGGCCCTCAGTTATAAAATGTGGTAGAGCCAGGAAATTTGAAGTAAGGTAGAAACTAACATGGCCAAAGCTTTAGGTTTGTAAAAATAAAGGTTGAACAATGAAAATACTGGGGTCATTTGTTCTGTTTTATTTTTATTTCTTTATTTACTTTTTGGTATCTTAGTTTTTATTTCTTTTTAATTGAATTTTAATATTTATTTATTTTATTTACTTTTTTGAGATAGAGTCTCATTTGGTCACCCTTGGTCACCCTTGCTGTGGCATTATGGCTCACAGGAACCTCAAACTCTTGGGCTTAAGCAATTCTTTCGCCTCAGCCTCCCAAGTAGCTGGGACTACAGGCACCCGCCACAATGCCTGGCTATTTTTTAGAGATGAGGTCTTGCTCTGACTCAGACTGATCTCAAACTTCTGAGCTCAGACAATCTACCCGCTTCAATCTCCCAGAGTGCTAGGATTACAGGCATGAGCCACTGTGCCCAGCAACTTAATTTTTAACTAAAACCATAACTGTATACATTTATGGGGTACAATGTGATGATTTGATTTACAATGTGGAATGCTTAAATCAAACTGATTAACATAGCCATCACCTTAATGATTTACTTTTTGTAGTAAGACATTTAAAATTTACTCTTATTTTGAAATATACCTTGCATTATACACATTAAGTGAGATCCCACCAAGTGTTTTATTTTTAGTGTTTCTTCTCTGATCTATAGAATTATTCATTTACTTAATCTTTCATTCATTACCTTAATTAATATTTGTAGAATGCCTACCCTGTGTAAGATGCTGTGCTACAGACAGGAAAGAGGTTTAAAACTGGTTATCTAAAATAAATAAAATAAAGTAAAATTGATTATATAGAAATACAGCATCTCTTTTGTGGTTCCTTTGTGCGGATCTTTCAGCTGTAAGCAACAGGGCTAGGGCAAACATCTCCTCAGCAGGAGGCCATTCCCACTTTTTTTTTTTTTTGCAGTTTTTGGCCGGGGTGGGGTTTGAACCCACCACCTCTTGTGTATGGCGCTGGAACCCTAGTCCTCTGAGCCACAGGCACCGCCCGGCCATTCCCACTTTTTAAGGGAGATGAAGCCTCCCCTTCTGATTGAAGCTCTTGTAGCAGCAGTCCCAAAGGAGCTAGGAGATTTGGTGTTCAGCCCCACCACTGGGGGAAGTCAGTATTTCCAAAGAATTTCTTTACTTTCCAATGCCTACCTACTTCCTCCCAGCTCTGATGGACTTCAAGAAAGGTTCTCTGAAAATCAAGAGTGGATGAACTAAAACATACCCTAATAAGAGGAAAACTCAAACCAATTCAAGGGGAAAGAGGGAGTAGGGAGAGGGCAGGAGGGAGGGAGATGGGGACTTATGGTGCACCTCTCCGGGGCAAGCCACGAAAATGAGAGGGACTTTACCTAACAAATGCAATCAGTGTAACCTAGTTCTTTGTACCCTCAAGGAACCTGAAACAATAAAAACAAATAAATAAATAAATAATTAGCTCTCCAGAGAGGCCTTTCCCCCAAACCCAACAGAAAGTAGCTCCCTGCTTCATGCTCCATCATAGCGCCCTGGGTTAATGTCTGTGTAGCACTGACATTTTTCTCTGAATTTATTTAGTCACCTTATTCATTTTTGTGCTAATTTTTTGTCACCTCCCTCAATCAGCTAGAAGGAAAGCAGAGCTCTTGCGTACCTTGCTCACTGTTATGTCCTTCATGTGTGTCTGGCACATAGGAAGAGCTTCGTGACTGAGTTGGAATGAATATACAGATGAACGAGTGCATTCAATTACTTTGGGTTTCTGTGTTACAGTCTTAATTGGAGGTCTGATGATGGATTTCAGCATTGATGGTTAGTTTGTGCATTTAACATTCTAAATGCAAGCTACTTACAGATTGTCATGATTCTTTTAAAAACATTCAGGGATTTATTTCTATGATCAGGTTTGTTTTAGATTTTTATAGGTCAAGATTTTCATTGAAAATCGTACCTCTGTCTCTTCAAGACATTTACAGACTTTGCTGGTCCTTAGCATCTTCTGTGTTACACGTTTATTACCTTATTTGGACTGCTAATTTGAAATTAGAAACTCTATCTTCCATAGCTATTAAACTTGGGTATGGTGTAGGCTCCCTGTTTATGGCCTGAGTAAATGATAAGAGATACAAGGGGCTATGAGATGTGTGAAATAGCCTCTAGGGCCATATCACTCTTGTATTCAAATGAATGATTCAGAGGCCCAAGAAGTGATTAAAGTTTAGTCTAATCTATAACAAACATGTTATAATTAATATTGCTAGTAAAGTTGCTTGAATGAACCAAACCCTAATTATGCCCAGCTTAACCAGATTAGAGGATAAATATTATTCAACTGTGACATCTCAAAGAGCAGATCCTACATGCCCCCATGAGCAGAAAGTCCAGTGTTCTCTAGTGTTAGTCAAAATATTTCTAAAAACTCTAGACGAATACTCGTGTGTCATAATTCACCCTCGTTGCTTGTTTTCTTGGCCAGGCATCTTGTAGATACTTACTAAAATGATTCTGAAGATAACTCATCTATCCAACATTCCTGATGGTGCTCTGGTTATGGGACTCTCTTCATTTCATCAGATTCAGCTAATTATCAAGCAATCACATTTTAAAACTCTACTAAGGAGTTTAGGTCTAACAAAATGGCCATAGCCAGTACTCTCTTTAGTTCCTCTACGTTAAGAGTCCTGTTTATCTCCCGCTATAAGCATGTCTTTTCCACAACTCTCAAATTCTTTCTTTGGTCCATCAAGGGGAACTGCAAACCCCAAATCCTTCCCACAGTTTCAAATACATCTTAGTCAATATTTTATCAGTATAGTTATGGAATCTGGTAGACTGAATTAGTGTAGTCAATTCCTTTTTTTTTTTTTTTCTTTTTCCTTTTTAAGACAGGATCTTGCTCTATTGCCCAGGCTAGAGTGTAGTGGCATAATCACAGCTCACTACAGCTTCAAACTCCTGGGCTCAAGCGATCCTTCTGCTTCAGCCTCTCTAGTAGCTGGGACTAGAAGTGCTCACACCATGCCTGGCTAATTTTCCTATTTTTGATAGAGACAAGGTCTTGTGATGTTGCTCAGGCTGGTCTTGACCAACCACCCAAAGTTCTAGGATTATAGGGGTAAACCACTATGCCAGAACCTCCCAAAGTACTAGGATTATAGGCATAAACCACTATGCCAGAACTGTAGCCAATTCTGTATTACTTCCTATATCCATACCCTTTGCCTACTAGTTTTGCACTGGGTTCTACTACAAGTAGCAGGTTGTTCCCTGCCTCTTCACTTTGGGCTGGTTCAGCTGATACAATGTTCGCAGATGTGATGCAAACAGCAGCTAGAATTGTGCTTATGAGGCTGGGCTTTCTCTTTGGTGTGCCTTTGCTGTCACCATGAGAAGAACGTTCCCAACATAGCCCAATGGGACCAAGGAGGATGGAAGACATGCTGGGAAAACCCAGACCTAAAGAAGATCTGTACTGTGAAGTAAAACCGACTCAGCTGACTCACAGATGTGTGAAAATAAAGTGGTTTCTTTTTTCTTTTTTTTTTCCACTCACAGTTTTGGGGTTGTTTGTAATGCACCATTATTGTGGCAAAAACTAATGGATACAAGATGTTATTCTTTCTACATTAAAGTCAAACGTTTACATTTCCATGCAAAGTAGTGTGGCTACTTAATGTCCCACTCGTCCCCATCCAACAGTAGCATTTTGGCTTTGCCTTTGCATGCATTTTTATTAGGCAAATAAAAAGAGAAGTCCTCCTATAAAGGTGAATTTTCCCTCTATCTGTTATTATCAAACCAATAACTACTTCTAAATGACCACTTTTCTATTTCTGAAAAATATGTTAAAGCCTAATCAGAGCATTATGCTCCAGATGAAATCCAGGTTTGCCAAAAAGACAAATTAGTGAGTGATTGATTTTCTTCCTGATGCAGTATTTTTCTATAAATATGCCTTTATTTCCTTAGCATAATGACTCTTTCAGCATGTCTGTCTCCCTTCACTGGATTCGATTTCCCCTAAGAGTGGGCAGGGACTGCATGTGGTGTGTCTTTCTGCGTCCAGGAGCAACTCCAGTGTCTGGCTCATTGTACTTGGTCAACAGTTGCTTATTGCATATCTTTACCATTAAATACAGATCCAGTATATTCCCAAGAGTAGGAAAAAAAGAGGATTGGGATGACCTTAGAAAATATTCAGAGAATAAGCAGTGTTGGTGGTGACCCTGAATAACCAGCTGGGATTTGAGTTGATAGAGACATAATGGAAAGTATTCTAAGTAGGGAGTAAAATGAGCAAAGTGTGTTGACAGTAAAGCACAAAGCTTATTTAGGACCACTTCAAATATGATTTACTTTACGAATATTTTTATATAGACAGTCATCCCTCAGTAACCATGGGGGACTGGTTCCAAGACTCCTGCAGATTCCCGAATTCAGGGATGTTCAAGTATCTGAAATAAAGTGGTGTAGTATTTGCATACAACCTATGAACATCCTCGAATGTACCTGAAATCATCTCTAAGTTACTTATAGAACCCAATACAACATACATACTATGTGAATAATTGCCATACTGTATTGCTTATGGAATAATGACAAGAAGAAAAAATCTGTACATATTTAGTACAGATGCAACTATCCTTTTTTTCCCCTCCAAATATTTTCTATCCATGGGTGATCAAATCCATGGGTGCAGAACCTGCAGAAGGCACCAGCTATAATTTTAAAGTAACATCAGTTGTGAAAAATGAAGGTAATCTATGCTGAACTCAAAGACCAATCAGTACTACTAGTATTTATTTAAGGTGCTGAAGAAAAATAAGTATAATGGAGCTTTGCAAAAAACAAAAATAACTATTCAGCTATTTTATGTTCAATAATATTGATATGTTCCAAACTGGTAAGCAGACAAATTCCAATTCCAGTTCTGTTTCTACCTTAATACTATTTCCCCCAGTACCCCTAGACATTCCTCTGAGATTTGCTTTGATGTGCATTGCATTCTGTATGTCATTATTCCTCATATCTCAGACTTATCTGGAAGCACGTTTGAATCAAATGGGCTCGGTATATCTCATTTACGATTCGTCTTTAGGTCCTACACATTGTTTTGCATGCAGCAGGTGCTCAAAATAGTTAATTTTTTTTGTACATCAATTTATAAAATCTAGAACTGAAATGGAATTTAGAATCTATGTGTCCAACCTCTTAATTTTACAGACTAATTAACTGAAGCCAGGAGGGATAAAGTGGATAGTCCAAGTTACATAGTTGTGCCCATTACTGAGAGGCAGAAGCCAGTGCATTTTGTTTTTCAAACAGTTTAATATGAAAAAATACAAATAATATGTGAATGTACCCTGTAAAGATTCAAACATACATATATATATGAATATATAGATATATAGAAATCTGCAGATGCATAATATAAAGTAAATATGTAAATGCTGTATATTTAATATATAAATATATACACAGATAAACTATATAAATTTATAGATAATATATATTTACATGTAAATATATAGATAATAGGTAAATGTTAGGAAGATAGCAAGAAATCCCAGCTCTCTTAGGAAAAGAGGGCAGGGGTGGGACCCCCAGGCCTCCATGTGGGTGCTGCCCACCTTAATGCTGTTCTAATTGATTGTTCACACCTGGGAAGGAGGGAATATTTTACCAATCTACCAATCAGGACTTATCATGCTGACTGCAAAAGAATGTAGAAGAAAGACTCTTTATCCCGTGAACCAAGCCTTATAAGAATGGTAGAGTCTTGAAGGTGACCTAGAACAGTCTTCAGGCTAATTATCAGGTCACAAGCTTAAATCTACATTGTGGTCCACATCCCAGTGGGCTCTGAGAAAGGCTCATGGGAGGTCCATATGAGCAGTAAGACTCTGGTTCCAAGGTGACCTCTGAACCAGGTAGGCCCAACACAGGCAGTATGAAAGAGACTCCCCAGCCATCTTTAAAGCCTTTTCTTTGTCGCAACTATGGAGGCCCATTCTCTCTCTATGGTAACTGTATCTTGTTTTGTAAACTATGTCTTGTTCCTACTCTGTACACCTATCTTTCTCTTTCTCAATAAACTTTGTTGCAGGAATGCCTTACTTTGAGGTGTCTGGCCATTTGTTGACCAAGAGTACTCTAAGAACCAAGGACTATAAACAGCTGCCTGAAATCCCAGCATTTTAGGAAACAGGCAGCTGCCTTGAAACCCAACATTGAAAGTGAATATTCTTTCCATCCCTCACCCTCAATTCCATGCTATTCCTCAGAGGTAACCACCACCTCAAAATTTTGGTAAGGATCCTTGATGATGTTTTCCAAATTCTTAAAAAATAACTTAAATTTTTTCTAGTAGTATATCTTAAATTATTTTTCTGTTCTTTATTTCATGTAACCATATGTTTGGAGGTCTTGTCATGTCAGCATATAGAGATCTACTTGTATTTTTAACTGTCATCTAGTAATGTAATACGAATATATCATTATTTATTTAACCATTTTTTTTAGAAGGGCATTTAATTTGTTTTAATTTCTTGCTTTTACAAATAGTGTTGCAGTGAACATCTTTGAACATACCTATATATCTTTATGCATATGTGCAAGTGTTTCTGTAGGACAGAAATGCAGATGTTGAATTTCTGGGTCAGTGCATATACTGCCAAACTGTCCTTCAAAAAATGTCACCCTTAGTGTGACAGGGAGAATAATGCCTCCCCCCAAAGATGTCCATGTCCAACTCATGAGAGCTTGTGAGTATGCTTCCTCATGTAAAGTAAGGACCTTGAGATGGGGAGATTATCTGGGAGGGCCCAATCTAATCGCACGAACCCTTAAAAGCAGAGGAAGTGTCCCAGCTGTGGTCAGAGAGGGAGATGGGACTTCAGAAGAGTGATCAGAGAAACACAGCATTGCAACATTGCTGGCTTTGAAGGTACATGAAGGATTGGCCTCTAGAAGGCAAGGAAGTGGAAAAAGCGAGGAAATGGAAATAGCAAGGAAATGAATTCCCCCTAGAGCCCAGAAAGGAATGCAGCCCAGTTGTCACCTTGATCTTAGCCCAGTGAGACTCTGTGGGACTCCTGGCCTCCAAAACTGTCAGATAATGTATTAAGCCACTAAGTTTGGGGTTGTTTTAAGCCACTAAATTTGTGGCAATTTGTTACTGAAGTAATAGGAACCTAATATAATTTGTGTTAGAGAATTCCCATTTTTTATAATTCTTAGCATTAGACATTATAGGTCTTTTTAACTTTTGCAAATCTGCTGGTCAAAATTGGTCAGCCTCTGTTGCTTTTTTTTTTTTAATTTCCCAGATTCCTGAGCAAGTTCAGCTTTATTTTTCTAATAAGCTCTCGACCCTTTAAATTTCTTTATGACATGACTGAGAATACTCCAGACTCATTCTTCTGTTAGATTGCCTGACATTTCTGAATGATTTGTAGTCTCTTTTAGATTGTTACATTTTACATAGAACTTGATAGCCTTTGCTTGTTATATGAGTGCCAAATATATCTCCCCAATTTGTCACTTGTGCTTTTACTTTCTCTCCACTTATTCCACTTCGTTGAGTTGCTTGAGCTGCCCTCCAATTTCCCAGCTCATTCTGATATACTTGGTTCAATTAAATTCAGTACTGTCCGTGGGTAAACACTGCCTCCTCATCACAAGGCGCAAGAACATTGTTGAAATGGCAACAGTCCATGCTGGTGGGCTCCATGAAGGTTGAATAGATCAAAATCCTGCTTAACTCTATGGAGGAGAGGTGGAGAGGTTTTGGGTTTTGTTTTTTAAATTTAGGAATGTTCTAAGACTGTGGATGAGATTCCTGTTGTTGCTGCCCACTGCCCAAGAGGAAGCCCATATCCAGAGACAGCAGGATTTATAGCAGAGAAAGGGTTTATTGCACACAGCACTTAAGCAGGGAGAGGAATTTCTCATATCTGCCTTCCTGAGAATTGGGGAAACAGTGTATGTAAGAATAGTTTGACAGGCAGGGGATTAAGTAATTAGGTTTGCTAATTGGCTCAGATTGGGGCAAAATTATAGGGATGTGGACATCATTATAGGTGTCTGAAAATCATCTTCTTGTTTTGCTTCAGCTCCCAGGGTCATGATTCTAGTCGAGTGGGTTTCTTGGGTGCTGTGGTCTGGGCAGGTTAGCCAATCCACTGGAATGCGGGGCCTGGAAGGTATCTTGGAAACTACCTTCTGGGTTCCAAAAGGTGATGTTATCCACAGAGAAAAGTTAAGAATTTTTACAACTACTGGCTGGAATTAAAAAGGGGCAGTGACTATTATTAAGCAAAAGAGGGGTCAGTGACTGATTATTATCATTATTTTAGCTGAGCCTGTTCCTTCACAGAGTTTTGGGAGCCTTTCTCGAGTTCTCACCTTGTACCCCTTCATCAATCTAGAAGGGCAGTTCACAGTCTTAAAAAAATAAAAAGAATCCACAGATCCTGGAAAATTAATGAACTAAAAAGTTGACAGATTAATTCAGAATAATGATTTTTAAAATGTTTAAAATCTGTATGACCTGCTATACTGAATAAAAAGGTAGCGCACTTGTCCAACGTGTGTGTTTAGGGCTAACCCCGTTCTATTCTTACTCTATTCTGTTCTCACTACACCAAAAATTTAAGAAGGAAATGTCTAGAGACCCAGAAGAGTCAGGCACATTTAAAACACAATATGTGACTGAAACAATTCAAAGCTAATTTTTCTTGATGGATTATTGTGCACCAAGCTTCCCTCTGAAGTCTAGCAACAATTCGATAAGGTAGGGATTGTTATTCCATCATCCAAATGAGAAAACTGAGGAGCCCATAGGAGTAAGTATTTGCCCAACATCTCATTCAGTGTTAGGACCTGGATTTCAATCTCAGAAGGCAGGGGTCTCTTAACCACTATAACTGTGACAGATACCACATCTGAAAACTAGTATTAGCCACCCTACAATAAAACTCTCCAACAATCTCAATTAATAAAACATTTTGAACTTACTTTGCTCAATTAAAATTAAAATTTAATTTTCAGAATCTATATAGTATCTAGGAACCAGGCTACAAAGTGTCTAATAAAAGGACTGTGTTTCTTTAAAATATTAGATTGAATAGGTAGCAGTGTGATATAATTAGTCGTTGGTTTATTAGATCATTACCTGTGGATGGAGGCTTCTGAACTAGTGCATGGTACTTGAAAAGTAACTTTTTCCATTTCTCTGCAGTCTTATTTGACGTATAATTTGTAAAAGAAATCTCTTATTCAGAGATAATACAGAAACTTCATTATAGCTCCTATCTGATTTATCTCAAATTCTGGATTTGTGAAATCCAAATCAATGAGTTTAACTGTTAGGTCTTGCATTTCTGGTTTCTCTTTGAGATGTCCATGTGGGGTATGGGGAGGGCAGAGGCTTAGGGAAAGGAAGGTAGCTGAAAGTGTGGCCAAGAGAACACATTAACAACTTTATGGAGAGAAAAATATATTCTTGGGACATTTAAACATGCTCAGAGGCTGTCAGAAGGCCCTGGGGCTGTAGCAGAGGCTTCCAGGAGGCTTCCAGGACAAGCTCACAGAGCCACAGCAGCACTCACCCCAGGCCTGTGTATACTCTCCACTTATCTCACAAAATCTGAGTCTGCTCACTGACAAGCTTCAATCAGTCTCTTCAATAAAAATTCCTTTCCCGGTACTTTTCCAGAAGATTTTAACCACTTTATTGCCAAGAGATACATAGGCCACATTTTGACTAAATAATTGAAAATTTTGTGCATGACAGCAAGTATTCTTTTAAATATATATATTTTTTCTTTTTGAGACAGAGTCTCAAGCTGTCACCCTGGGTAGACTGCTGTGGTGTCACAGCTCACAGCAACCTCCAGCTCTTGGGCTTAGGTGATTCTCTTAGGTGATTCTCTCAGCCTCCCAAGTAGCTGGGACTACAGGCACCTGCCACGACGCCTGGCTATTTTTTGTTGCAGTTTGGCTAGGGCCAGGTTTGAATCCGCCACTGTCGGTATATGGGACCGGTTTCCTACTCACTGAGCTACAGGTGCCACCCTATTCTTTTAAATCTTAAGAGGCATCTGTAGACTCCCAGTGGGGCAGTGTTTATTTATTTGTTTGTTTGTTTTTTAAATCCCATTTTCTATAGTTCCAACATTTGCATTTTAAAATTACAATAGTGACCCACTATTGTAGAATTCTATGTAGGATGTATATTTGGACACAGGTTGTTTACTAGGACCCCTTCTTCCTTCATCGCCCCACCACCCCTCCTCCGTGTGTGTCCCCACCACTGCCGGAGATGGAAGCTGAAGGCTGGCCCGTGAGAATGACCCCAGGCCCAGGCCCCAGTGACTGCTTTAAAGAAGGACTTGGGAATGAAACTGTCAGGGTTCCCCCTGGGGTTCCTGTTAGAGTAGCAGGAAATTCTATCTCTTGCTTTTGCAGGTCAGTTGGTTAGGAAGATCTGAAGTTTGCTTACAAGTGGATGTATTTTTTTAGTTATACAAGGGTGACAGCTGTCTGGAATGAAAAAGAATGAGACAAAACATGGAGGGAGGCAGAGTTGGTGGAGAGATGACTCAGGACTGTGCTGGGGATCTCACCTGTAGACACTCCACCTGTCGGTTCTCAGTGACGTAAGGCAAACTGTCACTTTTGGTTTAAAGCTAGTTTCTGTTCCATTCTGTCACTTTCAACTAAGGGTACTAAGCAAGGCTTTCTTCTGTGTATATTCAAACACCTGAGTCTCTTTCCCCCTTACAAAACAGGCTCACTCTGCACTCGAGCTGACAGTAAAGTTCATAAACTCATCCTAGAAAAGTGCTACACACGGTGTTGCTGTATATCACCACGGCCAACTTTGAAGTATTCCCCTTGGGAAGCGACATACCGAAACCAGTGCCTCGTCCACCCTTCAAAGGAATTTTGGAACTCTTTCTGGAATGGCCATCAGAGCTGTTGTCATATTACCCTTGATGTCCTGACTGTCATCAAAATGTCTTCATTTTAATATTTCCTTTATCTTTGGGTACAGAAAAAGGTCATGGGGGAGAGATCAGGTGAGCATGGAGAGTGTTCCAATACGGTTATTTGTTTACTGGCACCGTGCCGTGTGAGCTGGTCAGTTGTCACGAGGCAAGAGCCTCACGTTTGTCATGCAAAGATTTTCACTTAAGATTTTTCTGTTTCTCTATCAACATTTACTTGGGCTGCTGTGCTTCTCAAAGTCAGTGAACTATTTTGATGCACAATTCAATAAATTTTTGCAATGCCTTCCTCAGTTCTGCTTGTTACTGGCCTCCCTGACCTCTCTTCATCAGTGACCCTTTCTCTCCACTCAGAAAAAATATTTAGTTCATTTGTACAGTGCCATTTGCTTCATGGCATTAGCCGCATAAACTTGGACTAACACGTCTCTGATTTCACTTCCTCTCTTGCCAGCAAGAAACTTAATGTTTGTTCATTGCTCTCATTTAAGCTCCAACATCTTGCAATAGCACACAAAAACACACAACTATACTGAATGCCATTCAGCAAGACACTGCCACATGTTGACATGAATACAACTGGGACACACTGACATACCAGTGTTATGAAGCCTCACTGAGCCGTTTATACGGTGCTGCAAAGTAAGCACAGGGTGGCAAGTTCACAGAGTTGATTGTCAGGCCTCCTAGGTACTGTTTTACCACTTGCTTTTTCACTTGACATGTCATTGTCACTTTTCTAGGCGACACTTTCAGAGACATCTCATTTTTTAAACCAGCAGAGCATGCCGTATGAACACTTTGTTGCTCTATTTATTTTCAATCTACTCATGATGAGAGGACCTCTTGTTGGTTTCCAAGTTTTTTATTTTACAACCCAGTCTGCAACATAACATCTTGTAAAAACTATATTTAGGCATCTGGGCAAGTATTTTCACAAAGTAAATTCGTGGTGATGGAACTTCTGGGTCAACAATTTTATAGAATTTCTCATAGAAATTGCCAAATTGCCAACTTGCCCTCTGGGAACGTTACATCAATACTCAGCCCATGGTAACACATATAGAAAAGGATTCTTTTCCCATACCCCAACCAAGGTGTAGGATATTATTATTCTTTTTAATCTTTGGTGATCCAAGCAGTTAATTTATATTTAATTGTTTTAAAACTCTTTACTTTTTAGTAGGACTCTTTCCTTCTGTGCATGGTTACGTGTACTCTTTTATCTGGGACATGCTTGTACACATCCCTTGCCCATTTTTTGCTAGGGTGTTCCTGTTTTTCCTGGTGATTCATAATAACTTGTGTATCAGTACGCTGCTTGTCATTTAGACTGTTGCTTTTTCCCAATTTGTTCCATTTGTAATCTTTCCACCTGGCTGTAACTTTAATTTTCATATGCCAAATGTAAAAATATTTTTCTCTTTTTGTTCATTTAAATAGGTTAATAAGGTTATGCATCTACTTCTAGCATTTACTCTCAAACATTTTAATAGCCACCTATAAATAATTTAATTTTGTTGGAGGATTGTATGCTAACACTGTTAGGCTACTGGATGTAATTAGTATTAAGTCTGTGAGGAAATCACTAGATGTCTCTTATAAAAGTTTTCTCTTTCAATGTGTGTGGTGATTTTGTCTGTAGCTCATTCTTAACCAAGTAATGAGTGTCAAAAGTTGAGGTAAGAATCCCAGGATTAGGTTTCTAGCCCACCTCTGCATCAACTTGGTGAATGATCTTGGGGGAACCAAGTGTGCTTTCTGGGTTTCATTTTTTCCATTTTGAAAGAAGTGGGTTGGATGAGATAAGCTCTGATAACTCATCTAGCACCAAACTTTCAAGACTCTATGTATTCTTTCTGCATATTTTTTTAAATTTAAATCTTGTACTAAGTGATACATCCTTTTCTAACACACAATAAATAGTAGACTATTACTATGGTCTACTTTCCTCCAGTTACAATGTCTATGAATCAGTCTGTAGATCAGGGAGTCAAAGGAAACTTCAAGGCTCATTATCCACAGCACACCAAGGAAAGGGTTGTCAACACTATGGGAAAGAACCCCAATAAAGAGATAAATACACAATAAATAGTAATTCATGGGTTTTTTATAGCTTGTTTGTTGGAGAGCGGGAAATATAGGAAGGGAATCACATTTATTAAGCGCCTACCAGATTCCTACTACTGTACACATTTTGTTTTAGTCTCTGTAAAAAACTTTTAAGATGGAAAATGTAAGTCCGTTTTGCAGATGTAGGAACTGAAGCTCACTGAGGTTAATTGACATTTCTGGGGTCACAAAGTAGGAGAGGGTAAGCCAGGTGTCCCCTGATCCTCATGTTGCTTTGATATAGTTAGGACAAGTATTATCTTCTCTAGTTATTTTTGTTGGTAAACAAAATGTATTATTATTTTCTTTAAGATGTTTAAATAGGTAAATTATTTCTATGCTTTAAAAATTAAAACATATAAAAAGATGCAGAGTGGGAAGTCTGTCTCTGCAGCTACTGATCATTTCAAGATAAATGAATCCAGTGTAAGGACCACTATAAAAAAAGAAAAGTAAGTTTATGAAGCTGTCACTGAAGCTATGCCAGCAGATAGGAAAACCTTGCACTTTTTGTGAAATATCTGTTTATCTCCTATTAAAAACACAGCCTTTAATTGGGCACGGGATTGCTATAAAAAGGCGTAACTATAGACCCTAGTATGATTTGAGAAAAAACAAATTATGTGACAACTTAAAGCAAAAAGAAAGTGGGAGATCTAAAGCTGAAGAATTTTATGCCAGCAAAGAATGGTCTGATCATTTTAGAGAATGGTTTGGCTTAAAAAATGTCAAGATAACAAGAGAAGCACCTCATGCTGACCATCAGGCAGCACAGTCCACACACCATTTAGAAAGTCGTTGAGGAGAAAGACACCTGCCTGGACAGGTTCGGAGTGCGGTTTCTTTTGTAGAAAACAGTGCCACAAAAGACACTTACTAGATGGAAGAGAAGCAGGCACCAGGGCTTAAGACAGGAAAGGATAGTCTAACTTTACTATTTACAGTCAGGTTTATGATTAAACTGCCCTTGTCTATAAAGCTGCTAATGCCCCAAGTCTTGAGGGGAAAAGAAACACCAGCTGCCAGGTTTTTGATCGTACAACAAGAAGGGCTGAACCATGAGGATCATTCTTCTGGATTGGTTCCATCACGCTTTGTTCCTGAAGTCAGGAAGTACCTTGCCGGTAAGGGGCCATCTACTAAAGATTTTTTTGGTATTGGAAAATGCCCCCGGCCAACCAGAACCCCATGCGTTCAATACCAAGATGTCAAAATGGTCTGTTTTCCTCCAGTCACAATGTCTATCAATCAGTCTGTAGATCAGGGAGTCAAAGGAACCTTCGAGGCTTATTATCCACAGCACACTAGGGAAAGGGTTGTCAATGCCATGGAAAAGAACCCCAATAAAGAGAACACTATGAAAGTCTGGGAGAAGAACACCATTGATGATGCCATCATTGTTATAGAAAAAACTGTGAAGGCTACCAAGCCTGACACAGTAGATTCCTGCTATGTTCTGTTGTTCTGGATGAGTTTACAGGATTTATGACAGAGTCAATCGAGAAATAATAAAAATGAGTATAGATATAATGAAAAATGGGAGGGAAGGTTGCGAAGGGTTTCAAGATATGGATCTTGGAGAAATTCAAGCGCTAATGGACACCGTGTCAGAGGAATTAACAGAAGACGACATAATGGAGATGAATGCTTCCAAGGCAGTGCCAGATGATGAGGAAGAAGATATGGGAGAGGCAGTGTCAGAAAATACATTGGCATTCAACAATCAGACAAAAGTGTTTCAGTTATTCAACCACATTTGGCTTCTATTATGACCTGGATCTTTCTCTAATACAGACACTGAAACCAAATCTCAGCAGAAGGAGGATTTGTACTGCATAAAAACATTTTTAGAGAAACTCAAAAGCAAAGAAGTCAGACAGGAATATGATGTCTTTCTGTGAAGTTACACTGAGTGTGTCTACCTCTCCTGCCCCCGTCCACCCTTCCTCCTTAGCCACTCCTGAGACAGCAAGAGCAACTCCTGCTCTTCCTCAGCCCCCACACAATCAAACATTTATATCATCAGTAAGGCTCCCTATCAACAGTGGGCTACTAGTACTGGTAGTTAAGTTTTAAGGGAGTCAAAAGTTATATATGAATGTTTGCCTGCTTGAGGGTGTTGGTGCCTCTAACCCCCATGGTGTTAAGGGTCAACTATAGTTTCTTCTTGCAGAAATTTTCATGATGAGTCTTTTTTTTTTTTTTTTGGAAACTAGGTCTCACTATGTTGCCCTTGATAGAGTGCTGTGGCATCACAGCTCACAGCAACCTCAAACTCTCAGGCTTAAGCAATTCTCTTGCCTCAGCCTCCCAAGTAGCTGGGACTATAGGTACCCACCACAATGCCCAGCTATTTTTTGTTGGATTTTTCATTGTTGTTTAGCTGGCCAGGGCTGGTTTTGAACACACCAGCCTCCATGCTGTAACCACCATGCTATTGGCACTGAGCCTTGTTTGTTTGTTTTTTAATGATAAAAATTATAATGAAGTGGGCCCAATATTCTTTATAGCCTATACATGTATAGGGTGCACTCAAGTGTATAACTGCTCAAAATCTTGTCAGCTAAAATTCATGCATGTTGGCCAGGTGCAGGGGCTGTAATCCTAATCTGGGAGGCTAGGGTGGTTTTCTTGAGCTTAGGAGTTCAAAACCAGCCTCAGCAAAAGCAAGACTCCCCTCTCTACTAAAAAATAGAAAAACTAGCTGGACATTGTGATGGGCACCTGTAGTTCCAGCTACTTGGGAGGCCGAGGCAAGAGGATTGCTCAAGCCCAAGAGTTTGAGGTGGCTGTGAGCTGTGATGACATCATGGCACTCTATCCAGGGTGACATAGTGAAACTTGGTCTCCAAAAAAAAAAAAAGTTTTAAATAATAAAAAAAATCCCTGCATGTTTACCCAAATTGAAGGCATAGCCTATTTATATTACAGAGAGTATATAATAATAGTGACCACAATCAATGATTCTTCTATGTTGAATTGTTTGGGGGTAAGGAGGGTTACAAGGGAGAAATTTTGTAGTGGCAGTCAGGGGACAAAGGGGAATGAGGTAGAGTCAAGGAAAGAGTACATCAGATGCTTTGGAATCTATGACACTATACTTGAACTCCATGAAGAGATGGTGGGGCGTGTTGCATTTTCAAAGATTGCTGCACCAATGTATATCCCATCTCATACTCTTTTTGCAATATGACACTGATATTCCTCCACTGAGAAATTTATCACTCTTGTACCTGGGCAGATCTTTGTAAATGCCTGGCCAATACCATATGGTGGAAATGATTCTGTGTGACTTTTAAGGCTAGGATATTTTATATATATTACATTATATATATATATTATATGTATATATATGTTACATACATATATAATGTAATATATTAGATACACATATAACATGTATATACATACATATGTATTATATATTATAATTTATTATCTATAATATAACTATGGTTTTCATCTGGTTTTCTCTCTTGGTATTCATATTCTTGGAAACACCCAGTTGCTGTGTTGTAAGGGAGTCCAGACCACAGGGAGAGGCCAAATGTTAGTGTTCTGGGGAAACACTCCAGCATTGACTGCCACACATCTGAGTTAAGTGAGTCCTCAGATGACTCCACCCCCAGCCTTTGAGTTTTCCAGCTTAAGACACAGATATGAAACAGATAGAAAATGTCCATAATGTGCCTTGTATGAATTACTAATTCATAGAAATTATGAAGGATAAAAGATTATTGTTGTTGTTTTAAGCCACTAAATTTTGGGATAATTTGTCATACAGCAATAGATAACTAATACTGCAAGCAGAAGCTAACCATGACTTAAATGAGGTAAGTATGATTCTTGTAAGGGCTTTGTGAGACATGGCAGCACCAGTGATCATATTGACAAAACGTAGGGAAGCCTACTAGCCTCCCAGGGGTGTAGTGGGATAGGACTTGTTCCAGAGCATGAATGACTTACCCTCTGTGCATACCCAGAGGTAATTTGTGTTTTAGGGTTAGGGGTATAGAATAATTTGGAGAGGGCTTGAGAGCATGCAACCATAGGAGAGAAAATGGGTTGATTTGTTTCATAGGCTGAGAAAGTGTGAACAAGTTTGGATTACAGAAAAATAGAGTGGAGAACCTTGCTTATCTGTTGAGAGAGCAAAGGACACTACCTATCTCACTTAGAAAATATGTGCCTCATAATCCTTGGTCATTTGGACTTACAATGCTGACTCCTATGGTGGCTGTGACCTGGGGGCTCTCTCTCTCCAACTTTCTCAGTGTGTTTGTTACCTACCCTGGAAAGTGATATAGACCATATCTATGTGACTGATATAACTGGCCAATGGCACAATCTGCTCATGTAAATGGCTGTTAAGCATTTCTATTGTCGACTATCAGAGGAATGATACAACGATACAATTATACTTAAACTGAATCATACTGTACTAACATGGAGGTAAGTCTTTTTCAGCATCCTCCATGCTGTATCTCCAAATAGCACCTTCCCTATTGATCACTACCTTCATATGTGGAATTCTTATGAGAAATAATCCTGAAATAAAAGAGCAGTAGGGGTGGAGGAGAGACAGAAAGAGAGAGAGAGGAGAGAGAGAGAGACAGTGAGAAGGGCTAGAGGTGAAATTGGGAGGTGGCTTAGAAAGGGAAACTTCTACACTAATGCAATGTCAAGGAGACAGGGAAAGGAGTGGCTATGGTTCATAATAATTGCTACAGAAAAGAAATTTGGAGTTGAGAAAAGGCAAGTAGAATGTTACTAGTGACATTTCAGAGCATAACAGCAATAAATTTCCATTGAAAGATAACCTAAAAGTATCCAATGTACTCAGCCCTACTATGAAACCAATTTATAGCTTTCATATGAAAGCTATAACCCAACTATAGCCCAAGAAGAGGGGGAGGGAGAAGAGAGAGGAGAGGGGGGAGGATGGGTGGAGAGAGGGTAATTGGTGGGAACACACCTACAGTGTATTTTACAAGGGTACAAAAGATTACTTGGCCTGGTATACTTGTCTGTCACCACTAGAAATTTGAGTCCACATGTTACAAAGGAAAAAATCTGATCTACTTTGCGGGGATAGTTTAAAAAATGACGTTGTAAAAAATTTCCCAATTGGACACATTTGGAGGTGTAATCAAGGTGAAAGGAACAGTCTATTGCTCATTGAGCAAAAGCTTCACGTTCCTCTGTTTTTTGATTACCAAATTCATGTACTGTTTTTAAAGAAGATACAGAGAGATCTCCCTCTGAGATCTACTGAATGTAGAGTATAAATGTCTTAACACAATAACTAAGAAAATGCAGTGAAGGTCATGTTAACCAGTTTGATGAACATATTTCAAATGGTATATAAAATCAGCACATTGTACCCATCTTGAATGTTCCTGTCTAGTTGAAGCCCAGAAGAAGTCAGCCCCAAAATGACATCAGACAGAGAAGAACCACCCAGCTAAGAGCAGTCAACCCACAAAATCATGAGAAATAATAAAATGGTTGTTGTTTTGAACTATACAACAATAAATAAATAACTAAAACACAGTTGAAGAACTGTGATTAGCCACCTGGTTAAAGGTGTGTAACACCAACATTCCAAGCAGCAGGATGGATAGAAAGGCACTATTTTTAAAGGGAATGTTCCACAGGTTGCCAAATTATACTTCTGCTTATGTTTCGTTTGTCAAAATGCAATCACATGGCCCTACTTTGCTGCCAGAGAAGCTGGAAAATGTAGTCATTTAGGAGAACATGTTGAACTCAGCTAAAAGTCAGAGTTCTGTTAATTTGAGGAAAAGGAAGAGCATTGGTGGGCAATTCACAGTGTCTGTCTTTGCTGTTTGTTTGTTGGTTTGTAGGAAAAAAGTAGTAAGGGTGACCAGGATCAGCTTTGCTAAAAGGGGGAGGCATATTTTCTCGGAAAAGCAAGTAGGGAACAAAGTGAAGGAAAAATGACATTTTCAGGTAAATAAGAGAGAAACTGAAAGAACACTCATTAGAGATTTCAAGCCAGCTTTCTTAATGCCACCCACCCATTGAGATTAAGGGAGCTAGGTTCAAGCCTGGAGAGAGAATTTAGAGTTTGGGGGATTTTGCTGTGGGAAATTCGATAAGAAGTCAATGGTGAATAATGAAAAGCGTTGCTGAGCAGCATCAAGGACCTTAGGAGAGAGAGGGAGTGGGCAGTGGGTAGCCCAAGGATATTAAAGTCTACTTTTGTTTGCCACATGATCGTTGGGGTTATCTATATCAATTGCTAAGTTAAAAATACAGAGATCTCAGTTTATTTATCAGAGCACCCACATAGGCTGCTTAAATGATTCTGTATAATGAAATATAAAACTTTCTAGAGATTGGGGAAATAAAATATATAAAGGAGGTTTATTGTTTACTTGTTTGCTTTGCTTTCTAGAGAAATCATTGGGACAATTCACAACCTCCAAAGAGAATGAAGAACCAGAGTTAAACCAAAAAGATGGGGAAAAACTCTGTATCTTCTTTAAAAACAGTACATGAATTTGGTAATCAAAAAACAGAGGAACGTGAAGTTTTTGCTCAATGAGCAATAGACTGTTCCTTTCACCTTGATTACACCTCCAAATGTGTCCAATTGGGAAATTTTTTATAACGTCATTTTTTAAACTATCCCCGCAAAGTAGATCAGATTTTTTCCTTTGTAACATGTGGACTCAAATTTCTAGTGGTGACAGACAAGTATACCAGGCCAAGTAATCTTTTGAATTGTTGCCAATCTGATGGTGAAAAACATATGATGTTATTGTTTTAATTTGATTTTTTCTTAAATTAAAATTGAGGCTGAGCGTACTCTAATATGTAAATTGAACATTTTTAATTCCTTCTGTGAATGACCTTTATATCATTTGCTCATTTTTCTTTTGGGCTGTTTACTTTTTTGTTGGTTTATAGGCATTCTTTATATAATTCTGGTTATAAATATTTGGTCAGTTATATGTATTGCATGTAACTGTCTATATAAATTGTGGCTTAAATTTTATTTTTGTTTGTGGTCTCTTTTTCATACAAGGGGTATTTTTCTGACATCACATTTGTCAGTTTTCTTTTTCTAATCCCTTATAAAATCATAACTGTGTACATTAATGTATCTATGGGGTGCAGTGTGCTGATTTGTTGGTTTTCCTCTTATTACTGGTAGTTTTTGCATCTTGCTTATGAACTCATGCTCTACCTCATGGTCATAAAAATATTCTGTTTTTTCTAAAAGTCTCTAAGTTTTGCTTTTCTTCTTCCTTTTTTTGTTTTTGTTTTTTTCTTTTTGAGATAAGATCTCACTCTGTCACCTAGGCTAGACTGCTGTGGCATCATCATAGTTCACTGCAACTCAGGTTCTTAGACTCAAGCAGTCCTCCTGCCTCAGCCTCCTGAATAGCTGGGACGATAGGCACACAGCACCACTTTAAGCTAAGTTATTTTTATTATTTTTTGTAGAGACAGAGTCTCTCTCTTTTCCAAGCTGATCTCAAATCCCTGGGCTCATGCAATCTTCCCACCTCAGCCTCCCAAAGTGCTAGGATTATAAAAGCACGAGGCACTGGCCTGCTTTTCTTCTTTAGGTTTCAATCCATCTGGAATTGCTTTTGTATATAGTTTCAAGCTGAGAGTTGATTTTATTTCTTCCCTATTACAATTTAATTCCTTGAATTATCCATCCTTCTTACACTAAGTTGTAGATTTTGTAGGATTTTCTCTGTGACTGATTGGTGTGGTATTAGATGGAGTAAAGAGAGAGAAATCAATCAGTGGAATAGACCCTATTTAATAGAGACTTTCTCTTATATAGAGAGTCTCTCTCTATACAGTCAATTGATAACGTAAATAAGGCAACTCATTGGGAGAAATGACAATCTTTTCAATAAATGGTGATCAAATAATTGAATAGCCTTATGTATAAATGAATAAAATACATCTTGATCCTTAACTTACATAAAAAAATTTTAACCCAAAATGGATAACAGTCTTTAATGTAAGAGCTAAAACTATTAGACTTTTGGAAGAAAATGTATGAAAAATATCTCTTAGCAACCTCAGGTTTGGTAAAAACTTCTTAAATATGGCACCAAAAGCACAACTACAAAAAAAAAAAAAAAAGGCAATAAATGGGATTACATTCAAATTAAACATTTTCCTTCTTCAAATAACATTTTTATGAGTGTAAAAAATGAAGTTACCACCTGGGGGAAGATATTTGCAATTCATACACCTGATAAAGGAATTGTACCTGGACTACACAAAGAACTCTTACAATTAACTAGTAAGATAAACAGCCCAATAAAAATGGATAGAATTTGACAGACATTTTACGGATACCAAATAAAACATGAAAATATGCTCAACGCCTTTAACCATTAGGAAAACGCAAATCAAAAGCACAATGACACATCACTTGGTAGCTGTACAATGTCTAAGATGACAAAAAGTATGCCTGTGCTAACAGAGATGTGAAGGAACTGGAACTCTCCCACAGATGGTGGAAATATCAAGTGGTATAACTGCTTTGTAGAAGCATTTGATGGTTTCATAAAAAGTAAATACACACTTAACTTGACCCAAGAGAAAGTCAATTTTAATTAAAAAATTATACACAAGTGTTCATAGCAGCTTTATTCATTATAATCAAAAACTAGAAACATCTCAAATGGCCATCAATAGGTTGAATGGGAAAAAAAGAAACCCTTCTGGTCCATCTATATAATGAAATAAAAAGGATTGACTAGGAGTATCTGGAAGAATAGGAATACATGGGATTATCTATTATAAGAAATAAAAGAAGGATGTGAACAACAACATGAATGGTTCTCAAGATAATTATGCTGAGGGATAGAAGCCAGACAAAAGGCAGCATATATTATTTAATTCCATTTGCATAAAGTTCTCTAATTTACAGGAGCTATAGTGATATAAGGCAAATTGGTGGTTATCTGGGAAAGAAAGGCATCGTGGGAGGAAAGGGACAGCAGGAACTTCTGGGGGTGATGGATGTGCTTATTGTATCAATAGTGGTAATAAGTTCACAATGTTTACATATGAAAAAACATATTAAATTGTACACGCAAACATATGCAGCTTATTTAGTTCCATTATACCCACAACAATGTTGTAAAACTTAAAAAATGAATATATTCAGCCAGAATTACTTTTGATTTACCTTAACAGAAAAATGTACTAATAATGAGGGCAACTGAGGGCTAACTTCTTTGAGAATCTAAGACTTTACCAAGCCTCCAGGATTTTTAAAAGAAGTTTTTAATAGATTACTCAGTTACGTGCAAAGAAAACACTTCTTACTTAATCGTGGCATGTATATACCAGTTTTCCTATATCACATATCTCTTGCACTGGAATTTTTGATTAACCTCAGCATGACTTTGTGATATTACCTTAAGTGGTAAGAAACTAATCTCTTAGGCACAGAGAGGAATGTTGGGTGTGTGGAATTTTGTTTTTTAATCCAGAAAATAAAAAGCGCTTAAGAGTCTTTGCCCAAGAGGTGATTTTAGAATAATTTCACTCTAATAATGTTTGCCGAAAAAACAAAAAAAGCCTTTTTGTTTTCTTAAAAAATGATGCTTCTCACCTTTGATGATCAGATAAACATGACCTCTCCCACCCTGTTCTTGAACTGATGATTTGTAAGTAAATTTCTCATACGCTTTAAGTTCAAATGAGAGCTGCCTCCAAGGCAGTCATGCATGAGAACACGTGTGTTGTGTATTCTGCTGGTACCTCCCGTCTTCAAACATGTTCATGATTTTTTTGGTAGAGTCATTTCTGAGCCAGAAATCCCCAAAAATGTTATTACCAAGTATTATAATCCACTTTCTCTCCCAGACCTGGTTTTATATCATTTCAGACATTTTCCAAAAGTCCCCCCAAATTAATTCCCCCAAACATGAATTTGCAGCAATATTAAAAAAATAAATTATACTCTAATTTGAGCAATCTAGTAGGTTGCTTGACAAGTACCCTGGTACCGAGATATGTCTTTTACTTTTCACCACTAAATAAATAAAATATTGTTTTTACACTGAAAACTCCTCTTTGTGGAAGGATCAAAACTTGACATGTGTAGCTAGATAGACAGTACAGTTTTAATAAAAATAGGAACTAGCCATATACTGTGGTCATTCTAGTTAACCACTACAGTCTATGAGAAAATTAATTATTCCTGACTCAAATTAGTGAAATCCTTACACAGATTGTCTCTAGAGAACATTATTTAAGAGGACAATGTCATTTTCACCCAATTTCTGAAAATCAAACTACTTTTATAGCAGAATTACAGAATAATGTTTTAATCAAATTCGTTTCTCAAGAAGCTGTCAGATTTCCATTTCTTTGGGGGATACTTTCACCAGTTTGCTGTTTATTTCCACAAGTTAAACTTTATCCATTAATATGAAGAGTTTTAGACATATTAAGAATATCAGAGAGATTATGTTCATTGCTTTTTCATCTTTTCAAAAAGATATCTTTTCTTAGACTAAGGAGACATCTTTAAAGGCCTGGTATAATGACATTTCCACAAGCATTCTGAAGAAGCCACTCAAACTACCATAATGTCATCACTGGGCACATATATCTTGCCCCTCTTTATTTTATTTTATTTTATTTGTAGAGACAGAGTCTTACTTTATCACCCTTGGTAGAGTGCCATGGCATCACACAGCTCACAGCAACCTCCAACTCCTGGGCTTAGGCGATTCTCTTGCCTCAGCCTCCCGAGTAGCTGGGACTACAGCCTGCCACAAGGCCCAGCTATTTTTCTGTTTGCAGTTTGACCAGTGCCTGGTTTGAACCCGCCACCCTTGGTATATGGGGCCAGCGCCCTACTCACTGAGCCACAGGTGTCACCCTATCTTGCCCCTCTTTAAAAAGAAATGTTCAGTGAGTTAAAAGTGATTCTCTAAAGAGCACATAGTGGATTGGAGTTGTTATGTAGAAGAGTTCAATATGTCCAGGACCCTATTTAATCTATGTGCTTACACACATTATGAGACTTAGAAGCAGAAGCCAGGTTATCTAGCAGCAATGCCCAGGCATTTAATGTAGCAGATTGGAAATGCTCTACTTACAGAGCAGATGGTTATATAAAAAGAATGGTGGGTTTTTGTAGTGCGGTCCTAACATAAAGCTGAGTATCAAGACGACAAGGACCAGAAATTTTGCAAGAACCACAAAAGATAGATCGTCTAGCTTGCATGACGTTTTATTTAGTGTCTGTAAGTTCTCTTCTTTTGCAGGATGAATGACTGTAGCTGTAGACCTTTACAAGGACAATGAGTGGGCCCAGTGGAGGCACTGAGGAGATAGGTCCAAATGTTTAAGTGGTGAAGTTGGCAACTTCATGAGCTCTAGCTGAGAGCAGTCCAGCTCACCACAACCGTTCTGTTAGCTACACATGGCCGCTTTGACCTGCTTTCTATAGATCCTATTCTGCTAAGTTGCAGGGGACCTTGTTTTTGTTTCTTTCAAAATTCAGTTTTCTGGCCAGCTACTGTGGCTCACACCTATAATCTTTGCACTTTAGGAGGCCTAGGTAGGAGGATGGCTTGAGGCAAAGAATTGGAGATCAGCTTGAGCAAGAGCAAGACCCCATCTCTATTTTTTTTTTTTTTGAGACCGAGTCTCACTTTGTTGCCCTCAGTAGAGTGACATGACACCACACCTCACAGCAATCTCAAATTCTTAGGCTTAAGCAATTCTCTTGCCTCAGCCTCCCAAGTAGCTGGGACTATAGGCGCCTGCCACAATGCCCGGCTAAGGACCCCATCTCTATTAAAAATAGAAAAATTAGTTGGGTGTTGTGGCATGCACCTGTAGTCCCAGCTACTCGGGAGGCTGAGGCAGGAAGATCACTTGAACCCAGGAGTTTAAGGTGGCTGTGAGCTAGGTTGACACTATAGCACTCTAGCCCAGGTGACCGAGCAAGACACTTTCTCAAAAAAAAAAAAAAAAAAAAAAAAGGCAGTTCTCCCCAGTCCATAGAAGTGCTAGAGTCATAATCCCACACCAACATAAAAGTCATTTATCTTATGCCTTTGAATATAACACTTGTTACTAAACAAGTTTCTGTGAATAGTGATCACAGAGAAAGAGAAACTGTTGTGTTATAGCCAGTGTGATTCAATCCTCACATCTCAGACCTGCCCCATACTGATTCCAGGGGCTACTACAGCACCCCTCACAATATGCCCCTACCTTCATCTGTGTCCCCGGGGAAGTGAGCGCAGCCAGGGCTGCAGCTGGCTTCCTCTCTGTATGGGTGTCCCGAGCTGTACCTCCTGGGGATGATCCTTGGCCACCTTTGCCGCCTCTCATGTCATCCTAGCAATAGCACATCATTCTGGACTTTGTTTCCGTGGTTGAATGAATATGCTATTGTCTATGAAGTTCGTTTTAAAAGAAGGGAGTTTCCCATCAAGCATGTCGCTTCTCAAAGTGATTACTTAAAAGGTGGTCTGAACTTGTATATGTGTGTATATAATTCAGTGGGACTAGTGAGATCCGATTTCAGTATGCTTAGGCCAGAAAACCCCAAGCCAAGACACAGTGAAGGGAAAGTCTTCATAACATGCCCCCTTCGTCAGAACCCTAACCTTTCAGAGTTGTTAATGTCCCAGGGTGGGTGTAAGGAAAGAGGAGCCATCAGTAATTTCCCTTGAACTTGGGCCCTCTGAGAAATGGCCAGGCACACGCGTTAGTCTTTCCTGCCCCAGCGCCCCTCCTTGACTTCCTCTGGTAGTACCTGGTGCCGCCACATAGAAGAGGAAAGACAAAACACCTTCATGAGATATTCCTACCTCCAGAAACAATCTGAAGCAGGATGTAAGAAGATCAAAGACTAAAATCTTTCATTTGTTTCTGGTTATCTTTTCAGTTCCTTGTTTCCTGTTTTTAGTGGCCAGCACAAGCCTTCTGTATGCTTCGTAGAACCTCACATCTGTCTCTCGCAGACAGAAGGGGCCATGCCCCTGAGCGTGGCTCTGCGTCCACGCTACTGCCCCCCTGGCCTCTTCTTGTCAGGGATGCGGCAGGGGAAAGCTGCAGACCACGCACCTGCACGGAGAATGGAGCTGCCTTGTGCTGACTCTGCTCTCATGCAGTTTGCCATGGCAAAATGAAACTTGCTGTGTTACTAATCCAGAAAGGCAGCTGGAATTTTCATCTGTCTGCTGTAAAATGCCCTGTTATGTCATATTGGATTATATGATAATAGTGGGATAAATCCTTTAATGAGTTTTCTCATTCACACTGCAGATAGTAGAGGAAGCAAAGTGGGCTAGGCGGCAACCCGGAGGGAAGCAGGAGGGCTGAATCATGAACCATGTTCAGTCAAAGAACTGCATTTGCTGTGCTGCCCAGCTCACCATGTAGTCGCCATCGGGGGGCTGTGTGGTATGTGAACCAAGCTTGGTCCACCCGTTAGAATGGCTGACTTTATTATTTTATTTATTTATTGTCCATGTTAGACACACCTATAAGGAAATGACCTTTATTACTTACTATCACCAAGAGGAGCTGTCCCCATAGTTGTTCTTTTCCCAGTTGTGGTATTCTCAGGGGTGGGTGCAGGAGAAGGTGGTATTTTCCTTCAATTTCTTCACTCCCAAAGAATCTAAAAAACAGACTTGACTAGACCAGCTCTTCATTTAATGATGACCTGTAGGTTTTTGGCCTTTGTCCAACAGAGCTAACCTGGGTCCTCACTCTCAAGAAGGAGTTGGTGAGATGGAAATCCTAGGTTCAAATCCAGGCTCTGACTCCACCAACGTTGTGAACTCTCTGGGCTTCACATCCTCATCTGTAACTTGCAAGATATTTTACCCACCCCAGAGAGTGACAATCCAGTAAGATAATGGATATGAAAACTAGGTAGGAAAAGAGCATAAAAACATAAGACTTTATTATTACCTATTAGACCAACTTGGCTGATCATTTGAGGTGTCCGGGAAGCTTATTACAAATGTTGGCTTCTGAGCCCTTGTACAGACCTGCTGAATTAGCATTTCTGAAGGTGAGCCCTGAAAATATGTACTTTTATAACTTCCTGAGCGATTCTGATGATCACTTGGCCTTGGGACGCACAACACTAGGGTTTGAATTTCTTGAAGATGGGTGCTGTGTATCTTGGAGTTTTGAAACCTTTGCATCTAGAACACAGCATTTATATGTGTATAACTAAACAGTAACCAAGAATTCATTATACAAATATTTACTGAGGGATTACTGTATGCCAGGCACTGGGCTAGTCCCCATGGTGTTACGAAGAGGTACCGTGGTCTCAATGTAATGTGCTGAGCACTGTTAGAGAAGTGAGTCATTATGGGGTTTTAAGAAGTCCTCTGATATGATCTGATGTTGTTCAACTCATTAGTTTTGCCTTTATATTTGCTGTCTGAGAATATTCTGTTTTCAATGATTTGTTATAGGTAGTATTTCCTGAAGAAAACAGTGAGAAACTTTAATGAAACATGTTGTGAAGTTTCCTCCTGTTCAGATTTCTTGTTTCTTCATGATTAGTTTCCTTGGACACACGAAGTATATTCTGCTTTGTACAAACAGCACAGTGGAGGCAAATGCTAGTGGAGATATGGAGTCTGAACACCACAGGTGCAGACCATGAGATGCCAAAGAACATGCCAGGAAAGGGGAGAGTGAGAAAATAGATCCTCTGGGAAGTATCACTCCACGATGAAATGAGCTTTTAAAACAAAGAGAGTGTGAGAAAGGAAGTTAAAATTCCAATATCTGTCTTGAGATGTGAAGTACAGAAATGTTCTTGCTTCAACCCAAACATGGCCGGATGACCCCAGTGTCTGGCTAACTCTTATAAAATTGGCTGACCCAAGTTTTGCCCATCCCTTGGATCAAACTTGAACCTTATGTAGCCTCTGAAGTCATTTGGAAGATCATTTAAAAATATTTTTCTCTCTTTGTCTTCTGGTTTTCTCCAGGATTGCTCCGAGGAGAGCTTTGAGGAGCTGCAGAGGAGAGAGCTCAGTTTTTCTATGCAGTAGAACCTCTGTAAGTTGACCACCCAAGGGCTTGTAGCAAACTGGTCAACATACAGAGGTGGTCAACATAAGGAACTAGGCCTACAGTACTGATACATACATCTGGGACCTGTCCAGTCTATGAAAATTAGATCAACTTAAGGAGGTGGTCAGCTATGGAGGGTCTACTGTATCTGTATGTGATTTTATGACCATATCCCTGCAGAAGTTGGCCAAGAAAGAATCAATGAGCACTGAGAGACTCTTGGATTTGTGCAGGGTGGTATGAGCAAATGGAGTGTGCCACTAAGGCAGAGTGGAAGGAAAGGAAATCCTGGATTCATAGTTCAGGCATCCTCCTTTGAGTGCTCATTCTAAATATGCTGCTGAATGAATTAAGGAGAGATAAAGGAAGGAGTGCCAACAAGGTCTAATTAAGACATTTTACTAAACTACAGCAATAACAGAAACCAAGAACCCAGGGGGTTACTACTTTAGAGGTATGAGAAGCTGAAGGAGGAGAGACTTAAGATGTAGGCCCTGCTAGGCACTCACAATCTGAAAATCATAGGCCATTCATGGAAGGAGAGGTCTGGTATTGGATTCTGCATGAGAAAGGAATCAGGACCAGAACTGAACCATGAAAAGTGAAGATTATTTGGATAAGTGGAAGAGAGGGGAAGAATGCATCTTAAGTAATATGAGGAAAACCATAGGTGTGGTTTAAGTCATGACAATGTTTGTAAAGCAGTCAGCTGACTGAGATGACTGATAGAGGTTGGAGAATTGCAGGCAGAGCAAGTTGACGTTGGAGAGGGCAAGCAAATAAGAACTTGGTGTAGGAGGCAATGAGGCACCACTAGACGCTCTTGAGTTGGAGAGTGATGTTCTGGGTGACTGCTTGGCTGGTAGACTGGCTATCTCTCCACCCACCTGCTGGCCAACTTTACCTCTTCGTATAGCAGCCAAGGTTAGATGGAACTACAGCTCAGATTTCTGCTGCTCTCTAAGTTAACAAGTCTGTAGATGTGTGGGGCAAAACCCCTCACAAGCTCTCTTGTCCAAAAATTAACCAACATAATGGAGACTAGATCACACGCTTTTAAAAACAAACCGAAGCCCTCTTCCCTGTAATATGATTTGCCAGATGACAGATGATCCCAATCCCTGTAATTAGTTAGATACTTTAATTGACTTTCAGTGGCAGTAATAAGTAACTGGAGTTTGGGCTTGTAGAGTTTCCGTCCTAATTGTCGCTGTTAAACTACTCATTATAGGCATAAATAGCACACCACTTTATTTAAACCATTTCCTCCATACATGTAAATTCCAGCGGAAGTGTCTCAGCATTTGTGGGCCCCTGGGAGAGTTATTTGGGGGCGAGAAGCATGATGATGCTCTTTTGAGAGAGCTTCTTAAGCTGGTTGGCTGTTTGGTTTGAATAAGCAAACCCCACGTTGCCAACACTGACGCACTTCCTAGCACTTTGGATTTAAAAGGCTGCAGAAAGGATAATTGACCACAGCTTGTCAGCGCGAGAGATTTACGGTCATTAGCGCAAACGCAGATGAATTGCTTTAATATCACGGAATATAAAAAATGGCCAGATAGTTTCCTTTCTCAGTAAGTTCAGGGTACTTAAACAGCTTTTCACACTTCACTTCTGCATTTGGTTCTAAAGGAGGGAGGAAGTCTAAAGGGCCATGAGTGGGAGGGGAGCGGAGGAGTGGGATTAATTTGGCAGAGGTAGAAAGAGGCGGACCTCAAATTCTAGAATCCAATCCAAGTGAACACACCTCTTCAGGGCTGCTTGATTTCAGGGTGGTATAAAAGCTTAACAAACGTTCATTTTTAAGAGTCCCCAATATTGATTTCTATTTTTCAGTGTGGTCTTCATTTACAACTTGGGTTCCTTGTGTTTTAACTCAATTGCAGAGAAAGAACTAGAAATATTTGCAAGGCAGATTCTAAGGCCTTGATGGAGCTATAGACACCAGCTTGGGGAGCCTGAATTGTTTTATTAGGGGCCATGCAAAAATTGCCTGTTGATGTGTTCTATTTTGTTTTTTCTGTCTTGTAAACCATCCATTTCTCTGAAGACGTGTATAAGACAGCAGTGCTCAGGCACAAAGAATGCCTAGAACCTAGAGCAATTTATTTTCATTTTGCTTCCCCGTGGCTCTTTTTGCAAATGTTTTTTGTCTCCTAACTCTTACGACACTGTACAAACTGCCACTGGCAATTATCTCATTTTGATTTTCAGGAGGAGGGCTTCCTTTCCTGTGTGATCATGGAATCTAGACTCACTTTGAGATCTGTGCTCAGCTTCCATCAAGATACAAACATGCAGGCCTGGTTCCTGTTGTTACTGTAACTGAAATACTAATCTCACTGGGTTCTGTGTGGCTCAGCTCTGCAGGTTAATATCTATGGATGTTGCCAATTACTATTGCTCTATTAGTCCGTGGTACGTGCTGTTTGCTCTTTTGAGAGTTATTTTCACTGTTTTATTTCTCAGACATATTGTAACATACCTGAGAGGTGAAAGTAATAGAAATTCCTTTCCTAAAGGGGTGGGGGGAGAAAGTCAAACCCAACTGCATGCTTAGTTACTGTGTATTTGATTGTTTCTGCTTTGCCACTGAGTGCCATGGCAGTAGCATACAGGGAAATGAATATTTCATAAAATAATCTCATTAGTATCTACGCTGTTTAAAACATATCAACCACAGCCACAGCAAACGAGCAGAACCATGAGCCACGATCTCCCCTCTCACTGGCCCACATTGAAGGTACACAGGCTGGACTCAGCAGGACAGGAAGCTGTGGCAATTGCAGAGAGTGGGGCCACACGGGTTCTGCCCTCTGTCTGGTTTCTAACATTTTGAGTTACCTGTGGCTTCACCTACAGCTTTTGGTCTGGTGACGCCTCACCTCCAAACTGCTTTGAAAGAGCCATAGTTTGAATTTTCTGAATACATTTTCAAAATTCAAATGAAGTGGAACCTCTGAACCCCCAGCTCTTTGTTCAGACTTTCTACATTTGTGTGTCACAGAAAAAGACACAATATGTACATAGAGAGGGAGAGAGAGATTTGAGGAAATAAGTTAGAAATTGTTGAAACACAGTTATAAAATGCTTTTTCCCCTTCATCCCCACAAGATAAGCAGTATCGGAACTCCCTTTATCATCGCGAGATGTGTGTGAAATGATGACAGCCTTCACACGAGGAAAAAAGAACATGGCAGGAAATAGCCATGTACCTGACTCGGTTACATTAGCGTATGACAATCCCTTGGTGTGGCCAGAGGTTCTTTCATGTTCTCCAACACAGATTGGATCCAGGCCAGCCAGGATGACAACATTTCATCTTGAATGGATAGCCATGCGTCCTTTTAAATGAAATCGATGTTTCTGTCTGTGCTTGCTGTGCAGCTGAACTGGCCCATCACACGCCTGGTGGAGTATGTGAGTTCCAAGGCCGGTTTGAAATAAGGCAGCACATCAGACAGCGAGGCTTGCAGAAGTGCTGGGAGGTACAGACAGGAAGCTGATTGCGCCTGTGTCTAAGAGTGTGCAGATCAAACTTACTTCATTCCAGGGCCAGAACGCAGAGGCAAAAAGAGAACTTTTAAATCTAAATATGCCAGTTTGCTACTTGGAAAGACTTCACATCTCTCTCAAGGGATGGCTTGGCCCATATGGCAGGTTTTAAGGGATTTGAAATTTGCCAGAAGGAGGAAAGAAAGGAAGGGAGGAAAGGAAAGGAGAGGAGAAAGGAAAGAGGAGGGGATAAGAGGGAATGGGAGGGGAGGGGAGGGAAGGGGAGGGAAAGGAAGGGAGAAGGAGGGAGGGAGGGAGAGAGGGAGGGAGGAAGGGAGGAAGGAAGGAATGGAGAAGAGAGGAGAGGAGAGGGGAGGAGAGGAGAGGGGAGGAGAGGAGAGGAGAAAGGGAAGGGGAGAGGAAGAAGGGGAGGGGAGGGAAGGGAAGGGAAGGGAAAAGAAGGGAAGGGAAGGGAAGGGAGAAAGAGGGAGAGGAGAGGAGAGGGGAGGGGAGGGGAGGGGAGGAGAGATGAGAGGAGAGAGGGAGGGATCAAATAAAAAGAGAGAAAAATAAAATGTTGGCTTTAGTTTCTGTGCCCATTTCATTGTCTGCACAGGAACGCTAAATGACCTGTGCTGGATGTTTACTCTGTTATTTCCTAATAAGGAAATGCATTTCTGGATAGCTAGGGTGTAGGAGGTGGGTGCACTTTCCTGCCTTGCTGGGCATGCCCCTGGTTACTTTCACCTCCACTGCCCAAAGGCTCTGCTCCGATTGCTGGCTTTAGAGAGACCATCAGTCCCCACCAACCTGTACAAGCATTTTGGGGAAGTGTGAGGAGGCAGCAGAGATCAAATCACTATGAGAAGGGCCTATGTGCAGAGTGACACCACTGGAAAAGCTCCAGGTCTTTTTTATAGTTGTGATTTCCCCTAATCCTTACCATGTCCCTGGACTTGAGTGAGCACAAACACAAAAACTGGATGAAATTTTGTGAAATTTTGTGTATCAATTTCAATGGTTGACTTTTAATATATTTCAATTGGCGTGAGTATGTGTATGTGCCCTACTGTTATGTGTTTCTCCCCAAATTTAAATAGTTTTAGTTCTATTCTTTTGCATAACAGTTTATACAATGCAGAGAGGTACAAAAGAGTAAAAATAACTTCTAATCTTACCACCCAGTGATAATCCATTTAATACTTCACTAAATATCTTTCAGGATGCTTTTTCTATGGATACCTAAACACAAACCAGTGTAAAGAAACATACATGTGTTCTTTCAAAAACCTCCATATTTATTTAGAGACATATTCAAATACCCATGCCCATAACTATGGTCTATATCATATTCCCAAATGGTTTCTTAGTATTTATGATTAGTAGTTTATGATAGATTGTCTTCCTTATTATAAAGTACTCTGCAGCTTACATATTTGTGTTACATCTTTGCATACTTTTATGACATCTTTGAGATAAATTTCTAGAAGTAGGCTTATTGATTTCAAGATCATACACATTTGAAATTTGGATGTGCAGTGTTCTTATATTGTCTTTTAGAAAGAGATATCAATGATGACAAGTATTATTAGATGCATCCATGATAGGATTTGTATATGTGTGTGTGTGAGAGAGAGAGAGCGAGACGGGGAGAAGAGACAGAAGGTTTATGCATTCATTTTCTGCCTTCCCATGTTACAGAAAAAATATACATATTTCACTATTATATAATATTGTGCTAGAAGGAAAAGTCATGCTCCATTCAGATGATTATTTTGTAAATTAATTTTTCTTTTACGGTTATAGTTAGAAAGTAGAATTGTTGATTATCATTTTTATAAGTTTCTTTGTGATGTGCAGTTATAATTTTGTGATTTCAAACTAGTCCGTGCGGGCATGGCTTTTTGGCGGTTTGTAGGCGGGCCCACAGGTTGGATTTGCATTGAAGTTTACATCACAAAACAGGTAGATGGTTCATGAATGAAGTTGGAGCCATGGACGGCTCATCCTCACTCAGCCTAAAAATAGTGCCTACCCCTAAACCAGCAGCGGGCAGCATATACATGTAGGCTGTGTGTACACGTATGCCGTGAAGACACAATCAGATAGAGATTACAAAGTTCTCAGCCTTTCTGAACGCATGAACGACAGGATGGATAAACTGAGAGTGTCATGTGTGTGTGGGGAGAGGTAGAGTAGGAGTTATTGCAGCTGAAAATTATGAGAAACTCTGGGTGAGGGTGGGGAAAATTAGGGACAACTGCTGCTTTTCCCAGAAACTACTATAGCTGGGCTTTTTAGACATCAGCAAAGTGATGAAAGTGATCATGTAGTCCCTGTGGCAAAAAACTAAATCTCAGAAACAAAATAAACAGTTATATAAATTCAACCAGCTCGTTTTGCTGATTTTGGTGTGTGTGAGAATGTGCATGGCTGCGGGTTTGCACAGATTTCATTGTTTGGGGGTAGGAACGTGTATATCCCACAGCCTGACATATTCACTCCTGAAGCTCAGCCCTTTAGACAGGGAATCATGGCCAGCCCTCTGGCTGCAAATGTAAGGCATGAGAACTAGTCGGCACCATCTCCGTTATTTTCTGTTATCTGGGCCTTTCGTTAATATTTATGGAGCCCATAGACTAAGCATACACCCTTCCGTCACTCAATTAGCCGACACTTTACTCTAAAAATAGTTTAATCTTGGCTTTTAATGTAAAAGCAACATTTTTAAAATGTTTGCCCCCTCAAAATTGTTTCTCAAAAAATGTTCCTTAAGATAGGCTACAGGACTTCAAAAAGTTCATCTTTCCAAAATTGAGAACCCATGTCCTGTTCTGATGTAACCCTGTTGAGTATTTTGGCTTTCCTCCCTATCTAAATGGTCCTTTTTTGAATTGTATCCCAGAGGGATAATTTTCCTCATCTCTCATTCTGACTTGTTTTCTTATGCAGAAGGGAGGAAGGAGTAAAAAAACCAGAAAGTCCTACTATTCACTGGGCTCCTCATATGTACTGTGTTAATTGGCTAACTTATCAAATCATTCAGTACCAACTCACATCATCTGGCTCCAGAAAGGCAAAGTTGTGTAAGGTTGTAAGTTGAATAACATTGGTGGAGAAGGACTCAAACTTATGCAGCCATGATGCCAAAGCTATGTGCTTTTCTCCTGAGCTGCAAAAGAAAGCATCAGCATTCTCCAGATTCTTTGTTCCTCTTTGGGATCACAGACGTCACTATTGCAGAGAAAATATGACCAAAAATCTTTGTGGCAATATTAGACATAATTCATACATTGTTGTAAACTATATTTCTTACTGGCCTCCTTGTGTCCCATTCTGTGCTCTGTAGCACAGGGCAGTGCAGAAGCATTAGGATGTCCTGGTCTTTGGGTGTTTGTCCTAGAAGAGTTTCTAGAGCTTCCAGTCCATATAGCATCTATTGGCTGCCCACCCCACCACCCCCCAGACAGTGTCAGGCAATATGAACCCATGGCCTAAGCAGCTAAGATGACTCCAAGGAGGGGAGTCTGTAAATATCAGCTGCTTTCCTATGCAACAATAAAAAGATTATAGACACTACTTTTTGTTCACAGTAGCCACAGTTCTGTGAATGGAGTTGTCCTAAAATGTGAAATAGTCTGAATGTATGTATAATTAATTCTCAACATATTTCAAGGGAACATTTATGCTGTCAGTAACTTAAAAAATAGATCAGGGGATATTTTCTTAATTTAAAAATTCTTTTTGCAAGTAACTTGCCCTAATTTGAGTCTTAAGCCAGCCACACTAATGTTGATGATGAGTCTGATGGGTAAAATTTTATGAGCACTCATTCCTTGCTAACCTTTGTCTTAAGCACTTTTATTACCACCTTTAGCCCTCTTGGCAATGCTATAGGTGTTTACCCATCTTATATACGAGGAAACTAAGACCTGGAAAAGTTAAATGATTCATTGAAGGTTTCAGAGTGAGAAGGTTGAGTCTAGACTTGAACACAGTTCTGTTTGATTCATCTAAATACATGTTCTTCTTTAAACAGAAGCAAATTGTGCTCCTGACTAATAACACCAATCTCCCTGCATTCTCCCTGACCCAGCACTTCTTTTCCATTCCATCACCAGTAAAGATGGCTGCCTACCTGTGGCTCATCCTCTGTGAGCAACTGACACTTCCTTGTATTGCTGTGTCCCTTCACCCTGGTCTTCTTTTCTTGACCTTATGGAGATCTGCCTTTTTCTTCCTCAAGCCATTGCCTATTTGACAGGAGGCGTGTTCTTCAGTAAGTCAGTGGTTTGTTGTTTCAAAGTGGAAGAAACCCAAAACTCTAATAGAAAGGGTTAATTACAAGAATGGGAAAGTTATTATAATCTCAGAATGACTTTTTTAAAATAAAAACTCATTGAAAGCAATTAATTTCTCCTCTTGATTTGATTTCTGCCTTGGAAAAGCTCATGTTTTAACTGTGTTTATAAAACTACTGCTACTGGCCATGGTTGCTAGAGTTGGTCCCTGATGGCCAGATCTTCTACTCTAGAGCCCTGGTTTTGACTACCCAAGAATGAGAAGAATCACTCCTTAAATCTGTTGTCCACGATATAGCATCCCTTCCACTCCGCTGTGCTGCCTTTCCTATTAGGGTGACAACAATAAAAACAGCAATAATAAGAGCTAATACTTAACAAGAATATTTGCTATGAACCTGGAGCACTCTTAAGCATCATACATGCATTAACTCAGTTACATACACACAGCCTCCTTTATAATTCTAAGGAAGGTGGGAATAAGAACTGCTGGTCAGAGCTGTGATAGGGTCCATAAGACTATACAGACTTTCCATGCCAAACAATGGTTCTCAACAGGGGGTGATTTTGGCAATATGTGGAGACATTTTTGATTATCTCAGCTGGGGAGATGCTACTGGCCTTTAGTGAGTAGAGGCAAGAAGTGCTGCAAAACATTTTGTAATGCACAGCCCCCACCCCCCAGCACAGTTATCCAGCCGAAGAGGTCATTGGTGCAGAGGTTGAGAAATCCCGCTGTCACATGATTTAAATACCCTTGCCCAGATTGCCTACATTCAAATTCTGCTTCTGTAACTTAGAGCTATGGATATTAAATAAGTTGCTTAACTTCTTTATGCCTCAGTTTTCTTATCTTTAAAATGGCATGCCCCCTGGGGGAAGGGCTCTACTACAACTTGAACTTTACCTTAGAAATGAAAACGATGTAACCGAAAAATCTGTATCCTTATCTTAATCTGACATAAATGAAATAAAATGGGAATGATAGTAGTAATATTCTATCATGAAGTTGATGCATGATTAAATGTATTCATATATGTAAAATGCTTTGTTCATAGTCTAGCACATAGTAAGCACTCCATATCTTAGCTTCTGTTTTTTTACGTGAGCCCTTCTGGCCTTAGGGAGACAAACTTGACTTCTTTTTAATTCTGACATAAGTCTTGAGAGGATGCCATCTGAGGGAATGTTTTTCTCCATTTTAATCCTAAAGAGAATTGCTATTTCAGCCCACTAGGAAGTTTAGGAAAGTTATCTTTGATGTTTCAGTAGAATGTCTCTTTACCATCTTTATTTCCTGCACCTTATTTTATAAGAGAAAACCTGTGTTCTCTGTCCTGACTTGGATATTGTTGCTTTGCTTTTTCATGCCTACCCTCTGTGGCATCGGCTGTTCACCTGTTTCCCCTGCCTCATCACACATGGAGTGTTCTTAGAAGGAAACCTTTTAGGGCTTCATCCAAGTCTACATTCCTTTCCAGGAATGGTGTGTTCTCAGCATGCAGAGAAGGAAACCCATGCTCGCTAAATTGTTAGGCAGAAATATGGGCTGATATCACTGGAATCATCTAGGAACTGAGGCCAAGAAAGTTATCTGACAAGTGAGTGAGTGAGTTAATATTGAGCCTCTGGTCTCCCACTTCCATGTTCTTTGTACTCCCCCCCAGGGAGATGTCAGTGAACTGTTTATACCTACATCTCAGGTCTTCAGAGTCTCATGCCATTATTTACACTGTTTTGTGGTGAAAGCCTACTTGGACACATGGTTATAATTCATATTGGCTGGACATTTTTGAGAAGGCTGCTAGAAAATTCTACCAGAAGAGAGAGAGAGCCTCTTGTAAAGGAAAGAAAAAGTTGACAAGTACGAAGTGATCATAAAATTTCAGGGTTCTGATGGTAGAGAGTAGTCCTGAGCACAGAATGATGTCTGTTGTGCAGCATCCATGAATATGAGTTCTCTTTGAACCCAATGAGTCTGTTGGAGTCCTGTAGTTAGCAGGGAAATGGTAAATTATAAAGATTTTTTTTTTCAGAAAAATTTTGCAAAACATTGTGCCCCAAAAGCACAGCTATGTGTCTATCTAACAGAGTGTGAAGCAACACAGAATACTGAACAGTTTGGCATGTTGAGGATTCTGGTCCCTCAGCTGGGGGGAGCATAGGTATTCTAGGAGGTCATAGCAGAACCATCAGATGCCTGGGGGAAATGGTAGAGAAAGGAGAGCTTGGGCTAAAGTGGACATAAGACTCTCACAGGGGACTTGCTAGAAATTCCTTGGAAGTGTTTCTGCAGGCAAGAGCCTATGAATTCTGATTTGTAATCTTACCACCTTGGTATATACCAGCTTGAGGAAATGGATGGCATTTGAGATTTCACAATGATTTGAGTATCTCAAAATGATAACAAATATGGTGGCTTTTTACACTTCTCTAGTAATCCTTCAAATTAGTATTTCCACCAGAGTGCACTGTAGCCTATTACCTTCAGAAGCCTGCGACATGTTGCTAGGAATGTTACAGAACAGCCTGAAACCCTGGAAGAATGGTCTCATCATGACATCAGTATCCCTATTCACAGCAGTCAAAACACACTAATTTTAAATAATATTCTGTATTTTAGACCACAACCACTATATCCATATTGAAGAAGTTTACATGTAAGTGAGACATTTTCTACAGAAATGTCAGGCAAAGTTAACTGCCAAAATTTTAAGAAGCTGGGCCTCAAAAGATTAGGAAGAATTTATCCTAGAAAAATTCGAACTACGAAAATATGGATAGATTTTGGAATTCCATCCTCTTAAAATTTGTGTATTTAATGCGTTGACTGTTGGTGTATACCTGGAACCAGACTAGGTAGGCAATGGAAGTGATAGAGAGAGAAGATTGGTGAAGGGATTGAGTATCTCAGTTATCTCTTACTGCTAGACAAACTGCTCCAAAACTTAGAAGCTTAATTTAATTATCTCTTATAATTCTATGGGTTGACTGCGTTCAGCTGGATGGTTCTTCTGGTGCTCTTACTCGGAATCTCTTACGTGGTGAGAGATGGTGTCTTGAGCTGGATCACCCAAGATGTCTCCACTGACTTGTCTCAAGTGGGGTAGGGTTGGCTGGAAGGCTGAGAAATCTTTCTTTTTCTTTCCATATGGTCTTACTATGGGTTAGAGTGGGCTTCTTTAAATGAGTTTCTTAAATCTGAATCTCAAAAGTGCAAAAGCAGAAGCTGCCAGGTCTTCTAAAGGCACAGGCCCAGAGCTGGCACACTGTCACTTTATTTTATTGGCTAAAACAGGTCATGGAGTCAACACAGATTTAAAAGACAGGAACTACATAAATGCAGGGAGGTGTGGTCCATTGAGGACCATCTTTGTCAACTCACCACCAAAGATAGCCAAGATAATAGTGGTGACAAAAAGAGAAAGTGAGCTCTGAGCTTAGGCAGATGAAAAGAGCTAATTCATAAATAGATTAAAGGCTGTTGGCTAGCATGTAAACATCAGATATTCCCAGAATATAGGGAGTTATATCCTTGCACAATTAGAGTTTTTGTTTGTTTGTTTGTTTGTTTTTAGTACTTAAATACATATGGCATGAGAAAGAATTGAATAAAGGTAACCTTGGGTCTCTTATCCTGAAAACATACTTCAGGTAAGGATGGCATTATGTTATTAAGTGAAAAGAAAAACACAGTCTTATCCATTTAGAAGGTAAGATATAGAAGCCAGAGAGAGAAAGAAGTATTTTGAAATAAAGTAAAGCCTAAAGAAGAGACTGAGGAAGTTATTACTGAATGGCTTTCATTTTCTGGGGCAGTTAGAAGAATAATTATTTACTCATGGTTGAGAAGAACAGAGTTAAGTTTGGCATGTTCTGTGGAAAATGGGAAATGGTTCCAAATGAAGGGACATGGAATGTTGAGAAGCACCAGCCCCTGGTGATTGGGGTTCAGAAATGTGTAGTGTGACCCACTGTTGGAGCTGTGTTCCTTTCTTCTCTAGCACGTTGGTCATACTGATTTAGTTCAATGACCTAAAATGAGAAAAACATTTAGACACAGAGACACACAGGAAGAAGTCCATGGGGTGATGGAGGCAGAGATTGGACCAGTGAAGCTCCTAGCCAAGGAATACCCAGGATTGCCGGCATCCACCAGAAACAAGGAGAGAGGCATGGAGCAGATTCTCCTTCAAAGTTCATGGAATGAATCAACTCTGCCAGCATCTATGTTTCAAAATTCTCACTTTTGGGACAGTGAAAACATTAATTGGGATGGTTTTAAGCAGGTACAAACACAGGTCCACTGGTGATCATTTGATAAATGATCACTATAGCTAAGCACGGAGAATGGATTTTAGGGAAGCAAGATTATTAGTAGGGAGACAAGTCAGGAGGCTTTTGCACTGGTCCAGGCAAGAAATGGCAGTGACTAAGCCTGGGGGTGGGGGTTAGTGACAGAAATGATGACGAGTACTGGGACCCAGACACATTTTGAAGACAGAGTTGGTAGCACTTGCTGGGGAGCTGGAGCAGGAGGGTGACTCCAAGGTTCTTGGTGGGTCCCTGGGTGGGTGCTGGCTATCATATGCTGAGTTGGGAGACTTGGGAAAAAGCAGGTCTAGGGAAGCTCAAGAGTTCTCACGTCTGAGCTCTTCATCAGATTTACCATGGAAATGTCAATTCAGAGAGTCCTGTCAAGCCTAATTTCTCGGCTAGCCCAGAGGGCAGCTAGGTGTCCGAAAACCTCAGAAGACTCACAACAGGAGTCACCTTGTGAAACATTCTGTCTGAAAATGAGACCTAAAGAGACAGAGGACAATCTCACCACACTCTGTGAACTCCTGGATTCAGCACAGGCCTAAGCCCATCCACCTCTTTAAGTTTTCATTAAGTCCCCCCTCTTTTTTTTTTTTTTTTTTTTTGGCTTTTTATTCTTATCTTCCACCTCTTTTTTTTTTTTTTTTTTTTGTGGCTTATGCTGACTTATACCTGTGGCTTATGCTGACTTACCTGACTTACCTTACCTCTGTCACTTGCCTCCCAAAGAACCTTAAGTGCAGTAAGAGTATAAGCTAGTAAACAGTAAAATAGAGCTGATGACATTGCAAAGCATTTTGTACATTGATAAAGTTTTTTAACAATAAAGTTTATAGTCTAGTTCCATCCTTTTCCAAGTGAAGGAAAAAGGATTTGAGGTCACTGTAAGAGCGGATGACATTAAAAGATCTTTTCTTAAGCAGCATTTTTAAAAATCTCATTTACTTCTTTATAAAAATTGAGACCAAGGTGAATTGTTCCTCTGCTCTGCCTCTTTACCCAAGCTCTCTCCCTGGGACATGGCATAGCTTCTTCCCCTTACGGGGTACCACGGAAGCAGTGGATGTCCTGGGGTGACTGCCTCTCTTTAAAGCCAATTCTCTCATCAACTGCAGTCCTCCCAGGCTTCAGAGCTAAGGCTCCTCTGTCAACAGCTGGCTTATGCTTCAGACCCCAGATCCTGCAAGGCACAACATCCTTGAGGCTCGCAACCTTTCTCCCCACAGGAAGAGCGGTGTGGCACTTGCTTCTGAGTCGCTGCAGGATAGGAAGAGCAGGGCCAGGTTGGGAGTATTGTTAGCTTAGCCTTATTAATAAAATAGGGTTAATGATTTATTCATGGCCGGGACAATGCGGCTGTGCTCTGGAGGACGGCACAGAACTATTTCATTAGAGATGAGCAGCTGCTGCGGAAGAGATGTGAGCCTTCCCAGAAACAGTCTCGGGCTGCTGCTAGGAGGCAGCGAGCAGATTTATCTGACCAAGTCAGAGCTCGGAGGCAATTATTTGTATACTGTGGATGTTGTAGGATAAATGCTGGCGATGGAGGTCCCTGGAAAGATGCCCCTTGCTTTCCCATTTCTCATCTAATGAGTGTTTGTTCACCTCCTCAGTACCTGGAAGATGCCTGAGTTTGTAATGCAAGATGTGTCATCTGGGGAATATCAGTATAATACACATCCGAACGTGATCCCCATCAAAGAGAGTTCATCCCTGCAAGCAGAAGAGAGAAATGGTATTTGGGCTTTTCTTGTGCTAGGCTACACGTATGCTACTTTTTAAAGATTAAATCATTTAAAATCATATATCTTCTTTCCCAAATGGACTGCAGAATTTTTATAAATGGAAAGGAGGTTTAATATACTGCAAAATCCTGAAAAATAACTAGGAGAGATGATTTTTAAAAAAAAAAAAATGCCCATAACCGTCACTCTCATTAAGGACAGGATAGATGCCTTGTTAGTTCATCTGCTTGTTGGATGGTCGGTTGGTTTATGTGGTTTAGAGGGCAAGTTGAGTCAGGATTTGACAATCTCCAGAAAAACAAAACAAGAGAAATCACTTCCCAGCAAACCAAACCAGACTTGGCCAGAATGGACAAAAATCAGATTTATTTGCTGCCACATTGCTGTTTTTGCTCTATTGCCTCCATCTGAGCTGGCCTCGCCTCCCCAATGACTTCAGGAGATTTAGATCAAATGTCAGAGAGGAGAGCTGGGTCCCCGCCCCCCTTTGGTGCCTGACTAGAGGGGAGAACGCAAGGCCATAGGCGGCACTGAAGAAAATCTCCCTGTTGGTGTGTACGTGTCCACCCGGCAAGATTTCCTCAGGGACTCCCCTCCCCTCTGCTCAGCTTTGCTGAGAAGAGATCAAATGTTTCAAAGCACTTCCACCTTTACTAATTTTTAATGCCTCTGCCAGACTGAAACTTGCCCACTGGAAAAAAAAAAAAAAATAAATCCATGCTCATTGAAACAGCCAAAAATAAAAGTGATCCTCCAACAGTAGCACGCTTAACTTCCTCCATGACTACCAGCAGGAGCAGAGGAGTCAGCATTTGCCCAATATATGAAGCATTAAAAATGTCTTGGGGAAATGATCACACTAGAAATCAGAAATGGTTTCAAATATAATTCTCAAAATTCAGGATCTCCTTACAAGAGAATCAGAGAGGCCATCAGCCTGATCCTTCCCTGCAATTTCTCTAGCTCCCGGCCCCGCCCTGCCCATTCCTTTCTTTGGCTCTTTTGCTCAATTTGGCCTCAAAGCCACCCACCAGGGTCTATGCGGGATCTAGGAATGTAACCCTAGGATTCGGTTTCCCAGGCCATCAGGAGATAACACCACCTATCAGCCAAAAAATAAAGCTTCCTGACTGCAGTTGCAGAAATTACAGCTAATTATATGCTCCATGCTTCCTGCAAAAGATATATATTTTAAGCTGCTGGGCTGACTTTCTCCCTTGGCTGTATTTAAAGGTTAGTTTCTGACCTGCTTCTTGGTTTAATGGAAGAGTTTAAATATTACAAATCATTACTTGATTCTAATGAATTATATCTCCCCTGGCACCTCACAAAATCCTTATCGTGCCAGAGGAAATAGTTGGAAGGAACAGGGAGTCTTCACGATAATAAACAGAATAACATGCCATAGGGTTGTAGGTTTCAGGATCCCCGGCTTCTTGGGTGGTTGAAAGCTTTTGGCCTCACACTCAGCTGAGCACCTGAGGCATGTGGCTGAGCAGCATGAACTCCCACTCCCCCGCCTTGCACAATTGTTCACTCAGCTTAATTGTCAGCTCCTGCTAAGAGCATGTAACATCTCATTTTCCCAGAGATTGTGGAAGTGTTGAGCTTTGCTCGTGGCCAAGTTGGGTAACTGAATACGCATCATTTCCTTCCTTGGTGCAGTAATGCTGGGACTGTCTAAACCTAAAGAGGCTTTTTATTGAATTCCAGTCTCTGAATCTAGTGAAGCTCTGGACCCCATAGTTTCTCTTTGTGCATAATGAATGGTACCGGTAGATATTCTTATCCACGTCCGCCTATTTACGTTTACAGACAAATCATATTAAATGGGAAAAAAGTACCTAAAACATATGTATGCAACAACAAAGGTTATATTCCCAGCATGGAAGAAGAGAGCACAGGCCCGACCCTCTGCCCCCTCAGGAGCCACAGAGAAGAAAGTAGTCTCTTGCTTCTAGCTAAGTTCAGCAAAGCGAGACCAGAGAGCTCTACCAGCTTTGACAACTAAGCTGTGAATTGCTGTGTCTATAGTTGTTTGACTAGATGCCCACAGGGAAAGTGAGGAACACAGCCAAGGGGATGGATCTTTCCTGTGGTACTAAATGACACGCTTATTTGGAAACGAGGTGAGTCACCATGGAAGTATCAGCAACACGTCACATTTCTTGGGACGTGAATTGAATTTTCTTGGGAGATGTCTAAGTGATGACCAATAGGACTTCTGAAATCTGTGATTATTTTTACAAAGGAAAAGCCTTTGAATGTGTGCAGTTAAACTGCTGAGATGATATAACTGGAAAGTCTATCTTATTTCACTTCCTATTCAAAAATCTTGTACTGCTCTGTACAGATAATGCCACCCGTTAGAAATTACTTTTTTTCTTAAGAGATTCTTTACTAAAACTCAAAAGTCCCTGAGAGAAGTAATTCTCCTTAGGAAGGGTAAATGTACCAGATTTTGTTTTTCTAAGATGATGAGTAGGGCAAGGGTCTTGGTGAAACGGGCTTAGTGTCTGTGTGTTGCAGAGAAGAGGCAGTAAACAGGGACCAAAACAGCTCTAAAGCAAGACTGATCATCTTCGCAGTATGCAAAGTGTCAGGAGAAGTTCACTTTGGGGCCATTAGGGGAGGGGAGAAATGACCACCCACCAGGGAGATCTGACTCTTTCTCTCTCCCAAATAGAGAGTCAGGTGCTTAAATGGAAAGTTCAAATTTTTTATTGGTGTGTTTTTATGGAACACTACACTGCTAATATTAAAATTTAGAGCTTTTTATTTTGAAGAATTCCATTTCTGAAAGAGAGAGAACCAAAATGGAAAAAAAAAAATACATATATATGTCAACAGGGCCCTTAGAGACACTTTCTCTGAGAAAAGTTAAGTGAAATTAAAACTCGAGCGAGGATAGAGTTGAGGGTAGACACAAATGAGAACAAAAGCTCATTTACAAGGAGGATCATATCTCAAAGGGTGGATGAATTCAACTTCTTTGTGTGTGTCCAGAGGAGAGGAGAGTACAGGGATTAGGCAGCCTTCAGCTGATTTTTCTCTGAGGAAAGACAAAATGTCTCACAAAATTCCAATTTACTTTAAAAGGAAATTCATCTGATGGGTGTTTCCACATCTTCGTAGATACCGCAGAAGGAAGGTTTTAACTTAATATCTCTGTCAGCAAGATACTTTATCACACTCAACAGAAATGACAGTTGAAGGAAAAAAAGGATGGGAAACCATTCTGGGGCGAGCAAAGGGTGACAAGAGGATGGGAAAATCCAGCTTCACCAAATATTTATTCATGCTTATATAAACCTCAATTATCTATCTTAAAATGCAAAGTCTCTGCTGAAGAAAAGGAGCATTTGGAAATGTGACTTGGAAGTTGGTTGGTGTCAGTTTATTTTGCTGCATTGTTGATTAATGTAATTGAAGTATATATTACAGAAACAGAAAAGGAAATGTGACTTCTTCAGGGACCCATTAATTTCTTAAGCATAAAGTGTTTGAAGGTTCAAAGGCTTTGTTGAAGCTTATTTAAAATTTAAAATTTCCATTGCCAAGGGATTGATTACCATTCTTATATTAGCTTTGTCAAACACCAAGTTGATCTTAGTTCTTTCAAAGTTTTGTGGCACTTGACTGTTTTCAGAGCTTTTTTTTTTTTTTTTTTTAAGAGAAGGCTGTCTTAACAAGTTCTCTCAAGGACAGACTTGCTTTCCTTTTACAAGAACAGCAAGATGAAGATTTCTAAAATCTTAAAAAGAATCATTCCCAGTCTTTCCATCTTTAGGATCTTGAAAGTCATTTCTGGCTGTCAGGCGCCACACCTCCTCATTCCAACAGTCTCCCTTGGTAGTTTGTGCTTGGTTTTCCTTTGACTTTAAAATATCAGCATATTGAAGTGTCTGTACATTGGCAGCTTAGTTATGTTGTTTAGGGGCTCCTCCGATTATTTAAGCTTTTCCCATGTCTCCACCCCCAATGAGGACACGCTTCTTCTTACAACTTTCCCCCATCCTCCTCTGATCGGTGGTGAAGGCACTCTCCTAAACAACACCCTTCGAAAGTGAGCCCAGATGGCCCAGGCACCAGGCTTTATTTGTGCTGTCCCAGTAGTGAACTCATTAGTCCAAGAAGCCAGACAGCAGGATTTCCGGCTCCTTGGAAACCAAGCCAAGAAGGGAACTGTCATTTCACACAAGGGCAAGGATAGAAAATATGCCATTCGGAAATCGGGGTTAAGATGGCACGAAAGCATCTGACCCAAGGCTTCACCCCAGGAAATCGATAATGAGGTTGCAGATGCTCTAAGAGCAGGGCAACAGAAAACCTTTTTTCCTTCCACAGAGAAAGGTCTTTTCCCTTTGAGTTTTGCTCTTCTCTGTCTTTCTGGTCTTGCTACTGCTGCATAGTGTGTGAAGTGTGAAGTCGGGCCCGCGGGTGCCCTGGCTAGCCCCATGCCACCATCAGGGCTGTCTCCACGCATGCTGGGCATGTGGATGGGCTGTGGGGCTCAGAGCCTGACAGCTGTCCTCCAGCCTGAAGTGTGAAGTTGGACCTGCGGGTGCCCCTGGCCACCCCACACTGCCATCAGAGCTGTCTTCACGCACACTGGGTGTGTGGCTGGACTGCAGGGCTCAGAGCTTGACAGCTGTCCCTCCACCCTGAGAACTGTTTGGCCATGGCTAATGCAGGGGACATACATTCCCTCATCTGCCATGGAAGATTTCATTCAAGAAATGCTGTCACTCACACTGACTCTATTTTCAATGTCTTTTCTGTTGGTGCTCAATTTGGGGGATGATGATCTGAATCCTATTGTAAATATCTTGGAAGCAGAGGCCGGCTGGGTCTGGGTGAAGGTGACATGACTTTGAAGATACTTCCTTCCCTGGATCCTCTCCTACTGGTATCTTCTGGGTCTGTACACTGTTCCAGATCTTTATACCTCAGCTTTCCTCCTTACATCCCGCCTCCCAGGCATAAACATATTCCAAGTGCTGCCTCTAAATCTCCGGGCTCCAAAGAATTGGCAGGAGACTCTGGACTGAGAACTGCTTTAAAGTGGTCTCAACCTCTAGTCACAAACACGCACGCACATACCCTACTGTCTCAAGTCACTGTTTCATCTGGATGTGTGTGTGTGTGTGTGTGTGTGTGTCTGTGTGTGTGTGTGATGGGTGCATGTTGGGAACTAGGAAAGGCACTTGGGACTGACATGTTTGGGAGTGTTCCCCATCCTGTGAGAGCAGGACTGGCACCTGGCCACTGTAGCCAAAGACCTGGCAGGTGGGGCCTTAATAAAGGCCATGAATGATGATGATGTGGGCTGGGGAAAAGGGAGAATGTGAAATGGAAGCACAAAACCAGAGGCTGCAGTTTCATTAATGCTACAGTAATATCCCCAGCGGCCGGCTGGTGGAGGGGATGGAGAAACACTTAAGGGGGGCAGGCTTTGCTTTCACGGTCAGGCTAACAGTCCCCTCCTGGGTATCACATTTCAATCTGCTAAGCACCAGAGAGGAGGCTGAGCAGGCTATCCCCTTTCCAGCCTCAGAGGAGCTGAGTTTTTGCATCATTTTTCAAACTTTGCAGGCCAGCTTCCTCTATACCTAAGAGCTTCACTCTCAAAGAGCCTTCTGTGCGGAGCTGCAGGGCTTTCACAGCAAGAGAGCAGGTGAGTGGCCTCTACTCTTGCTTTTGATTTACCTCAAAGGAGTTGTTTGTTAACAGTGAGAGGGTACATGCCTCAGCAGGGACTTAGCACCACCCCCCCCACCATTTCCTCAGTGCTCAACAAGTATGCCATCGTGTCCTCACCCAGCGTCATGCACTGTCCTCAGTGTTCAAGACACACAAGAGTAGGTGGCCTCTGGCAGGAGCACAGGGATACACAGTCATCACCACTTGAGAGATGGCAGAACAGTGCTGGAGAGGTTAAGTAGCTCAGAACCAGGGTGTCCTAAACTGTTTCCTTAGCTGTTCTATTTGGTAATTCAAAGGCTGGAAGAGTCCTTCATGGTTTTCTCAGCCACTTCTCCTCTCTCCTTCTGGGGCGGCAGCACGCAAACAAGCCCATGACTCTCCTCTCTGCTGTTCTAGCCAGGCATCGGATGGAGAGTCTGAGCTGCAGTGGTTGTGACTGGCCCGGGTCATCTGCTGCTACTGGGGCTGCCTTAGCGCCATGTCCCCAGCAGCTGGACTGCAGCCCTGCTCAGACAGCCTGGCTTCCCTTTCACTTTCCTCCTAGACCAGTGACTGATGATGGTGATGGAGGATGAAAGTGTGACAGCAGCAATACCAACTTCTCCTTCTGCTGCTACTATGCCTGCCCATCGTGAGTTTATTCTAGGTGTCACTTTCATTACAAAGTTTTACAGAAAGATCAGTCCTGCAGGTGTCATTTTCACCACTGTAATGTAGCAGTTAAGAGCCTAAGAATTTAAGTCAAATGGACCAATCATTATTGTCATACTTTACAAATGAGGAAACTGGGGCTTACAGAATTTGTTACTTGTGGGAGATCACATAATTTGTAAGTAGAAAAACCATGCCCAAACTTGACCTGTTCCTGTCTTCCTCCAGAACCTGTACTTGTTTCACTGTGGGATACTACCTACCCACATTGATCCCAGCAGTTACTGATAATTGGACCCGTGTATTAGGCATTTACCGTGTGTCAAGAACTGTTCCAATCAATTTATCTACATTGTCTCATTGAATGATCTTTAATTATCGTTTATTATTACCTCCATCTTACAGAAAAGAGAAGGAGACCTAGGGAGATTTAACAACGTCCCCGACATCTCAGGGGAGGAAGCGATAGAATTCAGACCCAGTCCCAGGACTATCTGGCTCTGAAGCCTGTTTTCTTGACCCCTACGTATGCTGTTTAGATGGGGAGCTGAGAAGGACCAATGGATTGGAGTCATACTCAAACCTTCCTTTTATCACTGGGCAGAAATTTTCATCACTGGTTTCTTGGATACAGAAAAACCGACTGCCAATTTAGAAACCTAGTTTAGTAGCAGAGGTGAAAAATATATACACAAACACAGACCCTCAAATCATTAAGCCTTTGTGTTAAAAGGGACCTTTTTTGAAGTTAAAATGCACTTTTTCCCTCTGAAATTAAATGCTCAGTGTCAGATTTGGATTGTTACCACTGATAAATATGGCATGATTTTTAATTATCTCTGACTTCTGAAGCGTACGTGCACCAGTGCTGCTGCCTTTATTAACGATGGGAGATTCTCTAAAGGCTCATGGTAAAGGGATCTTTGCAAACTTTTATGTGAGAAATAAATGCACAAAATTAGGGATCATTGGCCTGGACTCAAACATAGAAAGGAAGTTCTTAGAAGTAGTGTTTTGTTTGTTTGTTTTTAAACTTCTCCTTAAATAGGAGTGTCTTGTGGATTTAGTGTGGGGGGAGTATCTTGTGGAGTTAGTGTGTGGGAGAAGGCCATCTTCATTTCAGCTCGTGGCCACTGCGCTCAAGACCGGCTAGGCTTGAAAATGTGCCCTCCCCTCTCAGAGACTGTGTTCTCAGTGCTGACTGGGGCTAGTGGTGACAGGTATCACAGGATTCCCCTCAAGCGACATATCAGACCCATGGTGCTATAGAGGATTTAGTTCTCACCCATTTGCAGTGAAGGTATTGCTTAACTCTCTCTGATTTATTGATCAGTATGATTAGGTTTTTGTTAAACTTCATGTTTTAGATTAAAATAACAAAGCAGTTACCATTCATGAATGCTAAGTGCTTTCTGTGTAAAGTATATCTTTTTTTTTTTCTTTACAACAACCTTATAAAGTAGGTATTATCATCCCTATTTGACCGTGTAGGTTAGAAGCATGGAAACTGAACTCTGACATCCCTGGATTTGAGTCCTGCTTCCATAACTTTACTCATTTGCTTTTTCATTTATCCAACACATACTTATTGGGTGCCTATTATGTTCCAAGCATGTGTGTTAGTTACAGGGCCAACTGGGATATTTTGAATAACTTCCCTATGCTTCAAGCCCACAATTGTCAGATGAAGATAATGATATCTACCCCACAGTTAGAGTGAGGTAACTGTGGTAAGGGATAAGAAAATCAGATTTGATTGATATTAAGAAGAAAAGTGGCAATAGCATAGGCCCAGAGTCAGAGAAACCTTAACATCTCCTATTCCAATAGTGTAGCTATTCCACCGTGTTCAAGGGTTCCCTTTTCTCTGCACATTAGGGAAAACTAACTAACCAGAGTCTCTCTCTCTTTCTCCTCCTCTACTCTCCCCCGACCCCCCATCTAGTCTTCTTGGCCCTTCTCTTGGCCAAGAAGAGTGGGAGCCCATACTAGACAGCATGTCATCCCTTCCTGACAGCCTCCATGCTATTACGTGGATCTGCCAAATCCATTATGTTAATGACGGTGTTGCAGAATTAAAACACTCATTCCAACCATAGCTTGAATAATTTCAATATATATTTAATTTAGGATTTGACAGCTAGAAGGAAACCCCAAGATCTTTTGGTTACAGTTGAGACATGCTCAGCCTCAGTAACAGATGCACCCAAACATGTAATGACTCCGCCTAATGGAAGTTTAGTTTTTGCTCATATAACAGTCCATGCAGATTCTAGATTGGCTCACTGTTCTGCTACACACAGTCAGTGGAGACACAGACTGAGGGAAGAGGCTTTGTGGTCTTCAGAAGCAGGTTCTAGCATTCCCCGGCGGCTGCCAATGAGGGAGCCAGAGGATAAAAGAGCTTGGAGCAGTGCTAATGGGAGATTTCTCTGGGCCATTCCTGGTGGCTGTACACTGTCCTTTTGCTCCTATTTTGATGGAAAGAATGTAGACATACAGCCTCAGAGATTCTGGGAAATGTGGTTGAGCTATGCAGCCCATGAAAAGGAAAATGGGTTTTAGTTTCCAATTCTCAGTCATTATAAGAGTTCTCAAGGTCATTTCTATCTCTTGAGGAATAATTCTATCTAAGTCACCCAGCCAGTCAACTTTCTCTCTTTAAGTTTTTCTAGGGAAGGAAAGGTCTTGGTGATTCTCAACCAATCTGCTTTGATGATTAAAGGGCAGTAAAAATAAATCTGATAAAGCAGACACAGAGCCACTGAAGACCAAGAGTTGGCACCATCAATATCTTTATTTACATCAACTTTAAGTTTAGAGTTTTTATCAAGTTGGATAAAAAGTTGTCTTGTGTTTTTAATATTCCTAAGGGTATACTGTTGAAAGAATATTAGGAAAAAAATTATATTACCATTGAAGACAGAAAATTTGTATTTTTTTGTTTCTAAAATTGTATTCATGGTAAACATAATAGTATAAAGATATAGGAAAATAATTTTATATTGACTTATCAGACTATGTCTAAAAACAAGACTAAATTTTTTTTAAAACAGATTTCCAAAAGTGTTAACCTATGAATGGCATTTTAAAATTAAATCATAATTGAGAAGACAAAAAGGTTAACTGTGGGTGGTAGGATTATTGAATTTTTTTATTGTACTTTTCTGTGTTTTCTCAATTTTCTATGCTTTTTAGAAAAAGAGTACTGTTTTTAAAGAGAAATGAACAAATTGAATTTTCATTGAAATTAAAAAATAAATTGGAAATAGTATAGGCCCAGCATCAGAGAAACCTCAGTATTAAATCTCTGCTGTCCTCCTTGTGGCTTGCATGGACAGCCACTTTTTAACCTCTCCAAACTTCACCCTCCAACTGTCAATTAATATTTCCACCTGCCTTCTGGAATTGTGCAATGGTTAAATGAGATATTGATGGAATCATTTACTAATTCCCTTCCCTTCCCTTCCCTTCCCCTCTCTATCTTCCCTTCCCCTCTCTATCTTCCCTTCCCTTCCCTTCCCCTCTCTCTCTTATCGTCCCTTCCCTTCCCTCTCCTGTCTTTCCTTCCCTTCCTGTTTCTGTATTCTTTTTCATCAGTTAGAAATACAACTTGAGGTGAGGGGTGTGGTGGGGAGGACAGAAGGCTATGCTGAAGTTTCTAAAAGCATTTGGCAAATGATGAATTACCAAATCCTAAGGGTCTTCCTATGTATCTTGGTGATAGCCTTTATTGAACCCTTTAAACATAAAACAGGTAAGGAGAAAATCAAACAAGACGAGGGCTCAGGTAGCTGAGATCCAGTAAGAAAACATTTCAAGATTCTGTAGCATTGTAATTTAAATTCTCATCTGCATCTCATTATCTTAATAATCTAAAACAACAGCCCTGTGATGCTTTGCATAGGAGGATGGGAAATAATTTCCTTGGACAGGGTTCCTGGCCTCTCTATCACCATAGATACTATTTCCAATGGTTGAGTGTCAAAGGAGTGTTTCACATTCTCCTAGACATTAAACAGTTTGGCTCCCTCTGGGGAAGGGATGGGTTTGGCAACCCGCAGAGCAGCCTGCAGGAGAGACTTCTCTGGAATCCCAAAGCACCAACAGAAAACACAGTACAGTGTGTGGAGCCTCCAGAAAGAGTGTTTTATCCACATCTGCATCCTCCCTCCAGTCTCCATAGACAGAACTCAGTTCAGCAGCCCGTGTAGGGTTTATTTCATTTCTTTCTCCCGGGAAATTTAATGTTATTTAAAAACTCTTTTATTTTGAAATATTTCAATCTTACAAAGGAGTTACAATAATAGCGTGAAGGATCTTAGAAACTCTTCCCCCAGATTCTTCGCACATGAATATGTTAGCACACGGGCTTTCCTGTTCCCTCTTCTCTCTCTAATTATATCATGATCATCGCCGATACTATTATCTAACTCTTTGCAAGCAAGTTGCGAATATGATACCTGCCAACCCCTAAATACTTCGGTGTATATGTTCTAAATAGCAAGAGTGCTCTTCTGACATCAACACAGCACAATCATTATAATCAGGGAATTAAGACTGCTACACTATTATCTAATCTTCCGCCGTCCTTCAAATCACCACTTCCTAAGGACAGACTTTAAGGTAAAGGGATCCCACCCGGAATTGGGCATTGCCTTTGGCCTCTTTATTCTCTTTTAATCTTCGGCTTTTCCTTTGTCCTTTTTTTTTTTTTTTTCATTTGTGTTTTTAGGAACTTGACATGTTTGAAAAATAAATGGGCAATTTTGTAGAATGTCCCTGACTTTGGGTTTGCCTGATGTTTCCTCCTAACTAGTTGAGGTCATGTGTATTGGGCAGGAACGTGCAGAAGATGCAGGGACTCTTTCTCTGTGTGAGATCAGATGTGATGTCGGTTCGCTGTTAGACTTTCCTAACCTTGCTGTTGTTCTCTTGTAATTAATACAAAGCTTGCAGGGAGATACCCGGAGACGGGGTAAATTTTGTTCTCCTCAAACTTTTACCCACTAACTTTATCTTTTAAGATATTTTGGAATTTGACCCTTTGTGTAACTTTTGGCTAAACATAACAAATATTTACTATTAGTGAAAAGTCCACCTCCCAGAAAGCTGTACATGGGAGGGTGCACTGAGGCCTGGGGGGCAGCCCGGTGACAGGGTTGTTTCACCAGGCTTGTTTTCTCTGGGTGTCCCTGAAGCTTTCTGTGCCTTCAGAGATTCATTCCTTCCAGTCACACCGGGAAAGGGATCTTTCAGAAGGTCCTCCCTCCAAGCTGGAAGTTGGGACACACTGGTCCTCTGCCAGCCTCCTGAGGATCTCCCTTGCCAGTCTTCTTCCCTGAGAATTTGATGGTTTGTTCTGGGAGCTGTTCTGCAGAGCTTTTGTTTTTTCCTATCCGTGGAGCTTTTTATAATGACTTTTCATTGTTTACCTTGGAAATCACTGACTTCACCTCTGACAAAGGCCTGAACTGAGAGACTGGAGTAGTGGGGAGCCCTTAGACAGTGGAGGGCAATGGGGTGCTGGGGATCAGTTGGGGCAAAGGGAAGGCCCCTGCTGCTCAGTCTCTTTACTCTCCAAAGGACCCTATGAAAATGCAAACAGCTTGAGAGATGTTGCATCATAATGTGACAGAGACTACTCTCCTTAGGAGGAACCCCTGCCTGCTTGGGAGTCTCCCCTGCACTGTCCCCTGAGCACTGGGTCCTGCCTTTCCCTCCGACTACCACCTGCATGAGAGCATCCACTGTGTTGGACACACTGAGTGGGACACGCCTTTGGGGTTGGCTTTTTCCTTCCAATCTCTGCTCTTATTTAGAAACAAATGAAGAAGAAAAAAATAACAAAGAAAGAAATTGGCGTTCTTTTCTGTCCAGGGGGGATCTCAGTATCTGCTGTCCTTACTAGGAAGGCCAGTGCTGGACCTGCTAAGCTCAGTCTGGGCACCGGCAGCCACACTTCATTCCAGAAAAAAACAAAGGCTTTCTGCCTTTTTTTCCTTGTATTTTTTAAAAAAGAAAATTGTGATATGAATTGTAGTACAAGAGGTAGTTTTTAAAAAGTCTTTATTGAGATATTGTTCACAGAGTATACTATTTATCCATTTAAAATGTACAATTTGATGGAATTAGTGTATTGATAGAGTTGTGCAACCAGCCAGCACAACAATCTGTAGCACGTTTTTATTACTCTATGAGGAAACCCATATCCGTTAGCAGTGACTCCCAAAGGGGAGTTTTGGAAGTGGCAGCCCCTGTGTTTCTTGAGCAATAGCTGCCCGCCTTTTGTTCTCTTCCTGTGTTTAACTATTCAGTAGCCAACTTCTAGCTGAGCTGTACCTACAGTGGACTTTTGTGACGATTTTGTTAATTGATGGCAGCTATGCTGTTGAGTTTCCTTCCCTAGGGGGCGCTAATTTGACTTTATGCTTAGAACATTCGGTTTTGAATTTCTTCTGACTTTAGAGCAGCAGTTCTCAACCTGTGGGTCACAACCCCTTGGGGGTCTCCTGCATATGAGATATTTACATTATGATTCATAACAGTAGCAAAATTACAGTTATGAAGTAACAATGAAAATAATTTTATGGTTGAGGGTCACCACAACATGAGGAACTGTATTAAAGGATGGAGGCATTAGGAAGGTTGAGAACCACTGCTTTAGAGAATCAGGAATGGGTCATCCTTAGGAAATGACAGGATTATGGGAATCATCTTTGCTAGGGTTTCTGGTTTAAGTAACACTTTTACATACACAATGTTTTATTCTCCAAAACAATAGTTAAAAGTAAAAATAACACAGAAATCGTTTTTAAAGTGCTGAACAGTTCTAAGAGCTACTCTTACATGCATTAATTCAGCTACTCCTGCTATAGTCTGAATGTGTCCCCCAAAATTCATATGTTGAAACTTAATTGCCAGTGGGATGATATAAGGAGATGGGGCCCTTGGGAGGTGATTAAGTCATAGCCTACATGGGTGGGATTAATGCCTTATAAAAGAATTTGAGGAAACAAGTCCATTCCGTCAGCTCTTCTGCCCTGTGGGGACCCAGCAAGGAGGCCTTCACCAGACACCCAGTGCCAGAGCCTTGATCATGGACTTCATGGTCTAAAAAATAAATCCCTGTTGTTTGTAAATCATCCAGTCTCAGGTATTTTGTTATTGTAGCCCAAATGGATGAGACAAATCCTCAACCACCAGATGAGACAGGTATTGTTAAAATTAGCCAGAAGTACAGAGAGGTTAAGTGACAATAAACCCAGGGTCAGATGTGAGCGTATGTGGTTTGAGTCTAATCTGGACTCTAAGCACCACCCTAATTGCTTCCAGTGTTCCCATTTTAGAAGCAAGGACTGTCTTTGAGAGGTTACACATTGTGAGAAGACCCGAGTTGGACTTAAATATCACACAAGTATTCCAACCCCAAGCCCAAAGTTATATAACCAGTCGACATGCCCCCCATCAATGACTTTCTTTGGTATCTTGCCGGATACATAGAATTGAGTTCCTCAGCTAAGCCAAAAAATTTTTTTAAAAAGGAAAATATTCCCTCCTGAAGGTTCATGTCATCAAGTATATTGTTATGATGACATTACTAGTGTGCAGAAAAGCTACCAAGATGTTGCAAGGTTGGCTACGCTTTTGGTGGGCCAGAAATACTTTTTGGACCAATCTCCAAGGTCAATTTCCCCTTCTCTGCTTTTGCCCCCTTTTGTGATTTCCCTTGATTTCTCTTGCTCAGGGCCTCCTGTCTACAAATGGGGATGGAGCACATGGCTTTAATAACCACGGCAGTGATTCATGTGCACTTTCATCTAATCAGAAAGAGCAGTGGCAGGCTCGAGAACCCGTTCTGGTTGTATATCATTTTAAAAGAGTTAACACACATGTCCTTTAGAGAGAAAATAATAAAATGTTAAAAGCAAAAGCCAGCGTGGACCTGCCAGCTGCAATGATTGGTTACACAGAAGAGATCCAGGGAATTCTGCAGCCATTTGGGTCTTGTTAAGTTTGCTGAAACAGCACCAACTATGATCTCTACCATTTTCAACAGTTTAATGACTTCTGGATAAGCCTTATGAGTTAAATGGTTAAATCACCAAATGCTCCATAAAATAATTATGCAAACAATTTTCTGGCTAATTATCTAATATGAACAGAAGCACACAGCTGCTAAGATATATAATTGCTATTTCATCAGGGCTGCCTATTGTGTTTACATAATTTCTTTACTGATCCTGGTGTGGTTGGTGGGACACCAGTAACATAATATCTCATGAAATGAGCAAGTCAAAGGCACAGGTCCAGTCCCAGCTGGTAGATGACAACAGTGACTTGCTTTGATTTTATTTTCAAGGGAATGGATTAAGGCCTTCAAATTCATGTATGTTTGTTGGACACGTGTATTTAAAATAAGCTCTGCAGGGATAAGTATTTTAACTCCATTAGACATATCCCTATCCCGTCCATATAGAGAAGTAAATATCATAATTATGCAGTTTGCAAACCAAGCACCCTTACGAAACCAGCACCCAGAGAAAGTAAAGAGCATTACTAGGACCCTGCAAAACTCCCTTGGCCCTCCTTCCAGTTTTCATTACCTGCCACAATAGCTACCATCCTGACTTTTATCAGCAGAGATGAATTTTACCTGTTTTTTTTTTTTGCTATTTTTGAATGAAATCTTATAGTGTGTGCTCTTTTGGGTCTAGCCTCTTCTGTTCACCATGTTCATAAGATTCACCCATGCTGTAATTTGCTCATTCTCATTGCAATATGGTATCCCATTGCATAAATACACTACAATTTACTTACCGTTTTACTATAGACAGGTTTTAGATAGTTTCCAGTTGGTGATATTATGAATACAGCTGCGGTGGGTATCCCTGTGCTTACCCCTTGGTGAACTTATGCATATATTACACTGGGGTCCACACCTGGGAGTGGACTTGCTGAAGTGTTTATTCAACACTACGAAACACTTTGTTTTCTGAAAAGTTATGCCAACCAGCATTTCTGTCAGTACCAGAGGAATGTTGGAATAAATGTTTTGAAAAATTCTGACAGATGCATGGTAAATTTTAAAGGGCTGTGTAGGGTAAGAGGCATCGTGGATAGTAGGGCTAATGGAAAGAACTCCCACAATATGGCCTGGAGCTAGAGGATGAAGTCACAGAAAGCAGAGTAAATAGCCACAGGTGACATCATGCAGTGGGTAGAACAAGCCTCCTTGGATGCCGGTCACCCATCTTATATTCCTGTGTAGCACTCAGCATGCATCCTAGAGAATCACCCCATCTTCAGTCCACACAGATGCATGCCCAAGGGCTGCCCAGCTCTGAAGCAACACTCCAGAGGCTTGGGGATGCCCTCCTTATATGGCTACCCTTGCTGGGGTATACAAATTCTTAACTTTGGTATCCAGCCCCTCTAAAATAAGGGTACTTAAATGTTTGTGGCCCCCCAAATTCATATAAGTAGTTGAAATCTTAACCCTCCTATGTGATGGTACTAGGAGGGAGGGCCTTTGGCAGGTAATTGGGTCATGAAGGTAGAGTATTCATGAATGGGATTAGAACCCTGATAAGAGACCCCAAAGAGCTCTCTGGCCCTTCCACCAAGTGAGGACACAGCAAGTAGATGGCCATCTGCAAACCAGAAAATAGGCCCTTGTGAGAACTCTCCCATACCAACACCTGATCAGTCTCCCACACCCCAAACTGGGAGGAAGAAACTTGGGTTGTTTATAAGCCACCCAGAGTCTGGTACTTGGTTATCACAGCTCACACTGACTAAGTCAAAGGGGGATGGAGGGTGAAAAGTGAAGAGGAAGCAAGAGAAATCAAAACAGAATGAAAACCTGCACTGGATCTGGCTAAATAGTGCATGATGCTCCGCAGATCATAAAAATTTTCTCATTGCTTGGGCTTCCTCAGCTACGAAAAGGCAATAATCCTTTAACTCACTAGGTTTACTTGATGATTAAGTCAATTAAAAGGATATACATGGAAATGCTTTGGAAACTTTAAAAAAGCAAACATTAATTATCTTTTTAACAGGGCATTATTACTAATAGTCAAATTGTCACTTTAAAGTAGAAATGTACCACTAAGAAGTGATATTTGTTTTGTTTTTCCATTCAAATGATAACATTTGCATTAACAGACTAAGAAATGATACTTCACAGTAACATCAACAGGAGTATCGGGCAGGATGTCTGTAATCAGGACATTTACCCAGGATCACCCACCACTCATTGCTTCACCTGCCGGCTCTCCATCTAGACTCACATCCATTCATTAATTAATTTAGCAAACATATTGATTACTTTTTCATTTGTTTTAGAGAAATTCTTGAAAGAGATTCTCAACAGGATTGAAAAGTGGACTTCAAGTGATCTCTGATCCTCCTAATCTTATGTAAGGGTAATGTGGGGGTAACTTCCACTCTCAAATTCTTCTCTGTAGAACTCTCCTAAAGGAAGGTTAGGAAGCACTGCTTTAGGAAACTCCCTATTAAGTGTCATAGATGCCACAAGGTAACAGAATACTGTCTTCAAAATGCTTAGGGAAAATATATATTAACTTAGAATAATACAAGAAGCTCGGTTATTATTCATTTGTGGGGTGATGTAAAGAGGCATTTTCAGAGAAACAAAGGTCGAGAGAATTGACCAACTTTAGTTCCACGTCAAAGTAACTCATAATGGAAAGTCATAACGGTTACACGTCAAAAAATAAGAAGTGCAAGAAGGAATGATGACTACAGAAATGTGTAAACCTGTTTGTAACCCTACTGAAGCACTTAGTTATTTATTTTTTTAAAGAAAACCAGTGAAGGGATTGTTTGAATAACAAGAAACTAAAATGCTAGATGACAATACCATGAACAACAAGAACAGGAGGGTCTGAAGTTATAAAGTCCAAGTTCATTGTGTTATTTGGGAGGAAGACAGAAGCAGGTTCACCTCAGTCTTTAAGCCAGCGATCTCCAATCTGTGACCCCCAGGCCATATGCAGACTTTCTGAGGCCTGTTTTGCTTGTCGGTGGTGTCAGATATCATGAAAATTCTACATGGACCTTTTTATGTATTTTTTATTTATTTTTTTGCTCAGCTGTTTTCCTTAGTATTTGTTATTTAATGTGTGGCCCGGCTCGGCGCCTATAGCTCAACCAGCTAAGGTGCCAGCCACGTACACCTAAGGTGGCGGGTTCAAATCCCCAGCCCGGACCCACCAAACAACAATGACGGCTGCAACCAAAAAATAGCCGGGCGTTGTGGCGGGCGCCTGTGGTCCCAGCTACTTGGGAGGCTGAGGCAAGAGACTCGCTTGACCCCAGGAATTGGAGGTTGCTGTGAGCTGTGATGCCACGGCACTCTACCCAGGGGGACAGCTTGAGGCTCTGTCTCAAAAAAAAAAAAAAAAAAAATGTGTGGCCCAAGACAACTCTCCTTCTACTAGGCAGAAGAAAAGAAAAGGTTGATACCCCTGCTTTAAGCAAGTATGCTTTAAAAAAATTAAGAGTAAAAAAAATTAAAATAAAATAATAAAAAATTGAAGAGTAACTCTCAAAGAATAGGTGGAAAATGTGTAATTTCTTTTAAAAAGTACATGAGGGAAAAGATGAAAGAATGGTAGATTGATCTAATAAGGAGCAGGAAAGAGAAAAAAATAAGAAAAAGCATAAGAAATAGAAAAACATTGTAGAAAAAGTATAGCTACATCAATAATTTCTGTAAATGTAATCAGATTAAACTAGCGTGTTCAAAACAAAATTTTAGAAAACAAAATGCACATATGTGCTGTTTATGAGATATATTTAAAACATGATGATGATTAAAAGTTTAAAGGGATGGGAAAAGACAAAATTTGAAGACTGATATTTCAAAGGGAAGCAAATTAAGGGAAAAAAGCAGAATATGAGTAAAGACGGTTGTGATTTACTCACTGAAGAGCAATTCACAGGGAAGCAATAGCAGTGCTACTAACAAAATAGCCTTCTAACTTACTGAATAAATGTGATCAAGCTACTTCAATGGAAGATATTTTTGCATGCCTCCTTCAGAAACAGATCAAACATTAATAAAGAAAGTGTAGATGTTTGGACAACACAATTAATAAGCCAGATTAAAGGAAACATATATACAGATCTCTCTTCCTGAAATAGAGAATTCACATTATTTTCAAGTAGCGAAAACACTGACCACATCCAGACCACAAAAGAAGTCCCAGGAAATACCGAAGGATCAGTAACACAGATCACATTCTTTCTGTAATGCAATAATATTAGATACCATAAACAGACTGGTGAAAACCCATGGTAAAGAAAAAAGATTCTTAGCACTGCCAAAGGAAAAAGATGCATTAAATATAAGGGACAATGATTAGAATAACTCCTGACTTCAAAAGCAATGAAAGCCAGAGGACAGCAGAAGGACATCTTTTAAAAACTCATCATCTAGAATTTTATGTCTAGTGAACTATTTTTTAAAAATAAGTGAAATAAAGACATTTTCAAACAGACGAGAGCTGAGAATATTTATACCAGCAGAACAAATATTGACTACAAAAAAACTAAATATCGTAAATACCTAAAAACTTTTTTTAATTCTTAAAATCTAAAAATGGTAAGAGTTCTTTAAAGAGGAAATGAAATCAGTTAGAAATTCAGATCTCTAGGAAAGAAGAAGGAATATCAGAAATGGTACATACATGGGTAATTACAAAATACTGTATGTCCTTTCATAAAATCTTTTGCTAGAAGTTGATTGATAGCAAGCAATTTCTTATGGAGGAATATAGATAGCAGTAAAATATATGACAATGGAACAAAAAAAGGGCTGGGGTATGAATGGACGTGTACTGCTGCAGGTGCTAGGGTTTGATGATTTGTTTGCCCCTCCCCACACACAAAGTCTTATGCTGAAATTTGGTACCCAGCATGGGAGGGGAGCCTGGCGGGAGGTGTTTGGGTGATGGGAGTGGCTCTCTCTTGGATGGCTTGGTGACATCTTAGTTCCCAAGTGAGCAGAGTAATGAAAGGAGCCCGGCCCTTCCTGCTCTAGCTCCTTCCTTCCTCTCTCCTGTGATGCCGTTTTCCCCTTGCCTTCCACCATCACTGGAAGCTTCTTAAGGCCTCACTAGAAGCAGATGCTGGTGCCATGCTTCTTGTACAGCCCGCAGCACCATGAGCCAAATAAACCCCACTTCTTATAAATTACCCAGTCCTGGTTATTCCCTCACAGCAACACAAACGGACGAAGGCAGAAGGTACTTACATTACCCAGGCAGTGGTGTAATATTAATTCTACATAGACCGTGACAGATGGATGTGAATTCCTGGGAAAAGATACAAAGAGGTATAGATTAAAAAAGCCAACAAAGCAGAGGACAGAATGAAACACTAAAAATTACTTCATCCAAAAAGTACACCTAAAAATTACTTCGCCCAAAGAACAAAACAAGGAAATGAGAGACGAAAGGACAGAAGAGACAGCCTCCTGGTAATCAGGTAATAATCTTAAATGTACATGCATATACTAATTAAAGTGCAAGTAGTGCTGAGTTAATTGGCAACATTGTTCCCTATTTATTTATGGAAGAGTTTCCTTTCTGCTGCTGTTACATACCTAAGAATGGTGTGAGGATGGCGATAGTTTAAATGATGTTCATAAGGTATGCAATGACGCTAAACGGTATGTATCTTCCTGGCAACAGGAAAGATAGTTAGATTTCAGTTACTGAAACAATATTTGGATGTCAGTTACTAATTGTTTCTTTCTTTTTAAACTGGAAAATAAAAAAAAAGTTCTTATTTTATAGATGGAATCTCAAATTCATGGACTCCGTTCAGGGGTGTCCTCTGTAGGTTTCTTTAGTCAAGAGTTATGACTTTAAAAATAAGTTGGGTCAACAGCTTCAACAGTTTCATTCTGTCTCTGCTTTGTTGGCTTATATATGGTCTGTGTCATGGACTTGATGTCCCCCTGTGATAGAGCCATGACATTGGTGTTTCTTTCTGAGAGTTAGGCTACACCTGGTCCACACATTGTTAAAATCCTGGCATGAAAGCAGAGGTAGCAATCGGTATGTCATCTTGATGCTTCCCTGTGATAACAGTCATGCACATGACAGCACACTGAGTCATCCCGCTAGTGAATGTTTCCCAAAGTTTATGCTGCAGAGTTTCGTTTGCCATGGGGTTGTCTGGAATACAGAATTAAATGCAAAGCATCGGAAGATTCTTATATATACTCAACAATAGGAATGATAGGAGACATTTAAGAAAGGAAAGGGAGAATTAGCAATCCTTTGAATTCAAAGAAATCACTGTTAGTCATCTCAACCATCAATTTTCATATTTAGTGAACACACAACTTATCTACAAAGGTTGTTAAAGCAAAGATTTCTGGTCACATTCCCGGAGATTAAAATTGATGGTCTAGGTTAAGACCCAGGAATCTAAATTTTTAACAATCTCTCAAGACTGTGATCCAGCTAAACCTCAGACTACACTGTCAGAAACACTTATCAGATTATACATGACAGGTGGCTTCCAGCATCTGCTTGAATTCCTCCGTGAACTCACTGCATCACCAAGAAGCCTGTTCCACTTAAGAATGTTCTTCCTCATTCTGAGCCAAATCTGCCCTGCCTCTTGTATGTCAGGCTCTTTCTTCCAACGCTACAGGGAATAGGTCAAATATCTCCTCCGTTATGACAGCTCTTTATATACAGAGTAATCAGGTCTCCTTAGGAAACCCTTTTTCTTTTCAGCCTAAACACTCTAGTCACTTTGATGTTTTCTCAAATGGTATGCTATCTAGACGTATCACCTCCACTTTGTGTTTGCTGTGTGTATCTTAAATGCAATATCAAAGCTGAGACCATATTTTAATTTATCCTCATGATCACAAAGTCCAGTGAGAGCCATGACCTCCTCTGGTTTGTCTTCATGGTTTTTAAAATTTCTAATAGGTAGTGTAAGTCTCTCAACTTTATCCTTTTAAAAAGGTTCTTCTACCCTTTGGCTCTTCTCCCCTCTTTGAATTTCTGTATAAATGTATAATCAAGTTGTCCTAAAGGTCCTGTCCCCAGCCCCTGGGCTGCAGACTGGTACCAGGTCCCACGGCCTGTTAGGAACTGAGCAGCACAGCAGGAGGTGAGAGGCAGGTGAGCAAGCAGCTTCATCTGTATCTACAGCTGCTCCCCATCCCTGCATCCCCTCCTGAGCTCCACCTCCTGTCAGATCAGGGGCAGCCTTAGATTCTCATAGGAGTGTGAAGAACCCTACTGTCAGTTGTGCATGGGAGAGATCTGGGTTGCCTGCTTCTTAAGAAAATGGAATGCCTGATGATCTGAGCTAAATGTCATGCATTTGAATCATCCTGAAGCTATATCCCCTTCCCCGGGTCCATTAGTTACGGTTTTTGTAGATGCACTTTATAAGGCCGAAGATGTTCCCATCTATTCCCACTTGGCTGAGAGGCTTCTTTGTTTTGTTTTACTTTGTTTAAATTGTTTGTTCCACAAAGGGACAAACTACACATTTTAGGCTTTCTGGGACATATATTGTCTCTGTCTCTATCATGCACTTGTCTTCATTTTTTACAATCCTTTAAAATGTCTAGACATGTAACACCTAGTTTATGAGCCATAGACTATGGTTTGTTAACCCCTGACCTAGAGGTGTCTTATTTGTCATTTTTACAACTCATACTGGGAGATGGTAGAATCAAATTGCCAAGTCTTCACCTCCCCAGTTTTGGGGTACCACAGCAAAGGAGCAAATCGAAAACCTTATGTTAGTCCTTAGATATATTTGTTACTTTTCATTAAAGTATTCAGATGAAAAGATAGTAACCTCTGTCTGCGTGGATTTATTAATATTGAGAGATAAGATTAGTGTAAGAGTAAATAGTAAGTAATTAAAAATTAGAATACAAATTGTATATTTGTTCATCTATAACATTTCTGGTCATCAAAGAATAACATGTTCTGTTCTATGTTGGTCTGGATGAGCAACCTGCTAATATATTTGATTCTTTCAGTCCCTTTACTCCTGCAAATCTGGATGTTAAAACACTCATCTGTAACGAAAAACCAACTGAAAGAGCTTGAGTGTTCCCTGGGACCCTTTGGACTCCTGTTTTTCAATCTATTTTGATTCAGACAGGAGACTTGCTTTTGTACATCGATTTACTTGCATAGTAGGAAAGAAAAATTCCAAAGAACATACAACTTCCATTTTCCCTGTACATTCATACTTGAAAAAACGTTTTCAGCGCACTTAGTTTGACCTCTGAAAGTACTGTTACAAAAACAGAAAAGTTTTGAAAATACAGTTTCCATCTCTGTTTGTTTTATCCTTCTTTTCCTTTTGGTATGCAGTCTATGAGTTTTCACACATGTGTAGATTTGTGTAATCATCACCATAAACAGCACACAGAACCTCCCCCCCCCCCAAATTGCCTCATCCAATCCTTTCATAATTACAACTTTCCCACATCTAAACCTTGCCAACCACTGATCTTTTCTCCATTATTATAGTTTTGTTCTCTCAAGAACATTATATAAATGGAATCACCAAATGTGTAACTTTTTGAGATGGGTTCTGCTACTCAGCATAATGTCTTTGAAACTCAGCTAACTTATTATGCATATCCATAGCCTATGCCTTATTGCTGAGTAACCCTGTACTGTATAGATATACCACAAAATATTTAATCATTCATTTGTTAAACAGTAAAACATTTGGCTGGTTTACTAGTGATGTTGTTACGTATGCAAGTTTTTGTGTGAAGATAGGTTTTTCTCCAGAAGTGAGAGAACTGGGGCATATGCTTATCTGTTAACTTTATAAGAAACTGCCAAACCATTTTCCAAAGGTAGCTGTACCATTGTGCATTCCCACAAGCAATGCATGAGAGCTCTCATTGCTCTACATCCTCGTCAGCACTTGGTATTAGCAGTATTTTTATTTTAGTTCATTTTAGTACATTTTAGGATGTAGCAGTATTGAATTATGGTTTTAATTTGCATTTCTGTAATGCCCAGTAATGTTGAACATCTCTTCTTGTGCTTCTTGTCCATCTTTACATCCTCTTTGGTAAAATGTCTGTTCGAATCCTCTACCCATTTTTAAATTGGTTTTTAAATGGTCTTTTTATTGTTCTGAAAGTACCTTATGTGTACCTGATGCAAGTCCTGTGTTTGCCGTGTGATTTGCATATATTTTCTCCCAGTCTGTAGCTGGTCTTTTCAATCTCTGGACAGAATCTTTGAGAGCAAAAGTTTTTAATATTGTAGGACTAATTCATCAGATTTTTATATTGTTGATGGCATTTTTGGTGTCATTTTTAGGAACTCATCATTTAACTTCAGATCTCTCCTTGAGTTTCCTTTGTGAGGTTTTGTAGTTTTATGTTTTACATTTAGCTCTAGGTGCCATATGAAGTTAAAGTTTGCATATGATATGAGGTTTAGTTCAAGTTCATGTTTTTATATGCGAAATGCCAATTGTTTCAAAACCAGTTGTGCAAAAGACTATTCTTTCTCCATTGAATTGCTTTTTTCAGTTGCCTTTGTCAGAAGTCAGGTGCTGATATTTGTATAGGTCTAATTCTGTATTCTGTTTGTCCTCCTGAGCATCTGTTTACCTGTTCACTGATTCTGTCCTGAATATTATAACTTTACATTCAGTCCTAAAGAAATTATTTCTGCTAAAAGAGGTCCAACTTTATTTTTCTTCTTCAAAATTATCTTAGCTCTTCTAACTCTTTCTCTCTTATATGTGAATTTTAAAATGTTGCCTATATACACCCAAAAAGCTGTTGGGATTTTGATTGTTTAAAACTATAGCTCACTTTAGGAGAACTGACATTTTTACTATGTGGAGTCTTCCAAGCCATGAACACAGCAAATCTTTCCACTTACTTAGGCTCTTTGATTTCTTTCATCAGCATTTTATAGCATGTTAAATTTATGCCTAATATTTCAATTTTTGGAGATACTGAACACAGTATATATTTTCAAATTTTAGTTTCTAATTTTTCATTGCCTGTATGTACATACATATGTAGAAATACAACTGATACATGTGTAGTAATGTTTTATTCCCTCTGTCTCTGTGGAGTCCATTGGGAAATACTGGATAGTTTCTCACACTATTTGGCTCTCTCTATAGACGGCACAGCATTAGACCCTTGAGGGATGACACAGAAGCAGGGCAGGAAGGAAGCCTGGTGTACATGAAGTCATCTGTGTTTCAGGAAAAATAAGACAACTCTAAGATACTACCCTGTCTTCTCCACTGCTTCTCAAATATGTGACCTGGGACATTCCCTTGGCATAGGCCTGGCACAAGATAAGTTCTCACCAAGCATTAGCTTTCCTTGATGAAGAAAAGATGAAAACATTTTGAGCTATAATTCCCAGACTTTTAAAAATTCCTTTTTAATAATTGGAATTCTTTCTTCAAACAACAGTGTATACATCAAACCCATAAAAACAGAACTGCTCTAGCAGAGCAATAGTGTCCTAGCTATATCTGTGTGAATTTCTTTCTGAACTCTGTCCTATTGCCTCAGTAATGCCCCCTATTCCCTGCAATTTCGGGAAGCCCTGGTTGAGAATGAATTGTCTGCAGCATGGATACAGGAAACCCCATGAAGGCGACCAGGCTCCACAGGGTCAGAGCAGAGAGGCATGTATGCCTTTGCTATGCCAAGTGTAGGCCCTGGAATTCCAGACCCATCTCAGACTGACTGAATTGGAGTCTGCATTTTGACAAGATACCCTGCTGATCTGTGCGCATGCCAGAGCTTCAGCAACCCAGGTACAATATGAGGAGATGGGGGACAAGCACACAGCAGTCATCACAAATTGTGAGCCATACCGAAAGAGTGCAATTAGATTTTCCCAAAGCTGCATTCCGTTCATCCTCTGCAGAAATCCAACAGTTTGTGTAATATACTTAGCATTTTCCAGATTTCTTTCAGTAGAGGCCACGGTTTATTGAAAAGATAACATATTTTACTTATTTCTTTCACTTTGACCCTTCATACCCATTTCTGGATTTCTAAATTATCTTTTGATTCTGTTGGCAACTCCCTTTCCCAGGAAGATTAATGGCTTATAATTATTTTGCTTTAGAAAAACAAACATTCCAGCCACAAACAGAAAATCCATAAAAACCTGACTCTCTAATGCGAGCTGTTAATGGAATACTAGCTATTTGAATAAAATGGTACCACTCATGAATTTTGTGACAAGGTAGAGGACTCCTGGGCCAGAATCTCTACTACTTTTCTGCAGTGGTGGCTCCACAGCCCTTCATCTGGACGCTCGTGTTCTTTTTGTAAATGATTGATTTTTCCACATCTGAATACTGATAAATCTATAACCAGCTCTGATGTTAATATTGTGCCAGGATGAAAAACAGAATAATAATGACACAGCAGGGGTTATAACATTGAAAGAGGAATTGGGAATTCAGCATATTGAAGAGGGGATTTATTATCTATTTCTTTTGTGATCTGACCTGGAGTCCAGAAATTGCGGTATCCCTCTAGTTCCTTCATCTATAAAGTTTGGATTAGCTATGATTTTCAAACTATTCTATAGCTATGGGACCCTTTGTGCAAAGGAACTGGTACATGGCAGCCCTATATATGAAAGAAAATTTTTAAAAGGGACAGAAAGCTGAGGTGGTGAGCCAGGTTTGAAACTCATGGGTAAGTTGCTAAGGTGGTGTTCAAGCTCTGAAAATGGTCTAACACTGGAAAATTGGTGGGTTGAAGCCAGTTGGTATTTATTTAAATGATTTTATATTTATTCTTAATAAAAAAGAGTTTCTGTGGCTAGGGGGAATCTCTGTGAATGTAAAGGGGCCATGGCCGTCCCTGGGTTAACATCAAGGGTATCAAATGCCATCAGTTCTTTCTGAGCACTACCTTTTCCATTCATCCTTTCCTTGGGTTCCCACAGGCACCATACTAGCTCGAACAAACACAACTCCCACCTGGATAGGTATTATAGCCTCCCAAAGAGCCTCCTTCCATCTCTAACTCTTAGAGAGACAAAATCCAAGTTCATGCATACCAAACAGGCAAGATAGCCTACAATTTGCTATGGCTTTGTTATAAAGCCACATTACCATGGACAGCAGAGTTCCAAATCTCTTGCCTGGCAAGAATACTTCTCCACTATGTGGACTCTACTGAGCTCTCTATTTTTCCTTGCTACAATGTAGTTGACAGCAAATACTCTCTCTAACTTGCAACCGACCCTGTGCATCTTTCTCTTGCTACTCCCTTTCTCTATCACATCTTATCGGTCCTCTTTATATGTCTACACCCACTTTTTAGACAGCTAGCTCAAATGCCATCGCCTCACTGAAGTCCTTCCTGAGTCACTCTGTCCTTCCTAAAGTCCTCCCCATCTCTGCTCCCCAAACTAACACCACCCTATTTACCTAACATGTACATGGATCTACTCTGAGCATTTACCCTGTTCTGGTTTGAATCGTAACTCTATCCATCTAGCTTATACTATATTACTAGAGACTTTCATTACTTCTCCTATTGGCTCTTTTGAGAATAGGTAACTTGTTACTCAGTTCTGGATCCCTCATGGGATACAGCACATGCCAGATACTTAGCAAATATTTAATGAACAAAATATAGTCTTTCCTCTACCATATGATTATTGCCTCCACAAGTAAATTCATGTTACAAAACCAATTGTTTTAATGGGGAAAAGTGGGTTATGGCTATCAAACTTAAGTCCATAGCAAAATTATTTTCCCAACATAAAGTTCAAGAATCAGGGTTTTTAAATAGTCCTAAGTATATTTTATTCCTGCAAGCAGGTATATATCTTGAGTGAACATAACTCACTAAAACAATCTAAATCCTTCTTCATTTGCCTTTCACTCACCCATTAGGAACTTCCTGAGCTCTGTTATCACACTTGATCATGACCTTGTGCTTTTGGTTACAACACAGTTCCTCACTAATCACATTCAACCAAATACAGTGACGGTAATTGAAAGACTGGGAAGCAAGAGAAAAGTCAATTACTCAAATTATAAGCCTCCTTGCTTTGCATGGGAAATACGAATTATGCCATTGTTTCCCACCCAAAGAAAATGTTGATAAAGGAAGGACATTTATTGTCTGCCTGCTGCCCTCCCCCATATTTCTTTCTTTTTTTCCTTCCCTCCCTCCTTCCTTCCCTCCCTCTTTCCTTCCTTCCTTCCTTCCTTTATGCAGAGTCTCATTTTGTTACTGTTGGTAGAGTGAGGGCCCTTGAGTCATAGCTCACAGCACCCCCAAGCCTCTTGCCTTAGCCTCCTAAATAGCTGAAACAACAGATGCCAGCCACAGTGCCCAGATACTTTTAGAGAGAGGCTCTCACTTCTGCTCAAACTCCTGAGCTTAGGCAATCCACTCACCTTGGCGTCCCAGAGTGTTGGGATTATAGGCCTGAGCCACCACCACCCCGCCATATTTCTGTTAGCATTCTGTTGCCCTTTTCCTTGGGGATTGTTGGGGGACTGTTTTTTCACTCACCTAATTCCCTCCACTCCTAGGAGTGAGAGTAAGCTGATTGGTCAGAGCCCATGCCATTCATAGTCTATGGTTTTAGCTGTGGGTGGAGTTCCTTTCAGCTCCCAGGTCCATGGCAGACAGATTTGGAGCTTGCTCCTCAGAAGGAATCAATTCATCAGGTAGATATTATGGCCTAAATTCAGGAGAGTATTAGAAAGTTTTCATGTTGACCTCAGTACCAAGCTGTTTTCTCTATCCAGACATTGCCAGACCCTACATTTTGAAGGATATTGGGTGTTTTTCACAACCAGTTGTAAAGTCCCCACTGAGTTGTCCTTATATCTATTCTCTATCAGTCAGACAGAGGAGGGAGAGGTAAATCTCAGGCCCTTCAGCCTCTGACAGAATAGCTTTCTTGCATTTTTAAAACATTTTATGATTTATAAGGCATGTTTGCTTGTAGTGGCTCACTATGCTGTGAGCTACCTTGATTCTCCTAGCTGTGCCCATGACCTTGTCAGTGGCAGAAGATACAAACCTTCAGACACCAGGAAAATACTCTCTACTCCATCCTGACATTGGGCGTTGGCAGTGGCTTAGTGGCTTGAAGATCCTTCTGTCCTGTTTGCTGTGAACTAGAATTGTCTTTAGCAATGTTCTAAAGCAGAGCTGAAATACATTTGGGAAGAAGTAACGGGAAACAGGAAAATGACTTATAAATGGTGAGCTTGGAAAGCCATTAGCTGTGGCAGAAATGCTGCCCGAGAACAAGGACTTGAAAGAACAAGTCTTCATTCCTGTGGTTCTCTGACTTCCAGGTGACCAAGAACATCCAGTTTTGAAATCTGTAATAAACTAGAGTATGCTCTGGTAGTAAGGAAGAGTTGAGGCACCTGGAGAACTAGGAGACCATTTGAAGACAATGATGACATTTTCTGGTACTGATACCGGAAAGCAGCTAAATATTAGTGACTCTTTAATTCAAAGACCCTTCATTCAAATAGGAACAAAACTATCTCCTATTTCTTTGTTCTTTCCCTAAGCTAATGCCTGCTGCTGGGATTACCCAAGACAGACAGAGTTATAAATGCTGCTTGTGCCAGTCTCCCATTTATTTTTCAAAGGGAAGGAGGCCCTTTACTGCTGGGCGACCTTGAATTCAAATCTCCACTGTTGGGTGCTACTCATGTAACCTATAGATGAAACTAAAGCAGAGTACATCACTGAACATGCCAGACAGGGTTGCCAGGTAATTCTTTTTTTTTGTTTTTCCAGGCAAGATGCCAAGTAATTTATAAAAGTTATCACATTTACCATCTCCCTACTGGAAGTCAAGGCATTGAATAGCATCTCACATTTATGAAATAGTCCTTGGTTTATAACTCATTTAACTTATTGCTTCATTCAATCTTCACAATGGTTCTATCATGAGGAGAGCATGATCCACATTTTAGATCATGTGGAAAAACTGAGACTCAAAGAGGTTAACCAATATACCCAGGTCACAAGGAGAGTTTTGACCCAGATCAGTATCCATTCCACTTAGGCCTGAAACATCTGACTTCCCTGAAGTCCAGGTAAGACCTGTTGTGAAGACATAGAAAGAAGTCATACAGATAGAGGTTCACATCCTGGCTCTGGTACATGTATCCATGGAGTTTGCCATGTCTCTTAATCTCATAGAGCTTTAGTTTCTTCATCTAAAGGAAGGAAACAATACCTATTGCATAAAATTACCATGCAACTTAAATAAGATAGATTATGACATGTGCTTGGCGCTTAATGGTTTTTAACAAAAAAAAAAATGCTTATTTCCTTTTATGTTTGTCTTTTAGAGCAGGTAATTATCAATGAAGGCGTAGGTAGGTGAAAGGTCTAGGATCAGGATCTGGGGGTAGGCCAGGCAACTCACTCCTGTAATCCCAGCACTCTGGGAGGCTGAGGTGGGAGGATCACCTGAGGTCAGGAGTTCAAGACCAGTCTGAGCTAGAGCAAGACCCCATCTTTACTAAAAATAGAAAAACTATCCAGGAGTTGTAGTGGGCACCTGTAGCCCCAGACACTTGGGAGGCTGAGGCAAGGGGATTTCTTGAGCCCAGGAATTTGAGGTTGCTGTAAGGTCTGATGCCACCACTGCATTCTACCCAGGGTGACAGAATGAGACTTTGTCTCAAAAAATAGTCAAGGGGTATATAGTCAGAAATGTGAGTACATGTTTATTAAAGTGATAATACTCTTTAAATGTTGAAAGCCACTCCACTTTTTCAGAATTTATTAATCTCAACATGTGTGATCAAACATTTTATTGAGCATTTTCTTCTTCTTCTTCTT
>NW_003852400.1:19113472-19262536 GCF_000181295.1 Otolemur garnettii
CTTGGGCTTAGGTGATTCTCTTGCCTCAGCCTCTAGAGTAGCTGGGACTACAGGTGCCCGCCACAATGCTGGCTATTTTTTTGTTATGGTTTGGCCAGGGCTGGGTTTGAACCCGCCACCCTCAGTATATGGGGATGGTGCCCTACTCACTGAGTCACAGGCACCGCCCGAGCATTTTCTTTTTAAGAGGCACCATGTTGGGTGCTAACAAGAATATAAAGACATGGTTCTCTCTTCAGAGATTAGCTTTGGTTTGCTGTGAATATCTATTCTTCCAAGGACAATTGTGGAATGAGGTTCAGATTCTTAGATTTTAGGCTATTCTCACATCCTAAACGAGTCCTCCACCTTTGTGTGGTTTTTAAGGCACTTTCCTGCAAATAAAGGGTCAAAACAATAAAGGAAAAAATTTAAAAGTTATAAGAAATCTTTACAATCTTCTGCCAACCATATTTGTGGCAATCCTTCACAATGTACTTAGAGCTAGGTTCGCTGGTCTCTCTCAGCTCCTGTCCTCTGGTCCTGGATGTCAGCCATGCCTACTTGGTCTGACATGTTTTCTTGTTAGTGGATAATGAAGTCAATTTAGTAGGTCTTGAGCAGCATTTTTTTAAATTAAAAAGACCACACCAAATTAGAAAAAAATCAAAAAGTATCATTTTCATCCCTAGTAAGATTTTTTCATGAAACATTAGCCCATGCCAGATATGTTTTACTGTGGTGACCATAAAAAATATTTGAAAAACATGTTCTAAAACAATAATGTTTCATAAATTATAAGTACCAAGAGGGTTTATAAAATAAGTAGCAGGCACCTTAGGTTTAAGTCTAGCATGTTGGAAGTTATTTTCTTCTAGGTGCTTCTATTAAAATTTATTAGGCAGTCTTATTTTCCTTTATGGCTACATGAGCCAAACAGCTCCATTTCCCCTGATGTCATATTCATCTCTACCATCACCACCTCTCCCACCATCTCCTGTTTGTATATGAGAATCTCTTCTGTAGGGCTCCTAGATCTAGTCCCTGGAATAGGTCACTGGAATATCACTACTGGAATATCACTACTTTTATTCTCTGTGTCTTCTGAAAATGGGTACACCATAAATAACCCAATTTAACTCATAACTGCTCCAAAATCCATAAAGAGTCCAAAGGCCAGGGCAAATTTTTATCGTCATGATTTTTGATCTGCTCGAGCCACCTTCTGCTGTGCTGTCTCTGACTTGGACGCCTGTGAATAATCTCTTCCTTGAGATTCCCTCCTTTATCCTTTTCAATCCGTTTCTCCTTGGGGAATTAATTCAGTTTCATCCAGCAGACCCTATACCAGACATTCAGCGCTACTTGATGCTTTCGTTGTTCAGATCCAAAATAGCAAATTCTGTTCACTTGGATCTTCCCATTAGAGGGGATGAAAAGTTCTCTTAAGACTAAAATCTTTCTCTGGCTGATACTGTTCACTCTTTAAAACACAATTCTGAAGCGTTGTTCTCATTAAAAGGGACAATGATGGAAGGAGAAACCGGAACAAAATAGTCCTAGTACCTATCCTGCTGTGCTTGTCTTATCTCATCAGCATGGGGCTGTGTTTGGTGCATCACAGGAGGTCTCCACACTGCACCTTCTGTCAGCTGACCCTGGAATTCCTAAAGATTCTGTGCTTTTATCCCACTGAATGATGTTTGAACCAAATGATATTTAAAATATAGCTACACATTAGTTCTTTCCAAGTGTCTATAGTAGTTCAGAGAAGGAACTTCTGTTGAGCACTAAAATGACAGCAGAAGGCTTTGTGGAGTAGATGAGGCTTGAACTGTGGCTGGACAGATGAACAGAATTTGGATAGGTGAAGCAATGTCAGTGGAACTTTGTAGGCCAGCAGAGCAACAAACTCAGCAGGAAGGAAGCAGGAGACTTCGCCTGAGTGAAGGGACCATGCTGGTGGGATGGAGAGTTGGCTTGGAACTGTATTGAGAGGTAGCATGGAAATGTGGATGTGGGCCAGATCCTTCTGGAAATTCTTGAATGCCAGGAACAGGGTGAAATCTTCATTTCTGAGCAAATGTGATATTTTAGAGAGTTTGACATTATAGTTTGTAGAGCAGGATTTGGTGCAGAGACAACCAGGAAGGTAGATCCTCTGAGGAGCACTCTAGTAATCCAGACTTGAGGTAACTGGGCATCTTTACTAGAGTGAAGCTGGGAGCATAAAGATGAAGGCTTTCACAGACAGTGTGCCCTTGATTTACAGCAATCTGATCAGCCACATTATGTTTATGTGCTCTGTCTTGAGCTAGTTAATTTGCCCTTCAGATGTATCTTTTCTGAATATGTAAACTCTCATTAAAACACATGCCATATGCTTCTTTGAAGCTAAGTCAGACCCCACCTAACGCTGGCCTTTCCCTTTTTATTCTTGTTGGTAATCAGCTCACTGAAGCAGATGTTACTTCCTGACTCCGGAGATGCCAACAGCCTCAGAAGCAAATGGATTATAGGATTGGGGTCTGCACCCAGCATGATCCAAATATGGAAATCAAACTGAGGCCTTCTTAGGCACCATTCTTGGCAAGAAGAATGAGCAAGGGCTTAATGCTGGGCCTCAAAAGACACTGTGGTTACCAGGGCTTAGTGGGCCCGTTTACTTGCCCAAGGAAGGCCATGCCAATTAACACTAATGGTGTACTTTCAACTTACTTTCATGGATTAATTTGACAAATATTTATTGGCTGTGTACCGGGCACCAGACAAGGCTGTGGGAGTAAAAAGGTACAAAGGGCACAGTGCTTGCCTTTGATAAAGTTCCCGGCTGAGTCAGAGAGCCAGACCTATAAACAAGTAAGTAACATTACAGTGAAGTGTTCTGCTCTCTACTTGTCCTCTGAGCACCCCAAATTATAATGATCTGATGCTGTAGAGTTAGAGAGTTTGGGGTTAAAGTCTTTCCGCTGCATACTTTTCAATAATCACTTGGAAGGTCAAAAAGCCACATGTAAATACCTTACACTAAACCTTTACTTTGAGTAGAAGAAATAAAAAACCCCGAAATCAACAAGTCCTTAGTACAAGTAAAACCTAGGAGTTTTCCCCAGAATTATTTTGCTTTTTTCCTTGGGCCTTTATTTAACTAATGTGGTTACACTGTCTGGCCCTCCTTTTACAGAAGCCTTGAACTTCATGATGTGGCGGCCCCCATTCTCCATCCCTGCAGTGAGTCAGACCGCCAGTTGTTAGTGGTGAAGTCCGAACATCAGCAGTAGGTAGGAACGGGAAGGAGGAGGGTGCTCTTCTTAGTGAAATCCTTATGTAGGAGTTATGAAAGTATAGTCTAGTGGGGTTTGGGTCTGGGAAGTTTAGGAAAAATGAAAAGCTTGTCTGTGATCATTTAAATTGAATCTTCTCTGTGAATTACAATCATTTCTTTACAGACAGAATCCTGTCTCTCGGTAGGTAGTGGGCTTCCCGGGGACAACAATAGAAGTACATCTTAGGAAAAGGTCAGCCCGGGATCACCAAGTAAAGAACAGAGTTCGTTGTTAGTCTTTTAATTGATGTAACAAACTCTTTGTCTTTGTTAAGGCTTATAACCACATATGATTACGAGAATTTTCTTTCGTTTTACAGTAAGTTCTTTTTAAGTTTAAATGAGGTAGCTTCTAGTGGTGTGGGATGTGCAGGGTTGAGGTTTGAGAAGGCTATCAGAATGGCTGATGACTGGGAATAAATGGTGTAATGATATTGGCTTTAAGGATTATTTAAAACCTTAGGAAGAGAGGAAGGTATTGAGAACTCTTTCTCTTTTTGTTAATATAAGTTGTAGATACCCTGTCTCTAAATAGTTTCAGAACAGTCTCCCTGGAAAGTATACTGCCTCCTTCCCCTCATAGATTTAGCTTAATAATAACGTGAGGGGCCAAAAAAGCTTTTAAAGCTGATTTCCTTCAGTTTGTAATTCTTTGCCAGGAACTAGAGGACTGATGCCCTGCTCAGTCTGCCAGCTGTTTGTGAAAATATCAAATGAAACAAAGTGCACATGTCTGTTTGCACGTGTGTGCACGCGTGCACACACATGGCCCGTTGCAGACAGGACCACAGGAAAACATGTTCACATTAACTTAATTTCACCGGAACTGGAAGTGGTCAGAGAAATGATAAATCTTGTTAGGAGATTGTTTTCTTGTCCTCAGAGAGAGGACAATAGCCCTCCAATCAATAGCCCTTTACAGAGAATTAACTCCTATCTTCCATTGGTGCTGCTGGAGACATGATCTGGATCCTCTGTTGGTCAGGGGTCAGCCCGAGATGGCCCATGGAGGCTGGAAATGCTGAGGTGAAATCATTAAGCTTTTGTGTTCTGTCTTTTTCAAGTGAACATAAATAATCCAACAGTTGTGTTTACTCTACTGGCGTTCCCTCCCACCCCGCCCCAACATTCAGCCATGCCAAAAGTCATTTTTAAAGGGGTACACACCAAAATAGCTAGTGAATTATCCAGTTCAGCTGTGTAACCAGCTGCCTGAGGTGGTCTTACACAGATGTCAGGTGATTACTGAACATATTGAGCTAGGTGGAAATCTACAGTTCCTCTTCTTGCTGACTTATGAAGTTTTCGCTATTCATCAAAAGATCCCAGGAAGTTATATGAGCGGTGGAAAACATCAGTACAACACATGTGGAGCCAATGTTGTCCAATGTCTAAATTATCTCTAGTAATGATGTTTCCACCTAGTTTAACATATCAAAGCATAACTTACCAGCCTTTCAGTAAGTTTAAACTGGCTCTTCCCGTGAGTGAGCCATTTTCTTTATTCAAATCAAAACATAAAGGGCTTGATGTCCCACCTGTTAGAAAGAGAGTAACTTTCAACATTCCTTGGAGTTATACCCAGACAACTAGAGTAAACGTGAAAAGCTCATTCATTCATTAGATATTTATTGGGTACCCACAACATTTCAGGCATCACTAGTTGTGGGTGGAAGGAGACAAATACATCCCCTTATGTCCTAGTCTAGACAAATCTGGAATGTTCACCCAGCAGAAGGGCTATATTCAAAGTACACCCAAGGAATTACAACAAAAAAAGGGATTACACCTAAAAAGGAAGTAAAAGGGTCTGGGAATGCAATCTAAAGAACAGCTGAAAGAAAATGGAAAATTTAAAGACATTGCAGATATTGTCTGTGACTCAAGAGGGTATACCCAAGACCAACAGGTGGTGGCTTTCCATTCAATGTAGAAAGGATGTAACATCTGGAGTCATCTCAGAACAGAATGAGCTACTTTGGAAGATGACAGGAGCCACACTCCTATGGGTTCAAGTTGCCAACATTTAGACACCACAGCTTGGTGGTCTTGTGAAGGCATTTTTGCATCAGGCAAAAGTTTGCCCAAGATGACTTCTGATAAGCTTCTCAATTCTATGATTCTATGATTCTATGATTCCATACACTGATGGCCCATGGCCATAGAAGCTACCAGCTGCATTTAGCAATTTGTTCTCCATCCTGAGCATTCCAAGTCCAGTCAAGCAGAGAGCAGGGAATGACTGTGTTTCCCTTAATTCCAGGTGCAACGATGAAAGATAGCAATAGAAGCTGCTCCCTCCTCTTACTTTCCTCTTACCACAGCCTCATCCTTATAGATCATCCCTCTGGAGAGATGGTCACTGACCAACAGTTTTATAGAAGAGGCCTTTAAAATTGTCTAGAAATTTGTTTAAAGATACGTGGTTCATTGATGCAGAGCCCAGACAATAAGCTCCACTGTTTGAGTTCAGTTCATTTTCTAGGACAGGCAGACTGTAAATGGTGGATTTTGAATCATGTTCTGAAGAGCAAAAGGATGGGAGTATTTGACTGTGTCTGAGCCACATGCTGGGCCCAGGACATGGATCCATTCAGTCCAACTTTCAGTATTTATTTAACTCCATAATATGCCAGCTGCAGTCTCTGGAAAGGCCTTGCTACAACATTCTGAACAGAAAGTCCTAAACTTCTTTCCCTACATTTACAATTCTCCCTTTTCCCCCTTTCCTTCCAATTCAAACTTTGAGGTTCCATGACTGTTTATAGAATCGGACACTTTGTTTCAGAAACAGCACAAGTAATGTCTTAGTAAGGAAATGCCTTGCAAATGCTCAAAACCTCAAAACGATTTTCAAATCTCTACTTTTTTTTTTTCCTAAACAGAAAGAACAATTAAAAAGATTTTAGGGGATGGGTCTGGCATTCAACACGCTCGACTACCTTCCAGGGTATTTTCTTTGGAGGATATGATTACAGCTGTTTAAACTTAAAATTATTGACGTTGAACAAAAACCTTGATTTTAGAAAATCATATGACTTTATATAAACTAAAAAAATGGCAAAGAATCAAAACTTGGCATTTTTCATGGACACATATTGCTCATGGGCTATGTCCTCTGACGGGTGCTTTTGGGGCCGTGGGTTGGTGGGAAATGATAAACGAAGACTGAAGAGTGAGAATTTTGCTGAGTGAGTCATATTGGGTTGCAGCTGAGTTTGAAAACAGCAGGTAGTCATCAGACAGGTTTATGTGAAATCTAATGAATCAGAAAGAGAAAGCGAGGGGAAATGGTTTCTTTTCATACAGGGCCAGATTCTCATCTGATGTAAGTCTTAGAGAATTAGCCGACATATGGAAATTATCCCCATGTGGTCATGTGGGATAGCAGTATGAGGAATCATTAAAGGAATAGGACCATTTAGCTTTTCGAAGAGAAGACTTGAGTGGGACAGATAGCTCTTCACATATTTGGAAAGTTAGCATGTGGAGAAAGGAGTATTGTGTGTTCCTCCCAGGGGCAAAAGAAGGTCAATGGGTAGATGCTGGAAAGACAGGCTGCGGTTTAATACTCTCTTGCCTCCCACTAGGGCATCAGAGCTTGGCTGTTTCCTCACAGCAAGGCAGGCTCCTCGGGGGGACAGGAGGCTGTTTGTGGAGCCTTTCCCTGGTGACTAGGATGGGAACCGAAGAGACTGACCCGGCTCTTGGACTGACAGCAAGGTTTCAGCCTACCAGGCATGGCTTGACTCCAAAGTCAATACCCATGTGCAGTTTAGGCAAACAGGCAGTCAGGGGGTATGGAAGGGACCCGAGCTTTAGAGTTAGGACAGTCTAGGTTGAAACCCTAGCCTTGTCATTTGTCCTCTGTAAACTGGGGAGAGCTGTTTAGCTTCTCTGAGCAGCAGTCTCCTGATCTGTGTCAGTGGGAATAACATCACCTATGTTAATAGACAGCTGTTGTTTCTGCCCCCTCATCATTTCCTCTCCCTGCCTAGTAAAAATACCGTGATTTTCCCCGAGTCAAATACAGTCCAGGTATCAATCAGGGTGACCTATCTACCCCTGGGCAGTCAAACTTTGCCTCCTTGGAATTTTAATCTTGAGCAGAGGGAACCAAGGATGGAAAAAATGGTTGAAGCTGATTCCTTCTGAGGATAGCACCAAGAAGGGACTGTCTATCAACTCCATTAGTTCCTGCTGCCTGAACTTCCTGAATTACCAGGTTGCTATCTTCTTCTTGGGGCAAGAAGTTGTCCAGCTTCTTCAGTTGTATGAGCTACCTAGTTTCTTCCCCTATGTTGTGTTTTTGCATAAGTTAGCTTAACCAGTTTCTATGGTTTGCAAAATCAAAGGACTATATCTACATCCCTACATTTAACGGGTCACTTGGAGGATTAAATGAAAAAAGATATAAAGCCACTTATATCACCTAAGTGTCTGGTTAATAATAGGTACTCCACAAATGGTAGTTTTTGTGATCATTGGGTGCTGTGGGCCCAAGATGAAGTAGAGAACAGTTCCAACAGGTGGATTCTGAAGTGCAGACAGACACGCCATGAAGGGTATCTATTTTCAAATATCAGGCATTATCTGTGTCAAGAACTTGTTTAACATTAAAGTTGGCCTGCCATGAGATTCCTAACTCAAAGTGATCAAGCTTAGACTGAAGGCCCAGTCAGAGGGCCATCAACAGGCGCCCACATCAGGAGAGAGGGTGGGCATGAGGTCCCCAAGGTCTCTCCCACTCTACATGATCCAGTGCAATGGCGGCCCTGATGGCAGCAGGCTGAGATGCAGGGACCAGCCTCCTGGCCTCCTAGTAGCCAAGGAGTGCCTTTCAGTCTGATTTTGCTTGACCTCTCTGCCATTTGGCCCTGTTAATCTCCTCTCCTTCCGAGCTTCCCTGTGCTGCCTCCTTGCTGATTTCCCTCGGCCAGCTTTGACAGGGTCTTTTCCTGAGCTGCTCCCCTGCTCCCAGTGCCTTCTTTACTTCAAACATAGGGCTGACTCCTATTCATCTTTCAAGATTCAGTTCAAGGACAGGGTCTACCCCAAAGCCTTCTGTCTTGCCCTTCTGTGCTTCAGTGACCTCTGTTCCAGTAGTCAGCACTCTGGGTTTCCATAGTGAATCCTCTGCCCCACCTTGATGCTGAGATCAAGGCCAAGTCCAGATCTCATAAACTCAGTATCCCCAGTGCCCTGCACAAAGCCTGGCTGGGAGCAGGCACTCAGGAAACACTTGACAAAGAAAGGGAGGGAGGGGAAGTGAACCAAAGGAAAAAGACCCTATACAACACTCCGAGGTTTTACTTGTCGAGGGTCATTTGCTGGAATTTGTTGTTATAGTTGGAAACCAAATGTATGCAAATGTTTCCAAATAGGCCAAGTAGGAAACTTTTAAACTGCTCATGAGGAGCACAGTCAGGACTCACATAGTGATTCAATCTGACAGCAAGAGAAAAGACATTGGATGGACCAGACTAACTGACTATTACAGGCCAGCACTTTATTTTCAGACCTAGTAGACCAAGCCCTAGATAATTTTCAGCATGTTTTCCCTAGGATCAAAGAGTGCACACGTACTGAAGTGTGCGTGTTCAGTACACTTGAACATGCCTATCATCAAAATCAAACATTTACCAAATGAGCCCTGAGAGAAGAGAACATATTACCTAATTATCTTGCCTTCATTAGTTAAGGAGTCGGTGACATGATTAGTTGCTTTAATCTCTGTAGACCTTACCTTTATGCCTAAACTTACAGCAAAGCAAGAAGCAGAACACCGACTAGCCTGGCTTTGCCAGTCCTGATTTGTTTCCCACATGTCTTCTTCACAAGCCTCTCTCGGGACAGAGGACATGGCGGCTCACATGCTGTGTGCCACTCCCAGGAACATTTAGATGACTTGTCATTGCTCTTACTAGTTACACTAAACATAGATCTTACAGTAGAGGAAAATGTGCTTGTCTTTATTCTCTGAATTATGAGTTTCTAAGTTTGGGGCTGTGGGATAGTAAGAAGTTGGGGCACTAGTGTCATTTTCTTCAGTCTTCCCAAGCTTCCCTCTTGGCCACGTAGGGTGAAGTGTGCCCCAGCCTGCCTACCAGGACATGGGGTGGAAGGAAGTTCTTTCTGCCTGGGGACATGCCCTGAGTGCCTACTGTCAGCAAAAGTGCTGGGTAAGAGCTAATCTCATGAAAAGGAGAGGAAACGTGGGTGCTCATGATTTTTCCATACAACACGGCTGCTCTGGGGTTCTGGGACTTAGAGGATTTCATCTCTGTCCTACAAAGCATGACACGTGCAGCAGCCAGGCACATCTTCTGCTGTAAAGGAAGCAAGACTGTTTCATGAGGATTAAGGGAAGACTTGGAGATAGCTTATAAAATGGGAGAGATAGGTGAGAGTTGTCTTCAAAAGATTAGTTTTATTCTCCATGCTCACATGAGGCAGAACCCCAGAGTGGACATATTTCCACTCAATGTGGTAGATAATTTTCTATCAGACGGAGATGTTCAAAGAAGCAAAGGGCTCCTGGGCGGGTTTCAGCCAGACACTAGCACCCACCTCACGGAGAAGCAGAGGAAGGGCTTTAGAAAAGCACTGGGTGACAGGGCTGCCGGGCCATGGAGATTCCTTCCTCCCTCAAAAATATAAGAAATCACAATTTAAAAGGCTATTGGAGTGTGTCAAAGAGCATAAAGGATACATTCTCTCTTGCTCAAAATAGGTTTTAGGGGGGCTTCATGGATGCTATGGAATATCAGAGTGATTTCCATCATTAACAGACTTCACAAAACACACACACATTACTGGGGTAAGCTGGCAGGAGTCTGGAGATACGATCCCAGATTCCGAGAGCATTTGACACACTGGACAGCATCTAGAACTCTTTTTATTAGGTATTCTGAACTGCCTGCTCTGCACAGAGTGCTGTTGTAAGCATTGGAAGGGTTACAAGATGTTTATGGCCCAAGGAAAGTGTAATATATATGGAGAAAGACATTTTTACTAACCCAAAAGTTAAAATCAACATTGAGAAAATTTCAAAAATATTCAAATATGAACAAAAAGGGAGCAATTGAAAAGGATCCTTGCAGTAAGTTAGAAGCATCCCCAGATCCCCATGTTGAAGTGTTCTCCGGGTGTGGGCCTTTCTGTGACAACTCATATCCCCTTCTCATTCATCCCTGGGACAGGATCAGGGTTTGAAATCCGGGGAAATGAGGAAGAACCGTAAACTTGGTGGAGGCTTTTACTTTGACACAGAATGTTTTAGTTGGTGAAAATAGCTCGTGCAAACTCTTGGTTTCCTTTCACTGATCTTTTTCTTTTTATTTCCATGTTGCTTTATTGATATTGGGCCTCTGCTTCCCCATACACTAGTAAAGGAGGCAGTCATGGGACAAGCAGAGAAAGTGAATGGAGTGAGACAGGAGGAGATGAAGCAGTCTCTGCCTCCCCAGCTCTCTACTGCAGTGGGGCTGTACCACTAACTCCTACTGTCCTGGTGATGCTAAGCTTCACCTTGCAGGATGAAGCCAGGAGAAATCACACATGTGACGCCAGCATCCCAAGCTGCCTCCATGCCCACTGGGTATTCAACACACATACACATTTTATACTGTGTGGGAATAATCCCTTGTCAAGTTCATTCTTGTTGGAACCAAATACTAGAGAAACATTTCCCATGTAAAAATTACTGCTTAATTTTGTAGACTTTTAGATCAGACATAGAAAAATATCAAGACCACAGGACTTACGTTCCAGAGAGGGGCACGAAAAGGAAGGTATAAGCCAGGAGGAATTCTTGACAAACAATTTCAATGGAGCTTTGTATTTTCAAAGCAGTTTTAAATCATGAGCCAGCCCACCCAGCTATCCTGAGAAAATAGGTCAGCACAATATTTTCACAGGTGAGGAAACTGAGATACAGTGTTCAGTGGCTCACCCAACACGCATGGCCAGGGCAGGAACACAAACTGAGTTTCCATCTGGAGATCCAGTCAACTGGGCTGCCTTCTTCCCAGAAAGAGAAAATATAAGCATTTAGCAACTTTTATTTTATGTTTTCATATGCTTACAAGGCTTAAGCACGGCTGCTATAAACCAAGAAGTCTTGAGGTGATAGCTGCTGAAGGGTAGGGTTGGGAGCTTGTGATTGTGCCCAACTTAGTCTGCAGTTCAAGTGTGCTGTCCTGGGGACACGGTGGCTGACGCACTTGGAGAATCGGGAGGCCTGGCTTCTAGGGATGAGCTGCATGACTTTGAAAGCATCATTTAAAATCTCTGAGACTTGCCTTTTCTTCCTCAACATGAAGATAAAACTTTTGAAAGTGCTTCATTCAAAAACTGTAAGAAAAACACAAAATAGTTAAGTCAACCATAATTCCACTGTACTTTTTGAAGTATACACAAAAAGAAGTGGCCCACGCACTTTCTCTAACCCAGTGATTTTTCTTTTCTTCTTCTTTTTTTTTTTTTTGTGTCAAAACATTTATATTCTACATAGCCCAGTGATTTTTCAACTGGTGTGCCACGGCACCCTGTGCTGTGAAAGGATCTCAGGTGTGCTGTGAAAAAATTTAAAGAGCATTAATTAAATTATTTTCAAAAGAAGTTTTTATTTTTATTTTTATTTTTTTTGCTGTTTTTGGCTGGGACTGGGTTTGAACCCACCACCTCCAGCATATGGGACCAGTGCCCTACCCTTTTGAGTCACAGGTGCCACCCAGTATATTCTTTTTTTTTACTCTTTTTTTGGATCAACATAATTTAAGAATGCCACGAAAGTTGAAATATAGGTTCAATGGAACCTTCCTGTTGGCACGTTCAGACCTCACTGCTCCAGCTTTTGGGGCACGTTCCATTCTTTTAGCCTGCGACCAGCAGAGAGAGGAAAAAAAATTTTTTTTTAAATTTGCCCTGTGAACACCTCGAGGCCAGCAAAAACAATAAATTTTAACTATGAGGGAAATCATGCACATCCAGGCCAGTCAGTGTGGCAACCAAATCGGTGCCAAGTTTTAGGAGGTGATCAGCGATGAACATGGCATCGACCCCACTGGTACCTACCACGGGGACAGCGATCTGCAGCTAGACCGAATCTCTGTGTACTACAATGAAGCCACAGGTGGCAAATACGTTCCTCGTGCTATCCTAGTGGATCTAGAACCTGGGACCATGGACTCTGTTCACTCAAGTCCTTTTGGCCAAATCTTCGGACCAGACAACTTTGTTTTTGGTCAGTCTGGGGCAGGCAACAACTGGGCCAAGGGCCACTATACAGAAGGGGCTGGGCTGGTTGATTCAGTCCTGGATGTGGTACGGAAGGAGGCAGAGATCTGTGGCTGCCTGCAGGGCTTCTAGCCGACCCACTCTCTAGGTGGGGGCACAGGTTCTGGAATGGGCACTCTCCTTATTAGCAAGATCCGAGAAGAGTATCCTGACTGCATCATGAATACCTTTGGTGGTGCCTTCACCCAAAGTGTCTGATACCGTGGTTGAGCCCTATAATGCCACCCTTTCTGTCCATCAGTTGGTAGAAAACACTGATGAGACCTACTGCATTGACAATGAGGCCCTTTATAACATCTGCTTCCATACCCTAAAGTTGACCACGCCAACTTATGGGGACCTGAACCACCTTGTCTCAGCCACCATGAGTGGTGTCACCACCTGCCTCCGTTTCCCTGGCCAGCTCAATGCTGACCTTCGCAAGCTGGCAGTCAACATGGTGCCCTTCCCACGTCTCCACTTCTTCATGCCTGGCTTTGCCCCTCTCACCAGCCATGGAAGCCAGCAGTATCAAGCTCTCACTGTGCCAGAACTCACCCAGCAGGTCTTTGATGCCAAAAACATGATGGCTGCCTGTGACCCCCACCATGGCCGATACCTCACCATGGCTGCTGTCTTCCGTGGACGGATGTCCACGAAGGAGGTAGATGAGCAGATGCTCAATGTGCAGAACAAGAATAGCAGCTACTTCGTCGAATGGATCCCCAACAATGTCAAGACAGCTGTCTGTAACATCCCACCTCGTGGCCTCAAAATGGCAGTCACCTTCATTGGCAACAGCACAGCTATCCAGGAGCTCTTCAAGCGCATCTCAGAGCAGTTCACTGCCATGTTCCAGCAGAAGGTGTTCCTCCACTGGTATACAGGCGAGGGCATGGACGAGATGGAATTCACCGAGGCTGAGAGCAACATGAACGACCTCATCTCTGAGTATCAGCAGTACCAGGATGCCAGTGGAAGAGGAGGAGGATTTTGGTGAAGAGGCTGAAGAGGAAGCCTAAGGCACAGCCCCTGTCACCTCAAGCTTCTCAGTCCCCTTAACCTTCTTCCTCAAGTACCCCTTTCCTCTCCCTCAGAATTCATGTTTGCTGCCTCTTATCTTTTTTTTCCTTTTGGGGGGTCTAGAACAGTGCCTGGCACATGTAGGCACTCAATAAATACTTGTTTGTTGAATGTCTCCTCTCTCCTTCCACTTTGGGAAACCTAGATTTCTGCGTTCTAGGTATCCCTGTATTTCCTTCTGGTGCCCGTTCCTCCAATCTGTCCAGTTAATATTTCCTTCTGTTTGTAAAATAATTCCCTAAGAAGCGGGGTCTCATCCAAATGCCATTTATTTTAGAACCAACTGAATGCTGAATGCAGATGACCATCCTATGCCCAGGCAGTTTGGGTGGGGGGGGAGTAGAAAGTAAGAGTAGAAGTAACTCCAAGGAAGGGGTTGAGATTTTTCTACCTAGAAATAGTTTTGGAGCGGTAAAACTAGAATGTTTAGTGATAACTTCCAGGTATTTGCAGGTTCCATCTCTCAGCTTCAAGGGAGGTATTAACAGTATTATCTTCATTTTCAATCTCCCTCCAAGCTCTGTCCTTGGGAGCATTTATTTTTCCCCAAATGGGATCCTCCCCTCTTACACTTCACTGATACATTGGGTTCCTTCCTTTCCCCTGATAGGAGAAGGGGATCAGGAGGGGAGAGAGACCAGCCTTGGTCCCTAAACTTCCAGAAATGCCTTCCCCGTACGCACCTTTTCTTACCCACAAAAACATAACATCCCTGACTTAGGAGGTATGTATTGCCACCAAATAGGTCATTTCATTCCCCAGAGAGGGGGCAGGACACCCTCTGTTTTTTGCAACATCTCATTTCTTTCTTTTGCTGTTGCTTTTTTTCTCCTTACGTTCGGTTTTGTCCTATCCTATATTTCAGATTTCTATTTTGTGTTGAACTTGCTGCTTTTTTTCATATTGAAAAGATGACATTGCCCCAAGAGCCAAAAATAAATGGGAATTGGAAAAAAAAAAGAAAGAAAGAAAGAAAGAAATATAGGTTCAAGTGTGCCGTAAGGTTAAAAAGGTTGACCAACACTGCTCTGGCCCAATAATACCTTTTCAGAGTTTGGTTTATATATCTCTAGGCTCATACAAATTCAAAATTTTATATTTTTATATATATGCAAAATTCACATTTGTTATTTAAAAAAAAATGAATCATGTCATCCAGGTTGTTCAGCAAGTTCTTTTCCTTAATAGCAGGGCTTTATTCCCCTTCACCCCCATCCTGTTTTGATGGTTGCAAAGTACTCCCCTGCATGGATGTTGCCAAATTTGTTTAGTAATTCCTTTTCTGGAGGTCTTTTGTAAGATCCAAAGACAATAATACATGAGAAAGTGTTTTATAAACCATAACTCCTGGGTTAAATATAGCACATTAGTTTGATTATCGACCAAATATATATGACATCACTAAACTGGTTTTAGCGTCTAAGCTCTAAGTGTAAACACTCCATAGCTGGGCAAAAAGACCAGTAAAACGCTGCCTGCAAAGCACAGTCATCCCCGTCATTTGAAAATCTGATTTACTGAAAGGGCTTAGAAAGAATCTTTGGTAATTGAGTGCACAATGCAACAACCTAATGGGTTCTCCCTGGGAGGAAAATCCATTTTTATGCAAAGGGGCAGCTTCTATTTATCGAACTTTTATTCTAAAATAAATTTTTATAAGCTCACATCATAGTCTTGTAAGTATAAACAAATTGAAGATTAAAAACTATGAAGTATATGGAAAATAAGAGTATATACGTCATCTGATATAAAGAATAAAGATGAGTTTGGGGGGTTTTCTTGTTTTGAATACGTGTCTGTGTTATATTTGTTTTATTTTATTTTAAATTACCCCAAACTAGAAATGGAGCATCAGCAAGTCTTTTCTTGGGGGACAGAAATTGTCATTTTTACTAAGAAAACGGACACTGCATTTTCTATCACTGATATGCTGTCTATGAACTTACTGTTCTCACCTATGTATTTATGTTCAATAAGCCTTGCTTGTAAGGGGAATATATGGGCCTTGGTCTTAATTTTCCAAGTTCTTCATATGCACAAATTAATATCGATTAATTGGACAATTTCCACTCTGTGTGGACATAAGAGGTGGCACACAACAGAATTTTGCTTATTCCAGTGACTTAGGGAAAGTGGTGACAGCTAATGTGAACTTCTCCTAAAGATGGGGTGGGATATAAGGTTGGCATTTTCCCTCAAAAGGAATGCAGTCCTTTTTCTTGCGCAAGGGCTGAAAGACAGAGGGTAGGCAGTTTCTACTACACCCAGCTACTCTGTAAAAGTTCAAAATCATAGGCTTCCTGTTTGATCTCTGGGGACGTGCCCCCAAATGACAGGAGTGTCACCAGTGCTGCAGCAGAGCCTAGTCTGCTGTCAGCCAGCCTGGGACATGAGGTGGCTATCTGTTGGTGGTGATTGTGTTTCTCAACCTTTATTCCTCCATATCAAACATGGTGGATGGTCATAGCCCAGCCTATGGTCACAGACATACACAGGCTCTAGGAAGTGGCTCTTGCTGCCATCCCTGGCTCATTCACTTTGCCTCCCAGTCAAGAGATCACATCAGAATGCAAAGTGAGAGAAGATGACATTAATATAGGGATAACTTTTAATCCTCCCGATGTGCAAAACCTTTATCACTCTGCTGATAACCAGTTGTGACCTATCCATGTGCCCAGGGCAGCAACTCAGGAGCACTGGATAAGGTAACGATTCGATCTCTTTTACATGTGAAGTCTCTGATTCTGTGAAAGATGCTTGGATCCCAGCCCCAGCCAGGAAGTGATTCCTTGTAGGATTTTGATCAACTAGAGTGATTTTGGCTGGCTCAGAACTGGGCATTCTCTCCTGCACGTGAGAAAACATTTCCTAACATGTGGCCCAGAGAAAACTCCCTCTGCTCCCATTTCCCATCCACAAACTCCAAAAGCCTTCCTTGCTTCTGGCCAAAGCTGCATGTGTAAGAGGTGCTAACAGACAATAGATGGAAACTGAGTTCTGTATCAGGTAAAAGTGCATCCAGGGAAAGGTGACAGAAGGCAGGACCCCCAGAAGCCAACAAGGCCAAATACCAAACAATTGAATATCAAATGTGCCTGTCCTTGTCACTTCCCTCTTCTGTAGTTCTAGGTCACTGAACAAAGGTTTTTCACAGATGGTCTCTTCTATTTAAACAACTCCAACGACAGTGCTAAAAATGTGCTCTGAGAGTTCACAGCGCTGCCCTCACCCTGGGAGAAGGGAAGAGTGGAGTTCTTCGCAGTGAACTCTCCTCTGGCCCCCCAAAAATAAACGTTTTCACAATCGGTGGACATTCATGCCTCTCCTGTTGACTTTGGTCTCTGTTGTTCTGTTGAACGCTGATCTCTTCGCACTCAAGTGTTCACACATGCAAGGGAAATGTCGCTAAATGCTGCTGCTGGCTTGCTGAGCTGGTGATTTTGCATGGCTAAGAGCACTGCGGTAAAGGCCCCCCGAGCTAATCTTCACACGAAAGGTTAGACTCACATTGCTCTCCCTCTGGAGAGGAGTTCTGCATTTAGCCTTGTGTTTATGAAACATGAAGGCACATGTCATGAAAATGTTCTGCATATAAATGAAATAATGCAAAGCAATTATTGTGCCTGTTAAGTATGCAACGATATGATTATGAAATGTAAAGTGTTAATGAATAAAATATGTTTTAACTTGTTTAAAATTATTTGCCTCTGTCCTAAATGCAGTGTGTGTGACTAAAGCAAGAAAAGATGCACACTGAAGGAGCATGTAAAAGGGGGAAACTTAAACACAACTGAGTCGAGGGCCAGAAACCCAAAGAGTCAACGTGTTATCTGTCCATCCTGGCTGTCAGCTGTGTTCAGATCGTCAGGTTAACTGCCAGATCTGCACTTTACTTCAAGCTGTATAGACCGAGCTTATGTCAAAATCAGATGCTCCATAAATGGTTGTCTTGATGTTATCTTCAGATTCATCTCCATTCCAAAGAAGGCCTATTGAAGCAGCTTTTACAGTGGTAACAATCTTTCCAACTAAAGTATTAATAGCTTAAATGCTTAATGGGCCCAATTCTCTGCAGAAGCTGCTGCTCACTCACCCCCTGAGACAAAGATGCTGGGAATAAGTTCACAGCAACCTCTGGAATTATAGAAGCCACAGGTGGAGGTGGGATGGAGTCAGGTGGGGGAGTAGATGGAGCGTTTCTCCTCCCCACCTCCCGGGCACTTGGTAATGGTAATGATCAACTTAGTTACTGACCTTAGAGCTCTCAGTCGGGACAAGGCATGCTGTTCCTCTTTTTATACCTCCATTCTCTACAACCTCCAGCTCGCCCCTTGCCACACATCTCTCTCTTTAGCCCCTGTCACTGCAACCTAGTCACAGAGAAATATCAGTGATAGATTCCAGGAACCCTTCCCCTTCCCCTTCCCCCTACCATTCTTACAGACCATTGTCCATCGGCAAGCGTCCCCTCTTCCTTCTACCATCTAAGAGAAACCCCCCCACCTGGACTGGGAAACTTGGGATCTCATCACTTTTATGACTTCTTAGCAGTTTTATTCCGCTCCTGAACACAACCAACCTCCCTTCTCTCCTTTATATTCCTGCTAACGTCAAACATCACAATGCCATTTCACCAGAGTAGGCTTGTTTTAGTATGGGATATACTTATATTTAAAAAAGTATTTCTTGTTTATCTGAAATTCACATTCAGCTGGGTGTTCCGTATCTTGATTTGCTAAATCTGACAACCATCTACCACAGAGGTCTCTCTTGATCACCCACTACATCAAATAGTAGTGCTTCTTTAGAAAGTTTCTATCAGCTTTGTCTCCACACACGATCACCACCAGGCAAATTATATAACATGTTGGTACATTTGTTCATTTTCTGTTCCCTCACCGCCCCACTAGAAGGCAGGTTCTATGGCTGGAGGACATAATGTTAAGTGATATAATCCAGGCACAGAAAGACAAACATCGTATGTTCTCACTCATAGGTGGGAGCCAAAAAATATTGATCTCGTGGAGGTAAGTGATGGTTACCAGAGGCTGGAACAGGTAGTGAGGGGGGATAATGCAGAGCAGTTGGTTGATGAGTACAGAATATCGTTAGATCGATGGAATAAAATCTAGTGTTCAGTAACACAATAGAGTGACTCAACAATAACTTGTTGAATATTTCAAAATAACTAGAAGAGAGGACTTGGAATGTTCTTAACACAAAAAAAGATAAATGTTTGAGGTGATGGAGATCCCAATTACCCAGAAGCCATCGTTACACAGTATATGCTTGTATCAAAATATCATGTGTACCTCATAAATACGTACAACTCTTACGTCTCTATGAAACTAAAAATTAAATTTTTTAAAAAGAATGTAGGTTCTGTGGGAACAAGGACTTTCAGAATCCTCTGTTGCATTCCCAATACCTCAGACAGGATGTAGTGCAAGGTTGGGGTTTGATAAATATTTGTTGAATGAATAATGCTTGAGTCTCTCTCCTTTTAAAATTGTTGCTTCACACTACAGTCTCCCTAGATCGACTCCTCCATCTCTCTCCCTTATTCCAGAGCCAGGTTTTTAAAGAGGTCTTAACGTTTACTGTCCCTGCTACTTCATCCCTCTGTTTCTTTTCTTACTACTCCAAACTGTCCTTGCTCTCATTATTCTACCGAAACAACTCTTGCTAAGGTCACCAATTACCTCCATAATGTCAACTCACTTGGCCATTTTTTACCCCCACCTGATCTCCCAACAATACTCAGTGCTGTCAACCACTCCCCACTTCAGGAAACAAGCCATTTATTTTACCCTCCTGGTTTTCCTCTTCACTCCATAGTCACTCCTCGGTATCCCATGCCAGCTCATCCTTCTCTGCCTGGCCACTGACATTTGGAGTTGGCAGTGTGTGTGTATCACATCACCATCTGTGTACCACATCATCATCTGTGTCAACAAGAGAGCCCTACCTTTTCAGGGGACCATAACGATTGGCACATTCAAGCACGTCTTGACATTGGTCACCATGCCATGGGTCTGTCTTCCCTTGTTCTGGGCTGCTGACCTGCTTTGCTGCCAAGTGGCCAGCATGCACTTTGAACTGTTGCTTCTTGCTCTGTGTTGCATTGTTGAGACAGCAGTTTACATAATTCCTTGGCATTTGTGAGCAAGCCCTCTATAAGGTGGTCTTCTGTTGGTTGTTTTGGCTCATACCCATCTGTATATTTTAGAAAGAAGCTGTGACTGATGCTGGGTGCTGGCTTTCATCTGGGGGTGGGGCCTGGTGGAGAGATTTTAATCCTTGAACATAAATGTTTATAGAAATGTCGTTCATGGTAGCCAAAAGGTAGAAACCAAATAATCCATCATCTAAGGCATGGATAAACAAAATGTGTAATATCCACACAATGGAATATAATTCCACCATAAATCCACATGAAGTGCTAAGACATGTCACAGCATGAGTCTCTTTTCAAAAAGCTATGCTAATAAGAGCCAGTTCCCAATACCCCATATGACCTGATTCCATTCACATAAAAGTCCAATATAGGGATGTTTGTAGAGAGATAAAGTAGATTACTGATTGTGTAGGGCAGGGTGCTGGAGGAGAGAAAAGGGGAGGGGAGGCTAGGGGAATGGATGTGTAACGGATACAGGGATTTGTTTCTCTGCAGTGGTGAAAACTGTGGTGATGATGACATGAAAGTGTGAATACACGAAAAACTATGAATTGTTTGGTTTTTAAATTTAAAATGGGTGTATTGTATAGAATGCGCATATTTGAATAAAATGGTTGAAGAAAGTAAGTACATTGGGAGTTTTAGCCCAATCTGTTAAGAGAATTAATAGTTTCCACATTTAGTCTAAATTTACATAACCTGTTATTGTTTTTCTTACATATCAGTGAGAGTAGGAATTCAGTTGCCTCGGAGATAGCATACCTTTTGCATTCCAAATTCTCTAGGGACACCCCCAAAGACTTACCTATAGTCAATTTCCTTCCAAAATATAATGTACACCTGGCAATTTTAATGAACTTGTCTTACAGGTAGGAGATGGTCTGGAAGAGTTCTTGAGCCCAGGATAGGGTAGTAGTATTCCAATGTGTCACTAGAGTGCCAGATGTGGTAGATTTAAGGGTGACAGACTCATGAGTGGCCTCATAGCCTATGACAAGCCCTGACTTTTGAGGACATCAGACTGTCCTGTTTCAGTCTGGCCTGTCCTGGACACCTTCTTATTCTAAATGGGGGGGGGGGTGTCACTATATATGGAAGCTAAGCATAGAATTTTCTGCTCCCACCTATGTCCCCATGCTCAGTAGGAGCTGTGGGGAGACACAGGTGTCTGACCCCAGGTGCTGAACAACTTCTAAAATTCAAATATCCATGGCAGAGACAGCTTCCTGCGATGGCTGAATCCAGGTCAGGCTCAGCCACATGACCTTCACAACTGTCACTCAGGTTAAAAGGAGTACAGCCACAGGAACTGTCTAATCAGATGCACCACCAGGAAGGGGTGTGGGAGTCATCCTGCAAAGGTGTGTGAACACTGCCACTTGTCCCCTTGGGGCACTTTGTCCATTTGTCTCACCTGCTGCTAAAGAGCTCTGGTGGCTCTGCTTCTGTTCTACTGTACGCTGGCTGAAAAAAGCCTCAGGGAGGACATTGGGACACCCAGGAAGTCTGGAATGGGAAGTCGTGTGTTTGAGGCTGAATGTCCCCAGACTGGGGAGGAAGTGCTGGTTGGAATTGTTGGGAACTGGCTTTGGCCAGGGGACCTGAACCTCCCTGTGGTCAACTCCAGGAGTCTTGTCAATCTGTTTTCCTGAGTGGCTGAACCATTGATGTTCCCACTAGGAGTGATCTAGTTTTTCTGCATCCTTAGTGGCATTTGTAATTTTTTTTTATTTTTTAGTTCAGCCTTTCTATGTGCAATTTGGAAATATTTTAGTATTTTTCCCACTCAGTAGCTTGATTTCGTCATCTTAACTGGGTGTTTCACAGAGCTAAAGTTTATTTAAAAATAATCTCTGAAGTTTCATTTAAAATTTTCCATTTCAACCATTTTAAGCATATAATCCAGAGCATGATTGGTACTCATAATATTAAACTATAGCTCCTGTGTCCAATTTCTTCCATCATCCCCAACAGAAAATCTGCGCTCATTAGGCCATAACCTTCATTTCTACCATCACCCTAACACTTGTTACTTTTAATCTATTTTCTATATCAATGAATTTTACCTATTCTAAATATCGTATATAAATAGAATTATACAATACTTGTGCTGTTTGTTTCTGGCTTAATTCTCTTACAGTGTTCATCTATGTAGAAGTTTGTTCCAAGATTTTATTCAGTTTCATGGTAGAATAAAACTTTATTGTGTGTATATCCTAAACAAATAAAAAAACCTGAAGTTTGTCTTAAGGTCTCTTTCTTCTTCACTCCATGTTCCCACTCCATGTAATCTCACCTATGCCTGTGGCTTCGCTGACCATTTATTTTCCGGTGACTTCCAGGTTTGTACATGTACATCCAGCCCCAAACTTCCTTCCTTGTTCCAGACCTATGTAGCCAATTGCCTAACTCAGGTTAGGTACATATCTACCTAGGGTCTCTATTGGATGTCTTCAAGTTATTCCAAACTCCATTGTCTAAACCTGAATCTAAGACACTTTCTGCTCACCCTAACCCCTGTCACCTTCCATTGTACCATAATATCAGTGAATGGCACCTCTGTGTGTCTAAGGGCACAAGCCAGAAAACTAAGTTATTCTCTATTCCAGTAAATCTCACTTCCCAGATAGCTCTCAAATCCATTCATTTCTCTTTATCTCCACAGTCACCTAGTACAAAGGACTGTTACCTCTTGCTAGACTACTACAATTGCTTCTTAACTAAAAGAGCTACTTCCACAGACTCAGACCTCCTTCCAGTCTGTTCTCTGCTCTTACAGCTAAAGTGCTTTTTTTACACCTGTTGAAAATTCCTCATTGGTTTCTTAGAAGGCCCCAGTTTTCCAGTTTTATCTGATTCTACTCTCATCTTTATTCATCCAACTTCAGTAACTGGCCAGGAATCCATTTCTTTCTTTTTTTTTTTTTTTTCAGATAGTGCCTCAAGCTGTCCCCCTGGGTAGATTGCTGTGGTAACACAGCTCACAGCAACCTCCAACTCCTGGGCTCAAGTGAGTCTCCTGCCTCAGCCTCCCATGTAGCTGGGACCACAGGTGCCTGCCACACTCCCGGCTGTTTTTTTGTTTTTGTTTTTGGTTGCAGCTGTCATTGTTGTTTGGCAGGCCCGGGCTGGATTTGAACCCACCACCTTAGGTGTATGTGGCTGGCGCCTTAGCTACTTGAGCCACAGATGCCAAGCCCAGGAATCCATTTCTAAAATGCAACTATACATTCGAGTGGGCTACAAGAGAAACATCACAACATTACCAGTGTAAAATAGTAAGGTAGTGCATATGAAAACTTGCCATTTGCCGTCCGCCTAAAACATAATATACAGCTTAGGGCTAAAAGGTCCTTCACACATCATGTGGTCTAATTCTGTCCCCTCAAATAAGGAAATGAAAATGGGGGTCCAGAGAGAAGAAGAAACTGACCAAACCCACACAAGGATTTCGTGGCAGAGGGGGTCCAGAGAGAAGAAGAAACTGACCAAACCCACACAAGGATTTCGTGGCAGAGCTAGGAGTGAGCCTTCAGACTCAAGCATCATGAACTTTGTAGATGAACTTTCCAACCAGGTTGAAAGGCCTACTGTAGACAGGTGCCAGCTAACAGTCAACAGCTGTGGATGGGGCCAGGGGTTGGGGTCTTGGGACAACTGCTCAGTATATAGGGGAACAAGAAGGGGTCCTGCTAAACTACCAAATAAAAATCCACTTTCTATGAGTGTGCCACATAAAACACCTGTTACTATCTGGGATTTTCACAAGGAACTCCTTCCCTCCCCTGTGCGTCCTAAAGTAATCAACACAGTGTCCAAAGGAGACAAATAGATTCAAGGCACCACTATTTCCCGACAATTAGGCAAAGGTATCATCTGAAAGATCCCAGTACATTTTCTTTCAAAGGAAATCCCAAGGTACTGAATACAATTCATGCTTTGAAACCAAAGTTGTCGCTCAATAGCCAAAGGAAGCTTTCTGGAAGACTCTTCTTTTGAGATCAAGGGAGGCTGAGTAAATACCCTGTGTATGCTTATCACTAGGGGCACTCAAGTGTAAATGAGTGTGAAAGTTGCCTTTTGGTATCAAAAGACCTGACAAGATGCTTTTCCAAACAGGATTGGAATTATTAGTAAATTTGTTGAGCTGAAAGGCGTTCTTTATCAGCTGTAAGTATTTTTAATTGGTTTCCAGGGAACACCTGTGTTAGGGTTATAAGCATCAAAGGTGATAAACAACTTAATTATCCTTCCAGAACCATTAGGAAAAAGTATCACTGTTGGTGAGCTTTCTTTGATGCCTTCTTTTGAAATGCCATCCTGCTACCATTGTGGGACTATTTGTAGTTTATTTCCCAAAGCTTTGATGCTCCCTTCATAAACAGAAAGAGCTGTTAGATGTAGATTAATGAAATTAATAACATTTGTGCTGGTCAAATGTATCTCAAACTACTATTGGACACAACTTCTTCTTGGAGAAGCAACAAGTTAGAAAGAATCAGAAAACCTTAAGAGAATTTTGAGAGATAGGGGCAGAGAACACAGGAGGAGATGGTAAGGCCTGAGTATGGCACCCATTTTTTTTTTTTTATCATGGTGGTTTCCGAGGACAGGGACTTGCCAACTTGGGAGGCTGTTACAAGGAAGAAGGGGAAGAGGTTTGTATTCTGTTTATTTTTAATCATTGTCTTTAAATTTCTTTTTGTAAAGATAAGTTGAGACATGAAGGCTGAGTGTGGTAGTAGTTATTGGTAGGCCAAACTGTGTTCAAAATACCTTGATTCCTCCTTTTGACTGTGAAAGATTTTTTGTTTTCTAGAATCTTTTATTTCAATACAGTGTCCCTGGGAAGGATTTTTAAAAGTGACTATTACAGTACAGAACAATAACCTTTGTGCAGAAAACAACGAACAATCAGGAAGTGGGATTCTAGTGAAGGCTGAAGATGAACTTCCCTGCTTTGGCTCTGCTCAGGACTAATCCCGAGTTGCTTAGCATTGTGATCTGGCCTCCTTCTGTTATTTCTCTATCACGTGCAAAAATTTTCTGCCTCTCCAGTCTTTGAAATATCTTTTTGCCTGGCAGAAATGAATGAAAAATTATGTTTTGAACTCCTCAAGAAGAGCTACTATAGATTCAAAAAAATTCACTGCAATCACTTTTAAACACTTCATGTTTTAAAAACTGCTGACTGTGATGAAAATCACAGAGTTGGAAAAGGACCACGGGGAAGCTATTCCTGCCTCACTTCATGAATGAGGAAACTGAGGCCTATCCAGAAAATGAAGCTCTCAGCTCAGAGCTCTTGCCAAACTACCCTGTGGCCGTCTCACTTCATTCTGCTGAGGGAAATCTGGCACCATGGCTGGACCTAGACTCACGTTAAATAACTGTCTCCACATGATCTCTTTGGTATAGGATAGAATTAAAGGGAAACCCAGTGGCCACCATCCTTTCAGCCCTGCCGCAAGTTGGCAAACTACCAACTGGGCCAAACATTAATTTCCCCAAACTGTTCTGAAGCATGGAAAGTGGTACCACAATAAAACTGTCAGTTGGACACGAAAAATCAGAACTTAAATAAAATACCTAACTTAATTACTTTGGATTTAAATTGAGAATGGAGCAACTGACTAATAGTCTCTTGGTCTGAGTGGATCCAAGGGGTAATGAGGCTCTCAGCTCGTGTTGGGGCTTGGCTCTCTTCACACTTATCTATACCACCATCAGTTTCTCCTTTCTCCTTTTCCTTTGTCCAACTGACCAGCTTTAAATGTTTTTTTAATGTTGGTGGGAATTTTTCAGCGAAGAACAAATAGTCCAGCTACCTCCATTTATAGCATACAAACTTTTTTAAAAAAGGAAATGTGTATGTTCCAATCTTATGATTTCATATTTGATATGTAGTATGTTTTGGCTCCAGGAAGGAATTTAAATAATCCTGGTTATCTCAAACCAAATTGCCCTGGTCTGCAGACAAAGAGCCAAATAGGAATCACCATGCATTCTGCAGACCTCAGCCCCTCTGCCCGGCTGATTTCTACCACATCCCTAGTTCTGAGGAGGCAGACTAGAGAGATTATTTCTCCTGAGCTCCAGTTTTACATCAGACAGAGACACGTATCTTCCTTCTCTGGGCTCTATTATTGTGAACAGAGAAAAGCCAAAGACCAAGAGTCCTGCAGTGTCTAGCTGACCATCAGCCCATGGCTAGCCACTTTTGCCTCTCCAGTAATTCCTGTCTGCCATTGTTGATGGTGGTCATTGACAAACTCATAGGATTATGGGAGCTTGACACTCAAAACCTCTTAGGGAAGAATAAATGATAGTTTTTAAAGAATAAAGCTAATGTTTAAGAGTTCTTCTACCCCAAAAGTTTTCCTCAAGTCTTTCTCTTACTCTAAATACAATGAAGAGATATGTGATATTAATCTAACACAAGTTTACCAGTAACTGCGGCTCTCTGTGACAATGACTTTGCACATCCTCATAAGGGGCCTTTGCACCTTTAGAATGTTTCCCATGATTTATTTATAACATTGTTTTATAGGATAATTTTATCTATGATTTAATTAAAATTACTAGAATTAACAGAAAGATTCTTATTGCAGCACCCTTCTTCCCAGCCAGTCTAGGGCTAGGGTTTGGCTTCAGATTGAACCACCACATTTACAGAAGACAAACCTGCAATCTTGGTGATTTCTGTCTATGGCAATTTTTCATCTTCACATCTTGCTTCTTAACCATGCCCAGTCTGGATCAATGGCAAACTTCAGGCAGGGCTGGGCCAGCACACAGCAGAGAGAGACCCAGCCACACCGTGGCCATTTCTACTCCCCTCACCCCCTCTCCTCTGAGGAACCACATGGGCAAGTTTCAAAGCTGAGATTCAGGAGATATCTTTAAGTTCAGGGTGGGATGAGCAAGTAGGAAAAGTAAGGTGTTTCTTTTTTCTCATTTAATCCTAGTAGTCTTTTTTTTTTTTTTTGAGACAGAGCCTCAAGCTGTCGACCTGGGCAGAGTACCATGGCATCATAGCTCACAGCAACCACCAACTCCTGGGCTCAAGCGATTCTCCTGCCTTTGCCTCCCAAGTAGCTGGGACTACAGGTACCTGCCACGACACCTGGCTATTTTTTGGTTGCAGCTGTCGTTGTTGTTTGGCAGGCCCAGGCTGGATTCGAACCCACCAGCTCAGGTGTATGTGGCCGGCGCCTTAGCCGCTTGAGCCATAGGCACCAAGCCAAATCCCAGTAGTCTTGATGTTATACATGATAGCATTTTCAAAAAATGAAGAATCCTTTCTTGCATGTGTGTGTGTGTAAGAACTGGACAAAGGCATATGCACTCCCCAAGAGTGTGGCATAGGAATGAACATCTCCTGAACCCCTTATAAGTAGAACTAGCAGAGTGGTGATAGACATTCCAGGGGGAGCCATTGTGTCTCCCTGCTTAAGACTGATGGTGGGACTTTCCCACTTCTGGTGCAGTGACTGGAGAGCTGTTATCTGCAAGGACACTAACGTACCCAGGACTAATGCACTGCTGACTTTGGCGACTGCATTGTGCTGGCTCTAAAATAGAACATATTTCTCAAGTGAGTTAATGTCTATTTACCACTTTGTTGTACTGTGTAATTATCATAAATGACACTTAATTATTTAATTACTAGACCAAAGGGGTAGATAAGAACTTGCTATAAGGAAGATATAAGACCAAACCTCTTTCTATATAAAGGGCATATATATTATACATGCATATGTACCATACATGTTCATACATATCTAGAAGCGTTTTATATGAGTGTTTATGTATAAATCCATACTTGTACTCATTTGACGTAGCAGATTGTTATGAGTGTGATTCAGTGGTCATACATGTGCACCACAGGAGACACATGGCCAAAACAAAGAAACGTTTTGTTGGCTCAACATGTAAACTCCTCTGAAACAAGGCTGTTTTAGTATCAGTGTTTCTAAAGGCTGTTACTAAGGACTACTCTATTGAGCAACATTGACCCTGTCCTCCTGTTGCTCTCCTCCTGGAAAAAATAATTCATAATGTGGTGAGAGCCTGTAGTTACTGGATTGAACATAGTGCCAATTTCACATGGAGAGGGCAGCGTGTAGTACTTACCCCAAAGAAGGGCTAATTCTTTGAGGAAATATGAAGAAAGGAATATTTACTTAAACCCCCTCTGTGGTTTATAACAAATGGTTCCTGCAGGTCTTAAAGGAATGCTGACCACTCTTTTCACAGGAGGAAAGTAGATAACATGAGATTCCCCCCAAATTCAAAGCAATTCTAGGAATGTGCTCTTTCACAACCAAATCTTTTCTGAGACACTGTTCCTTGTGGATCATTTCTTAAACACAGTCACTGCAGGCTGCTGGTGGCTAATAGTAATAACGCCTGTTAATTGAGCCTGTGCTCCATGCCATGTGTTAGGCTGAGTGTTCTACCTGTATTCATCTATTTATTTCTTACAATGATATTAGTAGCTACATCCTACTTATATCTGCATTTCATCAATGAGAAAACTAAGGCTTGGAGAAGGTAAGTAACAAGGCCATTGTCACACAAATAGTAAGTGATAGAAGCAGAATTTGAACCCAGGCAATTAGGCTCCAGATCCCACCACTTGGACTACCAGTCTGTACCAGTATACCTTGCTTTGGTTTGAAACTAGTGCTAAGGGTTTCAAACACTCAGGATACATTAGGGAAACTCCACTAGTTTCTACTAATGTTGCGTGTTCTCAGTGGCTGATGGGAAATATCTACCAAGAAAATGAAAAGTAATAACAAAAGTAATAACAGATACAGCTGTGTCAGAGGTTCCTGTGAATCCGATCTCTCATTGTGACTCAGCCCTTAGGAACAATTCAAGACTGTTGGTCCCCCCTGCTTGGCACCGACTGCTGCAATAGAATCAGGGGCGCAGGGAAGGCCAACTGCTGAGTGAGCGTGTTTAGCAGCTCCTGCTCCTGGGGCTCATTAACCACAAAGGGGATAAACATCACAGAAATGGTACAAGTCACCTAGGAAAGAACTGGCTACTGACACTAGGCTCACAGTCCCAAGCCAGGAGGTAAGTTGTATGTTCCCCTCAGAGAAATCTTTTAGTGCTGTCACAAAACTTTTATAGCTGTTAGAAAGACAGTCAAACCTTTATGTGTATATTTCCTCAGCTGCCTGATACCATCATATGTGTACTTCATATTTTGAAAAGAGGCTTGAGATGTCGTGAAACCCAAGAGGAATTTACAATAATCCTTTTGTACAAAGTCTTTCCTAACTGTCTTCCTAATGTCTGAGATGACTCACCTATTTAAACATACTTCACTTGGCAAAGGAGATTTTATAAAATATATGGCCAGAAAGGTTAGTCTTACCCCCAAGAGAAGATGAGGGAGGCACTTTCTTATGTGTTTGGGGGAAAGGGGGTTTTTTATGTATTCCTTCAACTAAGTTATTTGGAGCTGCTGTGGTATCTGGGTGACTCCATTGAGGCTGAGGGGAATATAGGGATAGATGGCAGGCACAGCCCTTTTCCTGAAGAAGACTTCAGAGTCATGTCTGCAATGATCAGAACAGACCAGGCTGTCAAAGCGACATGTTTGAGGCTTGCTACCGTCCTGTCTTGGCCATCCTCCATCCTTACCCCCAACTCAAGTCCCTCCTATCCTCAACGGATGTGAGCAAACACAAACTGTTTGAGAAGAAGAAAGTTGAAGATAAAATACCAAAGAAAATGTTTTTAAGTTCAACTTATTTAGAACCCAGGCTTCCAGACTCATTTTGATATAAGAATAAGTCTTAGGGTAGGATGTCAATGAAGATAAAAGCCATGAGATTCAGAGATTCTAGTGGAGAAAAGATGAATCGACTACATGGTGCTCATGCACACACACACAAAGGCACTTCCTGGGTAAGTCTGTGGCTCCGGAACTGACACTGACCTTGTATAGTAACTGTACTTCACAGCTATTCCAAAGTTTAGTTTTTATAAGGCTAGCAGGGCTTTGTCTGCCTGGAAGGGTTGAGATAAAAATAAAATGAAATATGAAATATGATATACTTTATAACCAGATTCTTTTTGGAGGATAAACCAGGTGAGACCATGGGCCTCTAACCTTCAGTTAATTTTTCTTTAGCTGTTTAGTAATAGAGAGTGGGCTTCTGTAAGGGCAAGTGATTTCCTGCCTTAGGAAACTGGGAAGACCTTTGTTTTCCAACACTTGACATGCTCTACCCAGGATCCTTCTGTCTTACCTGTCCCTAAGTCCAACCACTGCTGTGACAAATAGTTGTGCATAGGGTCTGATAAAGTTCACCCAGGCTCAACCTAAAAGTGATGAACCATATGCCCCGACTTTGCACTTTCTACCAAAATGTCCCCATGTTAACACAGAAGTTTAATGCCACAGGACCTTGTTAGGCGTCTATGCAAGTACAACCTGGAAATTTAAGGGAGTTAACACACCCATGGAATGAAAACCTGACCATAGAAGGCAGGAGCCCAACAATTAATTTCTTCCCCCATTCTCTCCCTAGAGAGACCACTCTAAGAAGCAGCTGTTTGTCCTCTCAGAGGATGGTCTTACAACATCATGCAGTAACTTGCAGCAGCCATGATCAGAGTTCTTCATCCTTTGCCACTTTGTAAGCCCTATGCCTTATTCTGGATTGAGCTCCATAATAAAGCACAATGTGTTTGTTTCATGCTTTTGTTTTCGGGGAACCAAGGCTAACACAATTGATACCAGAGTGACTCCAGAACGAATCCCCTTGGGAGGATAGTTTGGATCTGGATTATAAAGGCCCCAGTGCTGGGAGAAAGTGTGGTTGCGATGACATCACCCAGCATGCAGTGGCATCATAATAACTAAGACTTTCACCTGTGGGTAATTGGGCTGAGATGCAGGTGGTAAATGAAGGGGCCCTGGTGGTTAAAAGCATGGATAATATGATAATTATAGAAATTATAGAAAGAAGATGACTGCTGTTAACTACAATGTAGGTCTCAGAAAATAAAAAATAGACTCGGGGAAGCCAATAGTCGAGTCAAGCCATGCTGTGAAATTCAGAGATCCTCTATGGCAGCTGCTATGGACCCTGTCAGCTCATGGAACCACAGGAAAGACCATGCTAAAATCAAACACAGGATCTAATTGCAAAGGTGCAGGACCACAAAGAGGTGTGAATCCATAGGCTTAGCAGACCTCCTATATCAAATCAGGTCCCTGTAGGAAAAGAGTGGATAGGAATATTTGTGTGACCCAGCCTGAGAATCTTGAGCTCCCAGATTCTACTAAATCTTCTAGGCTTGCCTGCCTAGAGACTTCCTCTAAGGCAGGTGCCTCATGAAAAGTTAACTTTATTCCTTGAGATCTGGCCCCATCATTTCTCATGGCCTCTAAATGGTAACTGATAACTTAGAGTAGCCAAATGGCAGCCTACTCCTAGCTGAAATAACATGCCAAAGGAATTGCAGAAACTACTTTACATCATCTGGTAAGAATAGGGGACTATATATGCAATAATGGAGCTTGAGGGTCTTGGACTAGAGTGAGGGAATCAGAATAGAGGCTGAATAGATGAAAATTTACCAATGCGAGCACCTATGCATGATTGGAATTCAATCCCCCACAGAAACCCCTGGAGCTCGTCCTAATAGTCTGTGGAGAGTGTGTTGAGGTTTGGGGAAGATGATGCTTACATCAACTACCATAACAGAAAGTCACCATCCCGTCACCCAGTGTTTCCAGATCTAAATCAGTTCATAGATCCAGAGGTCCATGATTGATGGGGAGGCCAGGACCCTTCCTTGCCATCACAAACATATACAGTAAATGTTCCTTTGATTCTTCCCTGTTACATGTACTTGTGGCAGAAAGACTATGCATTGTTGAAAGGGGGAAAACACAGGCCTTTTAAATTCTCTTAGATAAAGAGTTGCGGCCAAAATGATACCAACTGACCTGAAATGTTATCGAAGCTCTCTAGCTAGAGTGGAAGCTCACCTGGCACAGTGGCAATGGACCTTTGTCCAAGCTTGACTCATGGCATTAAACCCATCCTGAAGTTACATACCCTGAGTGTAAAACTGGGACAAATATAGAGGGGACCAAAAAATACATGATTTTAAGAGATTTTACCTATGTGTTACTTTTTGAAATTGGATCGAAGGCACTGTTACTGGTCAAGTGTACCTGGACATGCTACGCACATACATTTTACTGGAGATTCATACACTTTTTTGGAATGATCAATTTTACTCCCAAGAAGATTTCTTAAAATGTGTGTACATGTTTTTGGCATCCCCAGAATATCAGCTGCTAGAACCCTCACACTGTTTTAAGTTCTGTGGTATAAGGATTATTCTGAGGGAACACCATGTAAAAACCCCAGAAATTGCCTGTGTCCCCTGCGAGATCACAAATCAGAAGCAACACTCTATGTCAGGAGGAATTTCAGAGATCAGTGCCACAATTAAGCACTTGCGGGATTCCAGGGTGTTGGTTTTCATCACCCTGGTTCAATTCTCCTGTATGCTCATTTCGGGGCCTGCCTGGCCCTGGAAAGTCCTGAGAGCCTGTGGTGGACGATTGTGAATTATCCTAAGTGTAACCAGATGTTAGTCCCAATCGCATCTGCTGCACCAGATGTGCTATCTTTGCTGTGAGTGGATTAGCAGGTTTTCTGGTTCCGCGATCTGTGACCATTATTCTGGTAAATGTTCCTTCTCAATGGCCCTAAAAAGGGAGAGTCAAAACAGCTTCCCTTTCCATTGTAGGGACAATAACTCACTTGTGAAATTTGTGCTTTCTGTTCCACCAAGAAAGGGGGAGAAGAACTTCCACCAGGCACATATAAAGGGTTCCACTGAACTTGAAGCTTCAGCTACCACGTTTTGGGTTCCTCGCATTGGTGGACCAGAGGGCAAAGAAATAAGTTGCTATAGTATATTGGCAATGGTGATTAACCCTGCTTGCTACGGGGAGCGAGGGCTGCTCCTGCATATCATTCTGATGTGTCCCCTCTCCAGGAGAAGCGTGGCGGCAGCCCTCTTCATTACATGTATTCACATTGGCCCTTCCTCTTTCCTTGTTACACTCTCCTTGTCCCTCACAGCAGCTCTCTGAAATCACACCCCTAATAAAGTAACAATACAGAATCTTTTGCCTCAGGCTCTACTTTCAGGCGAACTCAGACGCAGGCTGCTATTCCAAGGACAGGTTCAAGTGGACTTACTTACAGGTAGAGAGCATTTATACCAGGCATTTTACATATTTCATTTCACTTAATCCTTGTGGCACTCTTGAGTGTAGGAGAATTATTTCTATTTTACAAATAAGAACACAGGTTCAGAAAAGTCAAGAGACTTACTGAAAGGCAGCAGATAGCTCCTGAGCAGCACAGCCAAGTTTGGAACCAAGAATTGTCTAACTCTAGAGCTCAAGCTCTGTCCTTTACACCTTCTATGTCCTAGATTAGCGAGGATAGAGTTGAGCACTGAGACAGAAGACGATTCCTCCTCTGAATGTCTTTCTGATAACCGCTTTTACACTATTAGTGGCTGGTTTTTACTTTACGTTTTCATTTTCCTTTTTAATATATAATTTGGTACCTAGTGCATTGTACAGGGTAAATACTGTTAATGATAGTAATGGGATGTTAAAGGCAACAACAGACTCCTTTCCAGGGACTTGCTCAGGGTTCCATCATTCTGTAATATGTGACAGAGAAAATCTGAGCATGCTAGTTTAAAAAAATCAAGATCTAAGAGGTTAATGCAGAGATAAAGTGAAATGTCAGCTCATTAAAATGTTTTCTCTTTCAGGAAATAATTTGTTTTTAAATGAATTCAGCACAATAAAAGGCACGAAATTAAAGTATATCTCAGGCTCAGCACCGGAGAGTAGCTCAGTGAGTAGGGCGCTGGCCACATACATCGAGGCTGGTGGGTTTGAGCCTGGCCTGGGCCTGCTAAACAACAATGACAACTGCAACCAAAAAATAGCCAGGCATTGTGGTGGGTGCCTATAATCCCAGCTACTTGGGAGCCTGAGGCAAGAGAATCACTTAAGCCCAAGGTTTTGAGTTGCTGTGAGCTGTGACACCACAGCACTCTACTGAGGGCCACATAGTAAGACTCTGTTTCAAAAAAAAAAAAAAAACCTTATCTCATAATTTCAAGTTTGATTATGTCACCAAATAAACTAAATGGCAATTGAGTAGAAAGAAATATAATCCGTAAAGGAAGCGGGAAAGGTTAAAGAGGTCAACAGTAATTAAATGAGGACTGAAGCTGGATGGAAATTGATCTATATTAGCTGAGGGCCATTCCTGTCTTTTAGAATGTTATGCATCAGTGAAGAGAGAAAAGATAGATTTTGCTATTTTGACATACAAATATGTAATTTTTGAGCCAAGGTTGCTAATTGAAGACAGCAGCAGATTCTCAGTTCATGCGTTCTAACAACCCACACCTGCTGGCAAAGATGGCCTAGACGAGATCCTTTCATAAGGCTCTGTGGGGCAATGGGTCAGATGTCCCTCACTGGGGAAAACTAGAATCCGAGTGACTTGACTCAATGCAAAGGCAGATGAAAGTGGCAGTTCTCGCCTGTAGCTGACATAACCCCTGATGGATGGTCATCTGTCCCCAGGGATGTAGCTACTCAATAGGGACCCAGCTGACAGCAGGAAGCTGGCAAAACATGTGCTCCACCTACGATTCTGTCATGGTGTCGCTTGTGGATATTAGGGCTTGCTGATTTAATATCTAATACAATCACAGTTGAGTGATGCTGATAATTTTTATTATGAATGCTAACATTTTGAACAATCAATCATTATTACTAATGATGAAGACAGTGACTACCAATAATTCAGTGTCTACTTCATTCTGAGTCTTTACGATTTCTCCATTTACAAGTCTGCAAAGTAGGTGTTATTATTCTCTTTCTGCATGAGGAAGCTGAGGCTCAGAGGGTCTCAGCAACCTGCCTGAGATAAAGGCTGAGATAGCTAAGTTAACAGGCTGTGATCTGGGTTTTCTTCTCTGTGTGGAGTTTTATTTGCTAAATTAATCAAACAAATATATTTGAAATGCTTTTCTCTTTACAGAAAGAAAAATTCTTCACATCAGGTAAATCAGGAATCAATAGAAACAGAATAACCTTGACCTAATTGATTTTGGTAGTGAACATAAAGTTAAACTTTTATAATAGAAACAGGACAAAAATCCACCATCCTATTAATAGAAACAGCACATCGTCAGATAAAGTAATCTCCTCTGGTCTCCTGACAAGAACCTGGGCAACACCACAGTTTTATTATTACATGCTCAGACGCAGTGATTCAGTGATTACAAAATCAAAGAAACTAACACATCAAAGATTCAACACTCTATCTTACCAAAGAGAAAGAGTAGAATTGTTGCCTAAAGCTTAAACTCTTGCACTGTTTTAAAATTTTTAATTATTCTGGATACATGATTGTATACTGTTACAGGGTACATGTGATGGTTGGATATCATTACAGGATACAGGCATCCGATATGAATTCATCAAATCAGGGTAATTAGGGGATCCATCACATCAAGTATTTAACATTTCTTTGGGTTAGAAACATTCCAATTCCACTCTTTTTGTTATTTTAAAATATACCCTGACTTGTTGTTAATTATAGTGACTTTATTGTGCTCTCACAAGTTGTTCGTTCTATCTATCTATATTAATATTTCACACACATTAACCATCCCCACTTTAGTCCATACTCCCTGCTACCCTTCTTATCTCCATGAGATCAATGGTTTTTGATATTTAGCTCCCACATATGAGTGAGAACATGAGAGATTTGTCTTTCTGTGTTTGGCTTATTTCACTTACCATAATGTTCTCCAGTTCTATCTATGTTGTTTCAAATAGCAGGATTTTGTTCTTTTCTGTGGCCATATGATATTCCATTGTGTGTATGTACACAGTATCACAACTTCTGGATGCATTCATCCACTGATGGACACTGAGGTTGATTCCAAATTGTGGCTGTTGTATGAATGGCATAGCACTAAACACGGGGGTGCAGATATCTTTTCCATATACTGATTTCCCATCTTTCGATTATATAACAAACCATAAGATTGCTGGGTCATCTGATAGTTCTATTTGCAGTTTTTTAAAGAACATCCATACTGTTTTTCACAGTGGTTGCACTAATTTACATTCCCTTAATGTGCACCAACAACGTATGAGGGTTCCCCTTTCTGCACATCCTTGTCAACATTTATTATTGCCTGGTTTTTGATAAAAGCCATTTTAACTAGGGTGACATGATATCTCTTTATAGTTTTGATTTTCATTTCGCTAATGACTAATGATGTTGAACATTTTTTTTCATATATCTTCCATCCATTTGTCTGTCCTGTTTTGAGAAATGTCTGTTCAGATCTTTTGCCCATTATTTATTGGATTATTTGATTTTTTTCCCTATTAAGTTTTGAAACTTCTTCTATATTCTAGTTTTAAATCTTTTCTCAGATGGGTATTGTGCAAATTACCTTCTCCCATTCTGTGGGTTTTCTCTTCCCGTTGATGGTTTCCTATGCTGTGCAGAAGTTTCTTAGCTTGATGTGGTCCTGTCTGTCCAATTTTGCTTTGGTTGCCTGTGCTTGGATGGTATTACTCAAGAAGTCCATGCCCAGACCAAATGTCCTGAAGCATTTCTTCAATGTTTTCTTTAAATAGCTCCATAGTTTCAGGTCTTAGGTTTAAGACTTTAATCATATGGTGAGAGACAAGGGTCTAGTTTCATTCTTCTGCATAAGGACATGCAATTTTCCCATCACAATTTATTGAAGAGACTGCCCTTTCCCCACTGCATGTTCTTAGCCCCTTTGTCAAAGGTAAGTGCACTATAGATGTGTGGGTTATTTCTGGGTTCTCTATTCTGTTCCTCTGGACCATGTGTCTGTTTTTATGCCAGTACCCTAATGATTGGGTTACTAAACTCTGTAGTGTAATTTGAAGTCAGGCAATGTGACTCTTCCAGTATTATTCTTTTTGTTCAGGATGGCTTTGACTATTCTTGGTCTTTTGAAGTTATGTATAAATTTTAAGATTATTACTTCCTTTCACCAATGTTCTATAGTTTTCATTATAGAGATCTATCACTTCTTTAGTCAAATTTAGTCCTAGGTATTTAATTTTATTTGCAGCTATTGTAAACGGGATTACTTTCTTGGTCCCTGTTCAGATTGTTTACTTTTGGCATATAGCAATTTTACTGATTTTTATATGTTGATTTTATATCCTACTACTTTATGGAATTTGTCAATTTTAAATATTTGGGGCTGTGTCTTTAAGTTCTTTAGATATAAGATCATATCATCCACTATAAACATGAAAGTCTTTACCAATTGATGACAAAAATACCTGGTCAATCCTAGAAGGCCATTCATTCATTGATTATGCTTTTGTTGTGTGAGTTCTGGGTGCTGGAGTTGTGCTAGGAAAATAAGGAAAAGTTAATGACATAACTAGAAGTTCTAATACTTTAGTGGAACTCACCAATTATTGTGCTTATGCTAATCCCTCTAATTTTTAGCAGTCTAATACAAATGGTGGCATAGGGTAGGTATTTTTATCTGACTATAGTTTATAGATATGAGTTTTGATTCTGAAGTAATTCTCAGTTCAAAATACCTGGAAGTCAATGTTCTTTCTATAGAACATCATGGAATACCAGGGCAGAGACTGCCAGTTTATCACCAAGCCTAGTTCCTCTTCTTCCTATAGTTGGATTACATTTCCCAGTCTCCCTTGCAGTTAAATGAAGCCATGTAACTGAGTTTTAACCAACAGAAAGCTGGTGAAGGTGATGGGCCCCTCTTCTTACCCTCCCTCAAAGACATTGCCCAATGCACCTTTCTCCATGCTTCTTCCCTTTTCTCCATCTTAATGCAATTTAGCCTAGTGGCCCTTAAGCCAAATGTTAAAGGTATCAGAATCATACATGGAAAGAAACTATCATCCTAAATCGCTAGATGGAAGGCCACCTTCCAGAAATTCTAAATTGAACAATTATATGAACACAAAATAAATTAAGACACTGGCATTTTGGAAGTGATTTATTACAGCAGTTAGTATTACTCTAATATAAATACTAACATATGTATTTGACAGATATTTATTTGAGTGCTATATAGATTTAATATCCTCTTACCTAAGAATACCTCAACTAGTAGATAATATGACTGTTTTATTACATGTAGACCCTCTCATTTCAATAAGCAAGAATGCATTAGATATTTTAAATCATATTTGAGTCTTTCTTTTATTGCTGATTCACTGTTTGGACTTTTGTCCTCAACCAACATTTGCTAGCAAATAAGTGATGTAGTAAAAAAATAAAATTGTGTGTTTTTTATATTTTATTTGAGAGAAAAATATGGAGTTTAAAGTTGACGGCTAATGAAAGAGAAATTCATTCTTATAGCCAAAGAATAGACTTTCATGTATTTTGTTTTGGCTACCCCAAACTAACTAATGCAAGGAATCTCATTATCCTGGAGAAGCATAATGGAGCCTAGCCTGGAGGAGCATAATGTGAGATCCCCTGACCTAATTCTGAGCATCCCAAAGGAAATGACATCATTCTGTCCATTGATTTAAAGATCTGACACTGAAAAAGCTCAGGCAGGAAATTTCACTCCAAAATATGACTCTGTGGCATAAAGTATTTTAAATTAACAGTCCTTAGAGATCTATGGGTATTGGAAGGGACTTTCTCTCTTCATACAAAACCTGACCCATCAAAAAGAATGTAATCCATGTAATCTCAATATACGGCTGGAAAGAAGATAGAAAATGCAACCAGACCTAGCCCAAATATTTTTAAATATAATACCTGTCTCTCCAGTAATTTAATCAATTTCCCCCATCCACTCATTTTCCTAAGTATTTATTCATCCTCCCTAGTAACCACTTATTGCTCCTAAATAGAATTACCTATATCCTTATCCCCTCCGAAATGAAAGCATATAAATTTCTGAACCTCATTGAGGTACTAGGTAATCACTCTGTGATTCTCCCTGTGTGCACAGTAAATAAACCTCTTTCCCTTATTAATCTGCCTTACTGTAAACTTTCCAAGGTGAAGGGAAAGTTGCCCCCCACTCCCACAACACAAAGAACGCTGAGCCAAGTCACTGAGTGAAGAGCAAGACCTGATCTCTACCGATTGCAGGCAGCCAGGTGTGGTGTCAAACCTTTCTTTGAATCCTCACTCTTCCACTTCTTGGCATGTTTTTAAAAACCACTTTGAATTTCAGTTTTCTCACTATTAAACAAGAAGTGATAATACTCACCTCTCAAAAACACAGTGTAGATTAGAGACAAAGTTTTTAAAGTGCTTATGAATAAAGTACCTCCATAGGTGATAATTATTATTAGATTTATTATTAATTACACTTACTATGTTTGTAAAATGCACACAAGAAATCCTGGACCATTTGCACCAAGGTATAATAGACAGCTAAACATTTGGGCTACTGATTTTATAGCTTCCTTTCTCATTTGTGTCATAGCAAAATTTAGTTCATTTTATTCTGTATCATTCAATAACTGGGGCAAAATTACGGCAACCTTTCTAGCAGTTCAACAAATACCTCTTAAGAACTTTTGCAACACTTTGTGCTGGTTTCTAAATGTGCTTACTCTACATCTTGTGTGGCTCTTAATGATTATTTGTGACCCTCTATTGCCACCAAGATAAAAATTGCCTTATCACAGGAGAACTGAGACTCTTTTCTTTCCTTTTAAAGAACTACTTCAAGGCCCATTGAGAGATAAAGGTGTTTGTTCCCATCGCTGCTCTAACCTTATTCAACTTTCAGTATCCCAAAGTGATGTATAATACACAGAGTAAATGAGCCTCTTATAAATGATTTAGAAGCGGAATCAGTGAGTGGAAACTAATTTGTAGAATGTGTATATTTAATGCTCTGAGATTGCAGAACAACACTAAATTAATTAGTGAAAGGGGGGCAAAAAATAAAGAAGCCCCTTTCTTTTTATTTCCACAAGTCATCAGTGAATATATTCTAATTTTCCCACGACCTGAAATTTATCACAGACAAGCAAGACCATAAATTTGGTTTGAGCATGGTGTAATTTTAAAATGTAAGTGATGTTAAAGCTAAGACTGTCCAGTCTGGCCGATGCTTTAAGCTGTTATTAATCAAGGCTGTTTCTTCTATCATCCCCAATATTTGTGTGACACCAATCTCATGGTGGACTGTCACCATGGTTACCATTAACCGTTATTACTGAGGGGACCAGTCATCCCTGCCTCCGTCACCTGCCTGAACTCCCCCCCTGACCTACTGAAGAAGAACAGTGAAGGTAGGAAGCAGTTGTAGGCAGGTTGGTAATACACAGGCAATATGTCATATTAACAGTAACAGGAACTCACGTGGCTCCCCTGCCCCACAAACTACTCTGAAAAGGCACTTGTGCTGTACATCTCTTTGGAGAGCAGTGGTGATCTGAAGAAATACTTCCTCTTGAAAGAACCCTGTTTATTCACAGTGGAATACTCTTGAATTTTGCAGATTGTCAACCACACACAAAAAAGTTTTTTTTTTTAATAGTTGAGGAAATAAGCCTAAAGAAAATGTGTACCTAATCCTATTAGCTGACTTAATATAGAATTATTAAAAGCCTTGATATACAGGATTTAACACAATCTTTCTAGCAGGGTGTGATGTAATCTGTTTTTGTTCCTCAGCTAGCAGATGGCTTACCTTTAAGTAATTTCCAATATGTTAAGAGATCAAAAGCCATCCTCTCGCCACCAAGGCGGTAATCGGTCTTCTCTGCTGGGGGTTGCTTGGTCCTGTGGTAGGGATATGCAAAGGCTCCTGGCATTTCCAAAGATAGAAGGGCGACATTTCTTCAGACTTTGAAGTTAATAATCCTTTAGAAGTTGAAAACTGAGGGATTTTTCAAAACACTTTTAATGTTCTATATGCCATGTGCGAAAGTAAATATCTGTAAGAAATCACCAAGGGCTGGTGAGAAGCTTGGAGAAGCGCTCTGCAAAGTCAAATGCCATGGACTAGGGCCGTCCCTTCTCGCTGAAGGTGTGGATGGATCACATGTCCATCAAGGACTGTTCTTTGGAGGATGTGGTTTCTGCATTGAATGTCTTGAAAATGTAAAATTCATCAAACATACTGTCATTGCTGAGCCCACACTGTGGCATTACTGATAGGCCTAGCCTTGTAGTCAAGACATGACTCTTCCTAAGCTTGGAAGCTTTCAACGGCTTGCTATTGGTGAAGAGATGAAGTAAATTGCATTTAGAATTCTGTTTGATTTTTACTGTGAGAGAAAAAAAAGGTTCTGTATTTCAGACGTTGAATATGCTCCTAATAGATCCAGAGTATAGAGTTATTTTTTAAAAATACCATTCTGATTTTCATGACATGCTAAGTGAATTTTGAATTCAGACAAACCTAAGTGTCTCAGGGTCTGTTACCACCTTTGCTTAAGGCACTTGCTTTTGATACTGAGAGGTTTCAGTATGTTCCTTGGACCAGTTATTTTCAAGCTACTTAAAAAAGAAGAAAGTCTCCATAGGAAAATAGATTCCTAAGCATACAGGAGGCCGAAGGTTGGATCTTCTCCTTGGAAATATAAAGACAGATTATTAGAGCTTAAATGGAAGGCCTCTCTACAATCACCCCCTCTCCTTCTCACCATTTTGTTTTATGCATTTGAGAGTTGGGATATAGCCAGGCTATGGATGAATAAACGAGTATCTAATAGTCATCAAAAGAGATACAAGGAGAAAATATGACATGGAATTTCACAAACACGTACAAGAAGCCTGCAAGTACTAGGTTGCGTTCAGAACACAGGTGTCGGTAAATGGTCTTGAGGACAATCAAAAGGATGAAATGGAAACTTGAAATGTAATCATATCATTTTTATACAGAAAACTATGCGTGAGTAGAGAGCACCTATTTCCCCAAAGTAGTTCACTGAACTGTTTGGAGCTATAAGTAATATCTGCTCTCTGTTTTAACCCTGAACCAACAAGGAGCAATATCGTTCCTTGAAGTCCTCAAAAGATTGATCTAGCAATAAAATAAACATCTTCACATCGAAATCAAAAAGTAGTGAGAGTCAGGTGTATGATTTAGAAAGGCTTTATACAAAGCTCCCTCTTTCTAGAATGATCTCACCAAAACTGCTCCCCATAATCTCAGGAAGCTCTTTTTCTATTTAAAGATCATTATTATGTCTCTGCTTTCTTCTCTTTGGGGTGAAAGGACCCCTGATGTCTTCAACCTCACTTGATTTACAGCCTCTTGCTTTCTCATGGGTCTCCCCTAGGTTCACTCCCAAGTTGTGAATGAGGGTGCAGAATATGGGAGTTCAAGTATGAGCCTGCAGGCACCAGGTTTCATTTGGAAAGGAGGTGTGGATAAATTGGACAATCAAAAGGATGAAAAGAAAACTTGAAACACCATCGTATTATTTTTACTCTACATGGAAAACCATGTGTGAGTGGAGAGCACCTATTTTCCCAAAGTAGCTCACTGAACTGTAGCTGTAGGTACAGTGGCTCTAGCAGGCCATGAGTTTGTTATTTCCCCAGTCATGTGTATAAAGACAGTCTGACTTTGACAGGAATGTGTAAAACCTAATTTTAAATGCCTAAAGAGCCTGAAAAATGGGGGAATTTTGGAAAAATCAGAAATTCTATTTGAACATTACTCTATAAGCTTGGATAATAATTGCCCATCTTCTGGGACTAGAGAGGTGGTCACCTGTCATTGGACTAGGTAAGTGAGATTGGGGTGGGGCTGGGAAGGTAGTTGTGGAAAATAAACAAAGATGTAAATGACACTAGAGTTAGTGCTGAACTATTCAGCACTGATACGTGTGTTTGCAAGGTGCCATGATCTATAACATGCTCCCCCTGAATGTTGCTGAACACTTAGGGAATAGTTGCTTATTTCTCCTCCCACCCCCAACCCAGAGAGATTAGTCAAGGCTTGACATTCCTGGGATCTCTACTGGGAGGAATGAAGAGTAGGCTGAATGGAAGGTTCTGTCCCCTCCTGTTTCCATGGCCTCCTGGCAACCAGACCAGCTCTTCTAAGCCCCTCTGTTCATCTTTAGAGGAAGTTCCAATTTGCAATAATTAGGCACATGATTATTCAGCCCCCCTTTCCTATGGAGGTGTGCCCCACATTCCTGCTATACCTGAACCATAATTATTCCATAAATCAGCTAATTTGATACAGAATAATATCCAATTGATTATATAAGACACTGGTTGGATAGTTGAGCATCTAATTTTGAATTAGATGAGTTGAGTAATATCCAATTGATTATATAAGACACTGGTTGGATAGTTGAGCATCTAATTTTGAAACACGAGATAATTTTACAGCAATGTGACTCTCAACTCACAGAAAACTGTGATGCTTCTCAGAGAGTTCTGGGTTCTTTGAAAACAATACTGAATAAACCACAAGGTCAGATCTCTTTTCCTGGTGCCTCAGGGTATTACAATATTCCCTCTTAAGCCAGGGTGAAGAGACATCATCTCCAAGGGAGATTGGTTTGCAGAGTGCCGACAACCAGGGAATGGGTTAATTTCCTGCCCTCTGAACTCAGGATTTAAATCCCTATTTTTGTCCCTTTGTTAAAATTATAGGAAAAAACTGCCTGTTTTTGTAGTGAATGCAGAATCATAGTATCAAGACGGATGTTTTGGATCTCAATAAATTCATCTCTCTCCCTTTCTGCAGGACCGTGCCCCTTGCCACCAGATCTGGAGCTCCTGGGATTTTGAGGCAGTGTAGAATGAATGCAGGATATCTGTGCCTACAGCACACAGTCAAAAACTCAGCGCAGCAGTGAATGCACAGCACTGTCTGTATTCCTACTGTGCCCTGAGTAAAGACTTTTCACTTCATACATCATTCACAACTTGCTACAGGGAATTCACAAAGCCAGTACATACCCTTTACACAAAGAAAAGAAGAAAAAGAACAGACCTGAGAAAGGAAAAAATAAATAAATACAAGGCGTCTGCCAAGTGTAGCATTATCAACAGGGAAATTAACAAGGCACATTGTAGTTGAGGATGTTAATCAAATAAATAAATGGAGCTTCTCATTCTGTTCACACATTTGAAGAAGGCTAGAAAATTTCAGAGTCAAACATGGTTAGACAGTTTCATTTTCTCCCCAGGCTCTGGTGTCATGAGGAGCAAGGCAAAAATCTAGGGGAATTGGAAGCTACTTTCCTCCCTAGAGAGATCTGGCAAGCAGATGCTGAGTTAGTCCCACCATCTGGCTCCCAGAATCCCAGGGTCCCGTAGGAGGGTGCCACCTGGAGGTGCTGGAGGTACGGTCCAGTCCGTGCTGGGTAGCAGCCCCCACGGGCTGAGGGGCTGAGAAGAGAGGGCCCAAATGCACAGCGGAAGTCATGGCTCAGCTGAGTCCTGCTTGTCCCAAGCCAGGATGATTTTTTCCACGAGGTGAAAGGATAGCTTATTTCTTGCTAATTTCAACAGTAATTGAGATCTCCTCCCCCCCACAATTCTGTATCATATTATATTCTGGTTGGGCTTCATAGTAGCTTGATGGGCAGATTTGCATAGAAGAAATTAAGCCATAGAGAATTAGTCAGAAGAATTAATCAGAGATAGAGTCATTAGTTTCCAAGTAGTGAATTAATTTGGAAAAACCACTGGCTATGTCACTTTCATTGTCTTTTCCTCTTGAGAAATAAAAAAAATGTTGGTTTTTGAAGGTTAGTGGAAAAGATCTGGGATGTAAGCTTATGCTTTGATATTACTGAGTCATTTCAGACACGAATAGCTCACTCCACTCTCCTCCCCACTCACACTTACCTCTTCTCTTTCATGAAGAAATGAGGGGCAAATTGCTTTCTAAATCTAGGTTGTAGACCTAAAAGCCCAGAAACCCATGTCCCATGAACCCAGCAACACCACTCGATTTACTAGAAACCAGATGCTGAGTGTACAGGGTCCCAGGACATGTCACCTGTCTGCTCTGCCCTTAGCCTGGCCTGGGAGCCCCTCCCACACCACACTGTGGCAGGTCCACGAAGAGCCTGAGGGACAGCAGATCAAGGCAATTGTACCTGGCCTCACTTATTGGCCAAGTCGTCCCCCTTTCTTGACTCTGGTTTCCTGATCCCTGTCGTTTCCTGCTCTTTTCCATGGCTATCTCCTGTTCTCTTCTAAGAACGTGCTTTGGGACATCTATTTTAATCCCTTCTTCTGGTTTACTAAAAAGTAACCCACAGCCTACCCCAGCCAACTCTGAGCTTGATCCACTCCTCTGACTCAGGCACACCCCGCAAGTTCTGAGCAAAGCTCCCTCCCTGAGACCAACCATGTGCATCCTGACAGTCTTAATCTCATCTGCCCAGAAAGGGGGCTGTGTGTTTTAGGCTTGTACTGAACAGTTAGGGAGGTAGAGTGGAAACCTTTCGTAGCATTCTAATTCAGCTTCCCTTGCCCACACAAGGAGTCAGTCCTGCGAAAGTAAACTGAAGACAAGAAGAGATTTGGGGATAACTAAACTCACTTATTCACTAATTTATTCATTCACTCATTAATTCAATAAATATTCAAGTTTCCATTATATGCCAATCATTGTGTCAGATTTTAAAATGCTAGGTTTCCTGTGTTTACATTGCAGAAGAGGATGTAGCGAATGCTTTTCTCTTATGAACTGGCTTGGAATAAAATCGCCAGTGGAGTCCTGCAATCTCATGTGGCCAACCAGCAATCAAAATGTCTGCTTGTTGCCATGACCCAGATGCCAACAACAAAGTTGCTCCAGAGATCATTGTGGTAGATGCTTGTAGAAAAGGTTATGTGTAAGCCATGTCAGGATGTATGCTTGCAGGACAGTATCCAATTCCATTCTCTCTCCCTCGTGGTTCTTCTGATGATTATTCAGGGATCTGCCTGCTTCATGAGGCATCCCCTATATGATCCAAACAGGAAGGACTCAGCCCTCCAACATCATTCAGTTTGTGATTCTAATATTCACCATGTGTTTGATTGGCTTGTCTGCCTCTTGCCTGGAAATTTAGTTGAAAGGAAATCCAAGATCACAAGATGATGGAATAGATATTTAAATGACTTAATATAAGAAACTGACTTTGTTTTCCTTTGTTTTATAGAAAAAAAATCAAATTATGGCTGTGCAACTGGTAATGTAGTCTGCAATAGGACTCCCACATTTGGGCTCTATGACTTGCTACCCTAGGAAGAAACCGAAGCATCACAGTTAGGAATAAAAATCCTGATAAGAGGAGAACAATCGAATGTGCTGACATAAAAACGGGTGTGAATAGATCTGGTGGCTTGGGAAGGTGGCAAACAGTGTAAGGCTTAGAAATGAATAGGATTCTAATGGTTTCACTGTGGAAACAGTACGATGGTTTATTTTCAATGATACTGCAGGTAGATATTGACTTAATGATACTTGTTCATAAAGGAAATGTAGATGTCATAGTTTGAAAACTGCAGACAGAAACCTCTAAAACAAATTATAGGGTTTTTATGAGTTGCTTCATTTGATCAGCCATTATTCCCTTAGAAATCTTTAATAACTCTGTGGTACCGTCAATGAAAAGCTTTCCTCAACAAAGGTACTTCAAAGGTACTTTAAAAAGACAACTTTTTAATACTGGCCTGAAAGATAAAGATAACCTATTGAAAATCAATTGAAGAACCATAGGCATGTTGCCTTCCTGTGGTTGCTATGAGATTTGGAAGAAATTCTGCCCAAATTGTGCTGGATTTGTAAAGATGTTCTTAACAGTGTTTGGTTTCAGACCAGCTTTTGTTCAAAGCTTTGAAACAGCCTAAGGGGCGTATGCAATGAAAGGGCATGACTAGAACAGTGGAGTGCTCACTTTGAGAGCGGAGTGCTTCCCCAGTGTCACTAACTGCATTTCCCACCCCCATATAGATCACTGAGGGAAATGCTCACTGCAAGGTAGGTAGATGGCTGCCCAACTTTGTATGAAATTAGAGGAAAGGACCAGAACCACAAAAGCCCAGCAGCCCTCCGTCAGTACTCCTGCCAGTCTACAATCTCGGTCCACTAACAGGAGCAGGTGCTTGTGATGGGAGATGCATTTTATCATTTGACTTAAAGAAGTCGAGTTCCCTTTGCCCTGTTTACATCTGTGTCTGCAATTATAGGAAGCCCACCTGTTGATATGCAGGTCTTCTAAAAATCACTTTCCCAATGAAAATTGTATACACTAATACTAATATTCTAGTAGATCTTCTTTAAGACAATTCTAAAATATTCAGGGGTTGGAAGTGTGATACTTCTCAGAGACAGATCACAATAAGTTTAATACAATAATTATGAAGATAGGCTTGGGCACCAGACTGCTCAAGTTCAAACCTTTGTTCTACCTTTTTTTTTTTTTTTAGAGACAGAGTCTCATTTTGTTGCCCTCGGTAGAGTGCTGTGGCATCACAGCTCACAGAAACCTCCAGCTCTTGGGCTTAGGCGATTCTCTTGCCTCAGCCTCCCAAGTAGCTGGGACTATAGGTGCCCGCCAGAAGGCCAGGCTCTTTTTTGTTGCAGTTCGGCTGGGGCCGGGTTCAAACCTGCACCCTCCATATACGGGGCCAGCACCCTACTCAATGAGCCACAGGTGCCACCCTAGTTCTACCTCGTATTAGCTGTGGAAATTTAGATACTTTCGTCTAATAAATCAAAATTTATTAAAGCACTGTAAATCTTAATTCCTCATCTGTAAAAAAGGGCAATAATTGTCTCTACCTTATAGTGTTATCATGAAGGTTACACATAAAGTGCTTGTCAGAGTACCTGACTATAAGTATTAGCTATCCCTGTTATTATTACCGATCATGTGTATCTAATAACATTAATGAAAAAAAAATGCTTTACAAATGGGCTGTATAATTGCAGGAAGAAGAGAGAAAACACAAGGTGGCTGGATACCCCCCAACTGCCCACTAGCTTACTCAAAGGAAAGCTCTTCATTTTTGAACTTAAAACATAAGTGAAGGACACTTCTGGTGATTAAAGGAAAGGCTGAGGTTTTATTCTTGTAACTGAAGAAAAGCTGAAGAATCTAACTCAAGGATAGCAAAATAAATTCAAAGAAAGTAGATGGAAGGAAGAAAAAGATAAGTTCAGAAATCAATGAAATAGACAGCAGTATACAATAGAGAGAATAAACAAAGCCAAGCATTGGTTTTTAGAAAAGACTGACCGAATTGATAAACTTCTGGCAAAACTATCAAGGAAAAAAAAAAGAGAGAGGGAGGGAAACAAATAGGCAGTATAGAGAATGAAAAGGTGTAGGGGGGTATTTCTATAGTTCCTAAAGATATGATAAAAATTTTGCATATACTTGAAACTTTAGCTCATCAGTCCCCACCTGTTTTGACACCAGAGAATGGTTTCATGGAAGACAATTTTTTCATGGACTTGGCAGGGAACAGGGGAGATGATTTCAGGATGATTCGAGTGCATTACCTCTGCACCTCAGATCATCAGGCATTACATTCTCATAAGGAGTGTGCAACCTCCATCCTTCACGTGTGCAGTTGACAGTAGGGATCGTGCTCCTGTGGGAGTCAAATGCGAGGCAGAGTGCAGACAGTGATGCTAGCAATGGGGAGTGTCTGTAAATACAGGCGAGGCTTACCTGGTTTGCAGGCCCACCGCTCACCTCCTGTTGTGTGGTCTGGCTCCTGACAGGCCACGGACTGGTCCTGGTCCACAGTCAGGGGCTTGGAGACCACAGCTTTAGATGAAGTGAATAAATCCCACAAAAACACACTGGATAAAACTCAATATTCTTTATGATTTTAAAGACTCAGAAAACTAGAAATTGCAATGAACTGTCTTTGATAAAAATATATTTTATATAGATATAGATATAGATCTAAAACTATAGCAAACCAGTATAATTACTGGTAAAATGCTGAAAGCTTTCCCTTTGCATTCCGTAACAAACAAAAGTGCCTTTTAACTATTTCTATTCAACATCGTGCTCAGGACTTCACCAGGGAATTAAGGAGTGAAAACAAAATACAAAGTATTTTACACTTTCTTTAATAATATTATTAAATATTAGAAAGGCTATAACATATAAATAATTCAAAAATCAATTATGTATGCACACACACACATCCACACTACACACATCCACACACAGTAAAAAAATGTTTAAAGATATTATTTAAAGTGTCAAAAATGCTAAGCACTTGGAGTACATCTAGCAAAAGATGTACTCAGTGGGAAAAATTACTAAATTTTGCTAATGGGCATTAAAGAAGACCTAAATATTATATATACCTCATTAATGGATTAGGTCCAATATTATAAAGAGTTGCATATAGATATATACAGATTTTTTGTTATCCTAATCAAAATTCTACTCTATGTGTCTGTGTGTGTAATTTATAAAGTTTATTCTAAAACTTATATGGATTGCTTTACTTACTGTGTTCTTGGCTGCACAGAAACTTTTTAGTTTGATCAGATCTCAGTAATATATTTTTGGCATTGCTTCAATTGCCTGGGGGGGGTCCTCCTCATTGTGGTATAAGTATACCATGGAATATTATGCAGCCTTAAAAAAGATGGAGATTTTACCTCTTTTATGTTTACATGGATGGAGCTGGAACATATTCTTCTTAGTAAAGTATCTCAGGAATGGAAGAAAAAATATCTGATGTACTCAGTACTATTATAAAAACCAATACATAATTACCCACACTTTCATATGAAAGACAAAACACAACTATAGTCCAGGATGAAGGAGGGAGATGGGAGGGGAGGTGTTGGAGGGAGGGAAATCGGTGGGACCTCACCTATGGTGCACATTGCAAGGGTATGTGTCAAATCTATTAAGAGTAGAGTATAAATGTCTTAACACGATAAGTAAGTGAGGTGAAGGCTATGTTAACCAGTTTGATGTAAGCTATCCAAATTGTATGTAAAATCAACACATTGTACCCCTTAAATGCATTAATGTACACAGTTATGGTTTAATAAAAAAATTACAAGGAAAAAATAAAACTTATATGGAAATTTGATGGATCAAGAGTAGCCTCTTAAAGAAGTACATTGTTAGGGGACATATTTATATATCAAGACTTATCACAAAATACAGTAATTAAGACAGTGTGATATTAATAAAAATGAACAAAGAGGCCAATAGGAAGGAACAGAGAGCCTAGAAACAGGGCCATGAATAACAGATACAGCATTGATGGCACGCTGAATAGTGAGAAAAGACAGTCTATTCAATAACTTGCGCCAGACAATGGGGTGACCACACAGAAAGATATGAAACTGGGCTCCCACATCAAACAGAGAAATCAATCTCAAGTGGGTTATAGATCTAAGTGTAAAAGGCAAAATAAAAAACTTTAAAATATACAATAAATGATTATTTTTGTAACTTTAAGGTAGGGAAGGAGTTACTAAGTACTGCCAAAAAGTACAACCATAAAAGAAAATATTGATAAATTTGACTCCATTAAAATTAAAAAAAATTTTTTTTGGTCCTCAGAAAATATTATAGAGAATGAAAAAAGAAGTTACAGAGTGGGAGAAGATTTTTGAAACATACCAGATGGCCATGAAGTTCATCTGCAATTTAAAATTGCACCAAACTTTATGGCCACCCATATGATCAACAAGGGATCCCTTTCCAAAATTTATAGACACTCAAGAAAAAGGCAGACATTTTGATAGAAAAATGCCAAGAGACTTGACATGGAACTTTATAAAAAAGGAAATCCACGTGGCCAATAAACAGATGAAAAGAGTTTCAGAGTTAACAGTTATCACAGAAATACAAATTATAAACAATTATGAGATTTTACTGCACACCCACCAGGATGGCTACAATGTAAAGACCAAATTTTGGCAAGGATTTGGGGAAATGAAAAAATACATGTACACTGCTGGTGGAAATGTAATTGGTTCAACTACTTTAGAAATCTGTTTGGCAGTATCTACTAATATTTCACATATGGGTACTTTATTACCCAGACATTCCACTCCTAGGTATATACCCACCAGAAACATGTACATATATTCATATCTATGAATGTTCATAGCAGCACTATCTGAAATAGCCTACAACTGTTGCTACTTGCAACAACATATATAAATCTTATGAACAGCATGTTGAATGCAAGAAACCAGACACAGAAGAGCTTTTATCAAATGAGTCCATTTATTTAAATCAAAAACAAGCAAAATAATTTGGGGTGTTAAGAGTCAGGATAGTGGTTACTCTAGGGGGTTAAAGTGACACAAGGTAGCCCTCTCTTTCTTGATCTGGGTGTTAATCAAAGAGATGAATTGAATTTGTGAAAATTAATTGAGCTATGTTATATTTTGTGCGCTTTTCTCTGCGTATTTTTTCAATAAACCCCCTTCTATAAGATTCATGCAATAAAAATCAATAACTTTCCTATATGGCAGAAATAATGACTTAGAATATGTAATAGGAGAAAAGATCTTGTTTATAATATCACAAAAAGTACAAAACACCCAGCAACATAGGTACAAGAAATTTTCAAGACATCTTGGGAGCAAAGTTTTTTCTATTTAATTTTATTCTTTGGGATTAATTAAATTTCCTTGTATTTTTAGTTGATATATAATAATTGTACATATTTGTGGGGTGCAGAGTGATATCTTGATACATGCATACAATGTGTAATAATTAAGTTAGGGTAATTAGCATATCCATCACCTCAAACATTTATCATTTCTTTGTGTTGGAAACATTCAAAATCTGATATTCCAACTTTTGCAGTATACACAATAAACTACTGTTAGCTATATTTACAGTGCTATAGAATGCTAGAATGTATTCCTCCTCCTAGCTATAATTTTGTATCTGTTAACCAGCCTCCCTTTCCTGCTTCCTACCCTTCCCTGCTTCTAAGAACCATAATTCTACTCTCTACTTCTATGAGCTCAACTATTTTTAAGCTTCCACATATGAGTCAGAACATGTAGTATCTATTTTTCTGGGCCTGGCATATTTCACTTAACATAATGACTTCCAGTTCCATCCATGCTGCTACAGAGAACAGGATTTTGTTCTTTTTTAATGGCTAAATAGTATTCTGATGTGTGTGTGTGTATATGTATATATATCACACTTTCTCTATTAATGTGCTGATAGACACTTAGATTGATTGGATGAATCTTGGATATTGGAATAGTGCTTTAAAAAATATGGCAGTGCAAACACCTCTTTAATATATAGATTTCCTTTTCTTTGGATAAATATTGACCAATGGTCTGCTAGATCATATGGCAGTGCTATTTTTAGTTTTTTGAGAAACCATCACACTGACTTATATCCCTACCAACAGTGTGTAAGGGTTCCCTTTTCTCTGCATTCTTGCCAGCGTTTGTTATTTTTTTGTCTTTTTGAGGATAGCCATTCTAATTGGCATGAGATGAAACCTAATTGTGCTCTGAGTTACATTTCTCTGATAATTAAGGATGCTTAGCATTTTTTCACAATTATTCCTATGTCTTCCTTTGAGAAATACCTATTCAGATCTCTTGCCTCTTCTTTGATCAGATTATTTGAGTAGTTTTTTCGTTATTTGGCTATGGTTTGCATTCCTTGTATATTCTGAATATACAGATGAAGAGTTTCCTGATATTTTCTCCCATTCCAAGATGTCGCCTCACTCCCTTGATCGTTTCCTTCACTGAGCAGAAGCTTTCTAGTTTGCGATAGTCCCACTTGTCTATTTTTGTTGTTGTTGTTATCTGTGTTTTTGTGGTCTTGGCCTGAAATCTTGGGAATCTCGGAATCCCTTGCTTACCTTTTCCCTACCATGGGGAGTCCCTTGTGGCTCTGAGCTGATCGCAGCCACCTGTCTTGCTTCCCTCTCTATGCTGACATCTCCAGTATCCACGTCCCATAAGGTCTTTGTCACTTCCCAGCTGAATTCCAGTATTTCCTCTTAAATGCTCTGTTCAACATGTGGTTATCTACCCACTGTTTTAATCCTTCTTTATGGAGAAGGCAAGGGCTAGGCATCCCTAGTCAGCCATCTTGATTATATCCCTCCATGAATTTTTGAGTAAATGAAGATGTTAATGTATGCGATGTTAATAAATGAGAAATCTTCCTGTAGTTCACTAGCCCTGCCATGCCCGCAGAAACTTGACTACAAGTATGATCAACCCTTATGTGATGTACTGCATCACGAGAGGGCAATGACAGTTGTAGGGCTCAGACCAGGTCACATTAAGACTGTTGAAAAATGTGAAATTCAGAGACTGTGGGAGGCAGCACAGGTAAGATCTGGGAATTACCTGGCATCCTGCTTGATAAAGTGACAGTGAAATTCTCGGATGAGCGTCTGTGTCTTAAGGCTGTGTAATTTTTATCTCAACATTTTAAAAAAGAATCAAAGTGTAGTATTATCCAGAAAGAGGAAATAACTTTCATTTTGGCAGAGCCCAAGATAAGTTCATGCCTTACTACATATGAAGACAGTTACAAAACTCCAGTGGTTAAAGAAGTGTGGCATTGTCATAGGAATAGACAGATCAATGGAAAATTAAAAGAGTTAAGATAAAAACCCACATAAATGAGAAGCTAACAGTTGTCTTGGTGAACCATTCATTAATTTATTTTATCATCAATTTAACTATATTTACAAGGATAGATGCAAATTATAAGGTGTCAGGAACCCTATTTCTATTCTTGCTTTATCCCTAAATTACAGGGTTGAAATAATGGATTTGGTTGAAAGAGAAATATGTATGTACACTGATTGTCACACTCCCTTATTTAATCTGATGTTCACTCCAACGTCAATCAAATGTCTATTTTTTCTTTTCTCCACAGTCTACTTTTTAAATTTGTTCTATTTATAAAAATTAGACTGAATGAATATTACATATAATTCCTAATAAAGATAATAGAAGTTAATCTTGCAATACAATACTCCCACCAAATGGGCAAAAACTAGAAGTCTGACCATAGCAAATGTAGGTGATAATATGAAGGAATGACCACTCTGATACACTTCCATAAAAACATAAACGCAATGACTTTGACATCATCTAGTTACATTAAGTATATGCATAACCCATTGTTCAGCAATACCACCCTGAAGTATGTAGTCCCTTGCATGGTATATCAGGAAACATGTATAAGAATGTCCATAGCAACATTATTTCAAAATGTAGAAACTACCCATATTCTTATTAACAGCAGAAGGGATGACTTATGGCATAGTATGTAATCGAATATCACATAGCAATGAAAATAAATTTTAGCTACATATAATTACCTGATGTCAAACCAGACAGAAAGGAATATATCCAGTATGATTCTATCTATAAACATTCAAATGTAGGCATAAATATACTCTAGTGTTTAGAGATACATCATTAGGTGGCAAAGGTATAAGAAAAGCAAAGAAAACACAAAAGGAAGATGGTAACCTTTGAAGGGAGGAATAGTATTGGGATTAGGAGGGAACTCATGGGAGATTCTGAGATGTTGGTAATTTGTTTCTTAATCTGGTTCACAGTCACACGCAGGTGACATTTCAGTATTAAACACATCTTTTGGTTGTATCACTCTTCTATACATGTTCACGTATTTTCTCCAGATTTCATAATTCTTTAAACACTTAAAAAAATAACTCAAATTTGGCTACTTTTTCTTGGGGAGCTGAGGCCGTCTGTTTCTGGACCATGATTTTCCTTTGTTTGTGGTTGGGCTTCCCCTGAGGCCCAGAATTCCTGGCCATGCAGGCTCACGGCAAGTCCCACTCTATGTCAGGAAATAAGTAACCCAGAGAACTGAGATACTTCACATTTCACATGAGGCTGAGCTAACTCCGCATTCTCTATTTTGAAAATTTGGATTTATTTCTCCTCATGGGATATATCAAGAGTCTGTAATTGACTTATTTTAAAACTATACTTTAAAAATAAATCCAGCCTGTTTTTAAGCGTATTTTTGATCCAGTGAAATATAGAGTGCTATCAATTAGATATTTGGAATATCATCTGTTTGTTATTATTTAGTAATGTAATATACCCTGTGTATCCACTTTGGGGGCCTTTAAAATTTCGATATTCATCATTATTGCAGCATCAATCAAATGTGAGTGAAAGCAAAGGCAATTTTGAATGACCCAAAATTGAGACTGAACCACCCAAATAAGTTGTAAAACAATTTTTACTAGCTCTGTTGATTGTCAGAAAGATAACAATTATAAACTTTAAGTAAGCTTCTGAAAGATCTGGGAATGTGATTATTGAAATGCGGATTGTACAGGAATTTATGCCTGCTGATTACTCATAGATGAAAATTGTCGTGTAATTGGAAGTATACTAAGATAGTGCCAAGACGTTCTGACATTAGTTACATGCTGCCTTTGTTACTTTACTCTCAGTTGCCCATTCTTTCCCAAGGAATATCTTTACAGTTGGTATTCTTTCTACAGATGGGAAATGATCAGGTGAGAATTATTCAAACACACCAATCTGTTAACTACACTTCTTCTTCCCGAAGAGTGGAATTTTCATAGGGAGACAAGCAAAATAAAAATGTTACTTTTTACTTTATACATCTGGAGCTTTTTTGGTTTTGATTATTTCATAATTGTATTAAACTTCAGATTTAAATTTTGTGTTAAAATCAAACCAATAATGAAATCCATCAGTGCAGGTGCTACTCCCACCTCTCTCCCCTCCAGCCGGCTCCATTCTACTCTTCACATGTCAGATTAAAAGTCACCCCTCCTTCTCTGAAGCAGGCTCTTCCTGTTATTCTCTTCCATGGTACCTGGTTCTTCTCCTTTGAAGCATTTACCACAATTGATAATCACATGTTTATTTGATTGTTTTGCTGTCAGTCCGACCAGTTAAACTCAAATCCATTGGGGCAAATACTGCATCTTTTTTATTCACCACTTTATGGCTCATGTCTAGCATAGTGTCAGGCATGTAATACTTACAAAAATGTGATGAAAGAATGAATGAAAGAATAAAGGAATGAAGGAATGAATTGGTAAATGAAAATTACCAAATTGAAACTACCAGATGAAAACTATGATGTTGTAATTCCGGGTACGACGTCCTCGCATTATTTTGCAAGACACTTGGTTATAATACTAAAGGGAGTGGAACGTTATGGACTCCATCTGGCTGTCGCACAAACCCACTGAGTCAAAGCAGGCTTTACCTTGGGTCAGAGATGCCTTTCTCCTCTCCACTCCGTCATCTCACACGCTAACACTAACCCTCTGCTCCCCCAGCCCCCCACCCCCAAGGGCAATGTAATGAATATAAATAGGCATTTTACAGACAGGTAATCTCATGATAACAGACCCCTGTTATTTACACCTGCAAAGCCATTCCCATGGTGTTGGGACTTGTCTGTGCCCACCAGGGTCGGGTTGGATTCTGCCAGTCGGTGATCTGTAAAGGTGTAGGGTTCATTAGGGCTCTGAGAACAGCTGTCCACGTCTGCTGGGATCAGATTACAGGCTCTCATTAACTCACTCTCCTTGCCTGCTTCAAGCCTTTTGTAAGGACCAAGACCTATTATTTCAACTTGTCTTGTATCAGGAGAGCCAGAGGCTGAGGGTTTTTTTTTTTTACCTGTTTCTGTTCAGTATCATTTTAAAGTGTAAGCTAAAGAAAAGCAACGACTATATCATTTATTGCAAATGTTACTATAAAATATACAATTGTTGTATGCCTTTGAGCAGCTAGCTCTTGTGTGAAGCTTCCTAGTTACTTGGCTAAGAGTGATACAGCTTAAATTCTGGTTAATTTACAATTGGGCTGTTAAATATGGAGAAATTAATACTACTCTTGGGACATTTTTGTTATTTTATTTTGCTTTGTTATTTTGAAGTTTTGTTTGGTAACTTGAGTCACATGTAAAGAAACCTAACAAAGGAAAGTGGCTGGAGCATTGTTAAAGGCAGATATACTTATTTGAGGCTCACATAGTGCAGCAGATTTAGTGCAAAGAGAAGGCCAATATTTCAGTTTTTCCAGGTACTAATTTCAAGGGCACTGGTCTTCTACAAGGCTCTGCTGTGGACAAGTGAATGGTTATTGGAGAATGTTCCAGAACAAGTTGAAAATGTGTGTCAAGGTCTTAAAGAAAAGGTAACATGGAATGATCTAGAAATTAGAAGAATGCAATGTGATGAAGAGGAGGGGCAAGGTGGGTAGGAGCCAGATGGTACCTCCCTTTACAGAATGTTGAGGGCATTTTACTTTAACTCCAAAACAAGGAGAAAGCCTTTGAATGGCTTTAAGTATTCACGAAGTTAGGTAGGAAGGTAGGAATGTGGTGAGATTTGTTTTTTGAAAAGACACATAGACTTGGTTGGTGGGGGGTGGTCTGTAAAGGTGAGGTGATCCATGGTGAGAAATCATGGTAACTTGGATTAGGATGCTGGCTGTGTAGATACAGAAGAATGGAAATGAAAGGATTTGGGACATATTTAAGACATAAAAATATATACACTAGTTAGTAAATTTGAGCATGTAAGTGAAAGGGAGAAGGAAAGGAAAGAGTGACTTTCATATGGTTTCCAGCTACTGAGTGAATAGCAATACTACATACCATTTCCTGAGAGTGATTGCACTAAAGAAAGCCACAGATGAAGGGAAATATTATAAATTCAGGCTTATTCATATTGAGTTTGAGGACCTTATATATAGGAGAAGATGTTGCAAAAGTGATTAGATACAAGTCTGGAGCTCAGAGGAGAGGTCTGTCAGTGACATTGATAATTCAGGTTGTGAGTATGGATGACATAGCTTGGCAAGAGAGTTTAAAGCAAGAAGAAGGGGCTCGCAGCTAGCTCTAGCAAGCTCTAACCTTAAGCAGTGAGAGGAAGAGACCTGGCAGAGAGATTGAGTAAGAGCAGACAGAGCGGTAGATGGAAAACACAGAGGATGGGGAATGAGATGGTGAGAGAAGCCAAGAGGACACAGTATGTTAAGTTAGAGGGAGTGATCAGCAGTGGAGAGATGGGGGTTAGTGCTCTGAGCACCAAACAGCATGAGAATAGGGAATTTTCTTCTGGATTTAGAAATAGGATGTTCATAGGTAACTCTGGAAAGAGCCGTTTTGTCAGTGTCAAGGCCAAAGTGAACTGGGTCTTTGGAGGAGTTTGTGGAATGTGAGGAAATTGAGAAAGTGAATATAAAGTTTGGACAAATTTCATTGCAAAGGGACAAATGGAGGGCTGAGAGATGAAGCAGTCTTAAATGGTGTTTCTTTTCTTATTACCAAACAGGAGAGACCGGAAAATATTTAAATATAGATAAGAATGATTCAGTCAAGAAGGATGCATTGACTAAACAAGAAAGAAAAGTGGTCTTGGCTAGATTGTTTAAGGATGCTTCTGTTGGTGTCACGCTGTGTTAACCGGAGGCCCAGACACCATTTCCCAGCCCCACACCCTTCTTTTTGGTTATCAACAGACATCACAGAAAAGGGTTCCTCTTTCTGCCAAGTATTGCCTCCCAGGCAAGCCTTCTGATCATCAGCCTCCACTGTGGCCATGCCTCTCCCTGATCCCTCAAACTCATGCTTCCTGAGATTAGCTCTCCAAATTTACTTCTTTGCTCCCAAACCACAGCTGTAGGTCTTGGGGCCTTGACCCAGGTCCTACATATCCCTGGGCTTTTTACTTAACCGGGATGGAAAATGAGGAGCAACACTAACCTCAGCAAAAGATCAGCACTGTTCAATGGTCAGAAATATTTCTAGCATAGGAAGGGTTGATGACCAATCTCTTACTTTATCTTAAAGAGGCCCCAACTTCAAGGACAACACACAATAGTAAGCCAGGTGTTGTGCACGCTACAGGGCCCGAGTGAGGGCCCTTCTGTGTGTGTGCTTCATGGGTTCTCCTCCCAGGCCTCCCTCTGGCTGGTTTTCTATTCAAGCCCTTGTGGCTGTCACTTCCCACGAAGATCTAGCCCATCTGTTTCATGTCTCTTTCTGGACCTTTTAATATCCTAACTTACTTCTTTGGAGAAAATACTGAAAGCTCAAAGTAGCAGATAAAGATTTGTTTGCAGGAAACAAGCTGTCAACACAGATGTATGGTATAATTTTTACTCAAAGTTCAATGTTACCTTAATGTATATTCAGGGGAAAAGCTATAAATATAATGTTCACTCTAAATGGGGTCATAAAGCAAGAGAATATTTTCATAGCTTTTTACCCAGACATCGGTTTGAGGCAGTTTTATACTCTATGCTTACTGATTCTTATGTGCTTACTATTGGGGTTTCACAATGAAAGAACAAAAGGAAGGATTGAGGAAAGGAAGAAAGGAAGGAGAAAAGGAAAAAAGAAAGGGAGGAAGGAAAAGAGGGAGGTAGGGAAGGGAGGAGGAAGGAAGAAAATGATTCTGTTTTAATTCTTCCCCTAACAAGGTAATAAGCACAAGGGGATCTGGTTTAAAAGTCCAGAATCCTGTGATATTTCCTTTGGTTCCATTTCTGCCCACCTCATGCTAAGAGGTAGCACAATGCAGTGATAAGAATCATGGGCTTTAGAGATAGATAGGCCTGGGCTCCCATACCAGTTCCATTGTTTGCTATCTGTAAGACCTTGGGCAATTTTCTAACTCTTTGAGCCTCGGTTTCTTCATCTCTGAAATGTTTAATAATATGAACCTTGCTGGGTCATTGTAAGGATTACATAGGATTATATGTGCAAAGTGAATTGTAAATCAATAATTGCAGCTATGAATGCAAAATGGACTGAGACCCAACACATACATGCTGGTCTATCTTCTTCATGAGAGGAAAATCTAATTGGAATTAGAGCCATCTGTTGCAGGTGGAGCCTTTCACTCTAAATAGAGTCATTTATTCTCAAGTTGTGACTCTCATAATGGAAGGGACGGAATGCTTCATAGCTTGATAATGTCGGTATTATTATTCCCATGAAATATGCTTTCTTCCTGTGAGACTAGACTGTGAGGTCTGTGGGGTGGGTCTGGAGGGGGTGGGTGTGGTGAGTGGAAATGAATGCTTGCTTTGATTAATGTGTTTGCTTCTTTAAGGGCCAGAGGAAATTGGCCACAACTCTTGCTGGTGGAGAAATAAATAAAGGCACTTTCTATCTCTTCAAATCATAAATCCAGAGCACACATTTCCATCTTTGGGATCTGCAAAGCCTGTGAGGCTTGACTTCATGACACCAGAAATAACACGGGGTAGAAAACTCCAATGAGGAGCAGTGGAGATTCCTGAATGGCGAGGGTGGCTACATGAGTGGGGGCCAGGGGTGTCTAGAAGGAGGAGCTATAAGATGTTAGGAGAGTGAAAAAAGGTTGGAAAGGAGGAATAATCCTTTCTTCTGAGCGTCTAAGGCTGTAAGCTCCCCTCATACCTGTTTGTACATAGAGAGACAAGATCTGATGTTTGCAGATGGCATTGCTCAGGGAGACCTTCCTGACCTTTTCTAAAAGTGTGTGCCTTCTTTGAATTCTGGCTGTTATATTCAGTCTGGGGAAGATTAGCAAGGCAAGGAGTGCTTGGGAAAGAAAAGGCCTTGATTTCCCAATCACCCTGTAGGGAGTTCTTTGGCCATCCCCTCAACCACTCTTATTTCCACATATTATTGGTCACCACAGAAGGGCCAGTAGACAGCTGTGGCTGAGACTACTCACCAAGCAAGATGAAATTCCCAGATTTTCTCCCACAACTCACTATGAGTGAGAAAAATAATGGATCATTATCAGCCCAAACTTTTTTTCTTTTCTTTTCTTTTTCAGAATATTACAGGGGACACAAATGTTTTGGTATATGAATTATTTTGTGCAGTTTAAATCAAAGTTATAAGTGTACCCCTCACCTAGATGATGTGCAATGTACCTGGTGGGTATGAATTTACCCTCCTTGCCCATTCCCTCCTACCTGCTTGCTTTCCGTTGAGTTTTACTACCAAATGTGCCCATGGGTATTGATCAATTAGTTCTAATTTAATAGGGAGTACATGCAGTGTTTATTTTTCCATTCTTGCAAAACTTAGAAGAATGGTGTCTAGTTCTATCCCGGTTGTACATTTTATTTATCCACTCATGTATTTTTTGATTTCAGGTTAATATGGGGGTTCAAACAATTAGGTTACAATTTTTGCATTTGTTAGGCAAAGACCCTGTTGTAGTTGTATCCTGCACTGAGGAGGTGTGCCACATACCTTTACTTTGTGTCCATTAAATGGGAGCACACCAATCTCCCTCCTTCCTCTTCCTACTCCCCTCTCTCCCCACTACTTAACTGAATTGAATTTTTCTCTTATGTTGGTGTATATTAGCTCCTCTACTGGCTTTATACTAGTATTGAGTACATTGGATTTTTTCTTTTCTATTCTTATGATACTTTACTAAGAAGACTGTGTTTCAATTCCATAGTATTTCATGGTATACATATACCACAATTTATTAATCTATTCCTGGGTTGATGGGCATTTAGGCTGTTTCCACATGTTGGCAATTATAAACTGAGCAGTAATAAACAATCTAATGCCAATGTCCTTATAAAAAAATGCCACATTTTATTAATCCATTCATGTTGATCTCATGAGTAGGAGTCCAGCCTGAAAATCTGAAAATGAGATTGTGACCCCTCCTTTCTTCTGATTTCCATTTGCCTGAAATATTGTTTTCTAAGCCTTCACCTTGAGTCTTGTTTGTCCTTTAAGGTTATGTGTGTTTCCAGAAGACAGGATATAGATGTCTTGTGCTTTTATTCCAATCAGATAGACTGTGCCTCGTCAGTGCAGAATTCAAGCCATTTACATTTATTTAGAGAATTGATATGTATGCTAGAGTTTCATTCATCTTATTTTGCAAAAGTTTGTTGCTTGATTTTATCTTCTGTACCATTGTAGAAGCTAGTTTTTTTTCCTTTAGTTTCTGGGTATTTATTTTGCTAGAAGTCCTCTGTGATAGTGTGGAAAATAGGTCTGCATATTTTCTGTAGAGCTGTTCTTGTGCTGAATTTCCTCCATGTTTGCATGTCAGTAAAAGATTTGATTTCTCCATCGCATTTGAAGCTTAGTTTAGCAGGATACAGAATCCTGGTCTAAAAATTGTTTGGTTTAAGGTTAAAGATAGATGATCTCTGTCTTCTGGTTTGAAATATTTCAGTTTTAAAGTCAGCTGTCACCCTGATGGCTCTTCCCCTGTAGGTCAATTGGTGCTTACTTGGCTGTTTGCAAATTTTCTCTTTTGTTTTGACTTTGGACAGGTTCCTTATAATGTGTCTTGGAGATGCCCTGTTTGTGTTGAGACAACCTGGGATTCAATATTCCTCTAAAAGGCATAGGTCAGAATCTTTGTTGATGTTTGGGAAATCTTCATTTATGATATCCTCCAGTAGGGCTTCCATTTCCTTGAGTCATTCTTCTTTCCTTTCAGTGATACCTATAATTCATATGTTTGAATGCTTCATAAAGTCTCATAATTCTCTAAGTGATCACTCTGTGCTTTCACTCTTCTTTTCCTTCTATTTAAATGCCTTATCCTCTAGCTCTGAGATTCTTTCTTTTCTGTGGTCTAATCTATTATTGATACTTTCTGCTGCATCTTTAAGTTCCCTGATTGACTCTTTCAATTCCTTAAGCTCCAATACATCTTTTCTAATGACTGGACACCCTTAAAGTTCACTTGTTCATTTAAGCCCTCCCAAGTCAGCTCCAGAGAGAACCCAAGTCCATGAAAAACTATAGGACAAACCTTCCCTGTCTCTAGTGGCTGGCGTCTGCCCACGTTCAGGCACTCACTACTGTGCCAGTCTTCTTCTCCTCCTCTTGCCCTCCTTGTTGGCTCTTGGAGTCCCCCTATAGTTTCACTGTGCTCCTGGAGTGATGTTTCTGGGCAGGATACCCCAACCAGAGGTGGCGAGAGTCCTCTCTCCCACCAGTCTCACTGCAAGTGGCCACTAAGGAGGTGTTTCTAGTCTACCATCTTGCTCTGCCTCCAGGCCCTCCTCTACTCCTGTATTGATGGGCAGTTGGATTGATTTCACAATTTTGCAATTGTGAATTGTTCTGCACAAAATAACTTTTCTTCTTTTGGGAAAATACCCAGTAGTCAGACTTTTGGATTGAATGACAGGTCTACTTTTTGTTCTTTGGTATCTCCATACGATTTTCCATAGAGGTTGTACTAGTTTGCAGTCCCATCAACAATGTGTAAGTATTCCTTTCTCTCTGCATCCACACCAGCATCTGATGCTTTGAGATTTTTTGATAAAACCCCAGATGAAGTTAAGTGATACTTCATTGTGGTTTTGTTTTGCATTTCTCTGATTACAGATGTTGAGCATTTTTTCATACATTTATTGGCCATTAATCTATCTTCTTTTGAAAAGCTTTGGTTCATTGTCTTTTGCCCACTTTTTTATGGGGTTGTTTGACTTTTGTCTTATTGATTTGCTCGAGTTCTTTATAGATTCTGGTTATCAGCCCTTTATCAGATGTACAGCCTGCCAGTATTTCTTCCCATTCTGTAGGTTGTCTACTCACTCTGTCAATTGTTTCCTTGGATTCACAAAAAGTTTTTATTTAATCATGTCCCATTTGTTTATTTTTGTTATTGGTGTGATTGCCATTGGGATCTTCATTATAAATTCTTTGCATAGGACAATGTCTATAGAGTTTTTCTGCCAGGCACAGTGGCTTATGCCAGTTATCCTACCACTCTGGGAGGCTGAAGCAGGTGGCTTGTTGAGCTCAGGAGTTTGAGACCAGGTTGGCAAAAGATCATTTTAATAATCCGTCTTTTGGATCAGAGACTTCCCTGGCCTGATTCTCAATAATAATCAGGAGTGAGACCAATATTTTTAGCTCTTGTGGACACATCCCACGAGGTGGCCTTTCTCAGACTCAGTGTGTTCAAAACTGAACTCAGGACCTACTCTCTTACTCATTCCTTGTAGCTTTGTTAAGGTTACCAGTTTTAAGTGTCCATAAAAAAACACTGATTCCTCCTTTTCCTCACTCTCTGTATCCAGATAGATAATCATTACATTTGTTTACACTTCCCAAAGTTCATGATGTATCAGCCTTTTCTTTTGAACATATCCCCCCATTTCAGATTCTCATCGCTAGCTTCCTAGTTTCCCAACTCTAATCTCTCTCATCATCTTTTTCACCATCTGCACTTTCAGAAAAATGATCTTTCTAAAATGCTTTGATGGGTTCCCTTTGTCCACAGGATCCAGTCTCAACTGCTTTCTAAGAGCAAGTGTCATGCCTCACTGTACAGTTTGCCCTGACTTCCCTTCCAATCTCATGTCCCAACACCTTTCCTCAGTGCACCTATTGGGGTAACATGGTCACCTCTTACTCCATGTTCTTTCACATTGCTAAACTGTGACGTCTACCTAAAATGTTCTTTGCTCACTTTTCCTGAAAAATTTATAAAGGACATTTACCATGAAAGGAGTTTGCAGGACTGGAAGTTGCTTTGAATGAGTCAGTTTGTGAGTGGTGATTAAACGCGAAAGCTAGGACATATAGTACACTGCTATAGACTTTATAAGCACTATACATGGACCTACGCTAAATTTATTTTTAAAAATTTCTTTCTTCAATAATAAATTAAACTTAGCTTACTCCAATTATTTTACTTGATAAACTTTTTAAGTTTTTAATTTTTTTGATTCTTTTATAATAACAGTTTAAGACAAATACATTGTACCACTGAACAAAAATATTCCCTTTATTCTATAAGTTTTTTATTTTTTTAATTTATTATTATTTTTACTTTTAAAACTTGTTTGTTAAAATCTAAGACACAAACACACACATTTGCTTGGGCCTACGCAGGGTCATGATTATCAAGATACCTTTAAGCAGTAGGAATTTTCAGCTCCATTATAATCTTATGGGACTACCATCCAATATAGGTTCATAATTGACCAAAACATCATTATGTATCCCATGACTGCAGTTAAATACCCATACAAACTTACTATATAACTCAGCAACTCTATTCTTAGGTGTTTACCAAAAAAAGAAAACTTACTTCCTCAGAAAGACTTTTATGTGAATGTCCATAGCAGTTTTATTTATAGTTACGTCCAAACTAGAAACAACTTAAATGTTGTGGGCAGATAAATGGGTAAACACCTTTTGGCATATTCATACAATGGAATGTTACTTAACAATAAAAAAGAAGAACTAGTAATCTGAGCACCAATGCAGATAAACCTCAGAAACATTTGGCTGAATGACAATCAGACCCCCATTTATATGAAGAGATAGAACAAGTAAAACTAATCTAAGGCAATAAGAATCAGATTTGTGGTTGTATGGAGCAGGGGTGGAGTGGGATTGGCAGCAAAGGGACATGACTACAAGGGACTTTGAGGAGTGATAGATACATTCTCTATCTTGATTAGGAAGGCAGTCACATAGTCATGTACTGTCAAACGAAGCACATCAAACTGCACATTAAAATGTACACATTTTATTGTATATAAATTAAACCACAAAGAATTGACAATAAATATCCTGGGTAAGATTGTACATTGTGTAAAAACATAGTTGCATGTAGGCAGACAGACCTTCTGGTGTTAACTAGGCTGTGTTTCCTGGCACCAAACACTTTCATTTTTTTCAATTCCCATATTCTTACCTGTGAAGTAATGGGCCTTTGACTCTGCTACACATTACAATCACCTGGGACACTTTGAATTTTAAAAAGTTAATAAAATACTGATGTTCAGGTTATATAACCAAAGATTGCCATTTAATTGGCCCTGACTTGGGGCCAAAGCACTAGTGTTTTTTCAGAAGCTTCTTAACTGATTCTATTAATAATATGTACTTGGTGTGAGAACTTTAGGAAGTTTATTGAAGGAGAAGTGTACGGTTTTGTCTGCATAGAAATTGGTCATTCATTATTGGACTGTGGCTTAGAAATTGTGAAAATGTTGGAAGAGGTGCCTGGAAAGATATAACAAATGACATACATTTTGCCAAAGTATTAAAAGAGTTATTTTTTACAAAGAATAAATATTTAATAAAAAGTGCCAGTTCTCCCCATCATTTTCCTGGATTAAATGGATGTAAAAGACATATTATCTGCTTTATAGAAACCACCTTCTAAGATAAAAGTAATCAAAATATACTTGAATTTTTAAAAAAAAATTTGAATCTATTTTGAATTTGTACTAGTCAAAATTTCCATTTTTATATAATAGAGCTAACTGGTAAGGAAACTAACTCTTTCTCAATGGCCTAAGAAACAATTTTCTTTCATTTCTGGGCTCTTAAAATGATTGAGGAGGCTACAAAAGAACAAATCACAGGCAGATGCCCAAGTTTCTTTTAACATTCTTAAGCCATTCAAGAGTGCAATCCAATTTGGTAATTCAAAGAATGATGGTCTCTTTGTGAATTAACTAACTACCCTGTGTTTTTTTTATCCTTTGGTTGTTTCGCCACCATTTGTCAGTTTCTCGACTAGAAAAGAGGTTCAGACACTTGCAGGAAATCAGATCATAGTTAAATCTGTCTGCTTAGCAAATGGCTTCATTTGGGGGAAGGAATGAAAACTTTCGATTTAATAATGGTTTTAGAATTACACTAAAATCTTTCATGACAAGCTCCACACCTTGACACTACTGGTGTGTGTGTGTGTGTGTGTGTGTTGGGTGATGGGGAAAGAAGAGAGATGTTTATGATAAACAGTAGATTCTTTGAATAGTTCAAACCTGAACATAGGACTAAGTCTATTTTTAAAAGCTGTTATTTGTCAAAGTAGTCTTTCTCTCCTACTTACCATGCTACTTCTTAGTCATGGAGTAGTTCAAGCACAGCAAATGTCATTCTTTTAAAAATTATCCCAGTGGGGGTCATAGGGATCTTGGGAAGGAAAACCTACACTTGGTGCAATAACACGTGGTCTAAGAAATTCACAACTAAGTGACTTTTCTTACAGCTGTGGTTCAAATTATAGGCATTTCAGATGCTTGATGGTGACTTTAATTTACTGTGAGGAAGTGTGTGCTGAGCATCTGGAAAGACATGATCTTACTTTAATCATTTTGATTTAGGTGACAGTAATTACAAGTATCATCGCAGTCTATAGAGAAAACATTGTTTTTACTGTTTCCTGACAGGACTTGTTTCCATCCTTTATCAGGGAGTGTTGTGTTTTGTTTTGTTTTTGCTTAGACCAAGAGGAGTTAAATCACCATTCTGAAATTTCTTTTACTACTTAATTCATGCCTGGCATGAGCATGGATTCATCATAATGGAACAAGGTGACGAATTTGCTTAGCCAAACTGACTATAGGTTTTAAGATTAGGAATAATGGTGTGTAAGTTAACTAGGAAAAGCAGTGCTAATCTGCCCTAGAAAGTTTGTAGGTGCAGCAACTTAACATAAAAGTAAAATAAACAGCTTCTGTAGGTAGTTTTGGGAAACCTTTCACTAGGGGTTTAGCCAAGAAGGCATTAATTATGGGATTGGGCAAATATCTTTCCCATAGATCCTTGATCACCTTATTTCCTATTTTAAAGACATAGAACAGAAAGGTTTGAATAATCATTCAACTCTAAATTCTAAAAACAGATTTAAACACAAGATCAAAATATCTCAGCTAGCCAGGAGGCTTTTCAACCTAGAAGGAATATTTGGGAGATATGAATACACAATATGAAAATATCACTAAGCATGTGGCACATGATAGGTACTCGATGATATTATTACTATTATTATTATTATTTTTGAGACAGAGCCTCAATCTTTGGCCTTAGGTAGAGTGCTGTGGCATCACAGCTCACAGCAACCTCCAACTCCTGGGCTCAAGTGATTCTCCTGCCTCTGCCTCCCAAGTAGCTGGGAATACAGGCACCCACCACAATGCCTGGCTATTTTTTGGTTGCAGACGTCATTGTTGTTTGGCGGGCCCAGGCTGAATTCGAACCTGTCAGCTCAGGTATATGTGGCTGGTGCCTTAGCCGCTTGAGCCATACATGCCGAGCCAATATTTATTGAATGAATAAATGATAATACTGTCAATCAAAACTTTGTTATAATCTGTTTCCCAAACACCTCCTAGATTTTAGCAGTACCTTGCAAATAAGGGCATCTTACTAATTTAAAAAATGGGGGAATCTTCTAAAGACCACTTCTTCATTGAAAAGATGAAGAAGTTCATCTCTTTTCCTGACTGTGCCAAGAATATTTTATACTGCTGGGATTTCTAAGTCTTATATATATGTTTTTTTAACCTATAATATGAAAGCCCTTCCATATTTGTCACTACATCATCAGGTTGTGGGTGACAATCACATGAACAAATGGCAATGCTTCATGAACTGAAAAAGATTGAAAATGCAGTGCTTCCCGTATTACACTATTAACACTTTCCTATAAAAGATGCTTCCTGGCGGGGCGTGGTGGCTCATGCCTGTAATCCCAGCCCTCTGGGAAGGCTGAGGAGGGAGGAGCTCAGGAGTTTGTGACTAGCCTGAGCAAGACCGAGACTCCAGACTCTGTCTCTGCTAAAAATAGGAAAATTAGCCTGGCTTTGTGATGGGCACCTCTAGATCCAGCTACTGGAAAAACTGAGGCAGAAGGATAGCTTGAACCCAGGAATTTGAAGTTGCTATGAGCTAGGCTGACGCCATGGCACTCTAGCTCAGGCAGCACAGTGACTCTGCCTCAAAAAAAAAAAACAAAAAAAACTTCCTTTACCTTTTCCCCTTCCACCTACATACTGATACAGGTATTTGAGATCCAGGCACTGTGTTTCTTCTGGAACTCAGAAATAGGAATGACTTCAGTCATGGGATCATTCAGGGAGGTTTTACTCAATTATTCCATAGTTCTTTAGGCCCAGTCTTGTTCAACTGGGTTTATTCTTTTTGGGACTACGAGTTTTAAAGCAATTATTCTCTATGTTAATGCCTCTTTCCAAGGAGACATAGAAGAAATTCAAGAACATCAACACCACATTTTATTAGAGTTAAAAGGCCATTGACAACCTCAACACAGACCTCCCTCTATACCTAAAGTATAGAGTCATATAGAAAAAAGTCCCTTGGTCCTGAAAGACCACATCTGCATATTGCAAAGCTGAGTGTTACTTGCATTACTACAGGCTAGTGAATTTGGTAAAGATGTGTTTGGCAGAGAAGGGTTAAAGGCCTTGTTAAAGTGGAGATGATCATTTTCCCCTGCCCTTCCTATCCTCTTCTTTGCCTAGGCATTTGAGAGGTACCTTTGGATAAGAAGTCCCAGAGCCCATAGTGAGGATATTTAAAGCTATGAATCTTTTGCTGTTTTTTGGTTTTTCCCTTTAGTTTCATTCTTCAGAATCCATAAAACACAGATTGTATGAAAAGAAACTCCTAATGCTAGATGTTTTTAATGGTTGGGTGTTAAAAAGTGAATTAGCAACTTCAAGATTCTACTCAAAGTATATTCTGGATTGATGAATTATAAAATTTTTACTTTAGATGATTTATGTTATGGAAATTGGAACTGAATACTCCCTCGGTAAAGGTATCACGATAGCAGTCTCAGCAGAAATTCTTCCCTGTCCGGTTAGCCTGCCAATTGTGCGAATCCCATTCACCCTGCCAGGGCACATGAAAGGCATGTGACCTGATTCTAGCCAATGACCCATAAAGGAATGTCTACTTGGTAGGGCAAAGATCTCCGGGAAAGAATTCCTTCCTCCTAAAAAGTTCACAAGGAAGAAATGGCTCCTTTTCTTTCTCTAGACGGAGTCATGTCTGGATCTGATGCCTAGAACTGCTGCAGTCGTCTTGACATCTGCCTGAGAATACACCCAACAGGTAGGCATGGCAGAGCCCAGGGGGATTAGACAGAGTTTCTCTGGATATTTACAAAGCTTGCTGTTGGACAGAGCCCTGAGAAACTGTCTCTGGGAAATAATAAATTATTTTGACCAGTTTAATAGACATTTCCCATTAACTGCAGCTGAAGGCATCTTAATTGAAAATTTGGGTGACAGAAACTCTAACATTAGAGATAACTCACCCTCAAACTCTCATCTTTGAAAATGCTTTAAAACATGTGGTTTGCCAATATATGGCCATTCTCTGTGAATTTCTCTGTAAGGAAATGTGAATCTCAGAGCAGAGAAATAATTATTTCTAAAGACTCTTCCTGGATAATCTACTATGCTTCAGGTATGTTAGATAAACAATAGAATTAGCCAGCTATAAGGGGGAAATAAATCACAAGTATTTATTGTCTATTGGTACCCAGCATTTTACTAGAAATTTAACCAAGAGTCAATAAATTGTTTGTATTATTTTCATGAGAAAGTCTGTTCATGTCTGATTATCAGTTTCTTAAGGAAGTAGTCACAATTCCAAACTTGATGGTTCTTTTTTGTAATTTTGTAAATTTTTAATTAAATCATAAATGCATAGATCATGTATACATTAATGCATTTATGGGGTACAATGTGCTGATTTCATATAAAATTAGGAACTCTTACATCACACTGGTTAACATATACCTCATCTCGTTTACTTAATTATTGTGTTAAGACATTTATACTCTATACTAATAGATCTGACCTGTTACCCTTGCGTTATGCACCTAATGGTTCTTATGTTTAGTATCTAGTGCAGATAAATGTGTTTGATGAATTTGTGTTGACATTTTTTTTTTTTTGCTAGCTAACATAAAGGCAGCCAGCCCCTGCCAAAAGCAGCACTGAAACTATTTCTCATGAGTAATAATAATAATATTCTCTTCCTTTATAGCACCTTTAATCCAAGAATCTTAAGCCTATATAAACATTCACTGAACAATACACTCAAAATCTCTGTATTTGGTTGATGGGGAAATTCATCTAGATGCAAGAACACGGAAATAAAAATAGAACCCAGAATCTTGACTCATAATGATCTTTCAATCTACTGGCCCCACCTAACCATTCAAGGAAAATCAAAAATTACAGTGGCTTCAGCAGGATAAACAACTAAGCTTTTCCAATCCCAAATGATGATTCATTATTTCTCTTTTCCTGCTGTTCAATTTTTTTTTATTTTTTCATTTTTATAACATTTTATTTTTGACAGTGAGAGTTCTGAATGCCAAAGGGTAAGGAAATTGAACTGGTTAGGACAATCTCAAGATCTTGCAAAGATTTGGCAATACTTGAAGTAGTGGTTTCTTTAGACATTTACAGAGTTTCCTGTTGGGCTAAAGTATTGTCCAAACAATCTTTCCCTTGGTTCTTAAGTAATTCTCTTCCTAAATTGAAAGAGGAGGAAAAAATAAAGAAATCAAATTTTAGAGGAATAAAAAATGATGATGCATTAAATTATCAATTTTCTGAAGTTCAGCAGATTATGGAAAGAGCTTTGAACTCCATTATTTTGGACTTAGGATAAGTCAGAATAAGCTAGGTAGAAGTTGATCTTTGACCAACAATATAGAATTTTAAGAAGGTTCATAGAAAAACTAAGATTTCATGTAATATTTGAGACAGTAAATTCTTTATGAACATAAACAAGTGAAAATGAATATGCTGATTATAAATTAGTCATTTCCACTAATAAAGAAGACCCATTAGGGTTTCAACTTGGCAACATTTTGATGGATTCATGTTGGTTCATTGACTATTATTGTATCTTGATCCTTTAATTGAAATATCCTCGTCTGGCGCCTATAGCTCAACCGGCTAAGGCGCCAGCCATGTACACCTAAGGTGGCGGGTTCGAATCCCCAGCCCGGACCCGCCAAACAACAATGACGGCTGCAACCAAAAAATAGCCAGGCGTTGTGGCGGGCACCTGTGGTCCCAGCTACTTGGGAGGCGGAGGCAGGAGACTCGCTTGAGCCCAGGAGTTGGAGGTTGCTGTGAGCTGTAATGCCACGGCACTCTGCCCAGGGCATTGAGACAGCTTGAGGCTCTGTCTCAAAAAAAAAAAAAAAAAAAAGAAAGAAATATCCTCATAGAAAGTTTACATTTTTAAACGTAATTCTACCTAACTTACTCTGAGTGTCTTCTTATAAAGTCTGTTAGCCAGAATCTGATTCAGTCCAGGAAGCATCCAATGAACATGCCCAGTCAGTTCTCAGAGGGCAGCTTGATAGTAAAAATCATACTACTAATAAAATATCCCCACCACATTTCCTGCTGCCGAGTTCACAGAGAGAATATAGAAGATATGGGTTTTCCTTTAGTTTACATTTTGATACTTCCATAAATAACTCTTAATCATCCTGTCAGAGACCAACACAGAAGCTGTGATATCATAAACTGTACAAAAGGATTTATTATAGGTGAAGCTTAATATGAAAACCCAAGGTACCACAGGAAACAGTCTCAGATTTATTAGGGGATTTAGTCGATGCCAAATCATACAAGGTCTGACGATGAAGTTCACAAACTCATTCTAGAGAAAGTGCTGCATACTTCATTGCTGAACATCACTATAGCCACCTTTCAAGTATTCCCCTTAGGAAGCTGTGTGTCAAAGCCAGCATCTAGTTCACCCTTCAAAGCAATTTTGAGACTCTTTTTCTGTAATGGTTGCCAAAGCTGTCATCTAATTATGCTTGATGTCCTGAATGTCATCAAAATGTCTTCCTTTCAATATTTCCTTTATTTGGGGGTAAAGAAAACAGTGGGGACCAGATCAGGTGTGTATGGAAGGTGTTCCAATACAGTTACTTGCTTACTGGGGCAGTGCCCTGTGAGCTGGTGAATTGTCATGATGCAAGAGCTGCCCCTTTATCCTGTGAAGATTCTTGGTGAAGATTTTCCTGTTTCTCTATTGGTCTTCTACACTTCTCAAAGTCAGCGATTTTGACGCACAATTTGAAGAATTTTTGCAATGTTTTCATCCGTTCTGTTCTTTATTGGCCACTCTGACCTCTCTTCATCAGTAATGCTTTCGCTCTGTTCAGAAAAACATTTAGTCCATTTGTATACTGCTGTTTTCTTCATGGCATTATCCCCATACATTTGGACTAACATATCCTGGGTTTCATTTCCACTCTTGTCAAGTTTAACAAGAAATCTCATAATGTTTGTTGCTCTAATTCATGTGCCAACATTCTCACAACAGCACACAAAAACACACAATAATGAATGCCACTCAAGCAAGGCACTGCCAAACATCTGCACAAACACAGCTGTGAGACTCTGATATATGAAAGTTATGAAACCTTACCGAGTTGTTTGTATAGTGCTGCCAATGTAAGCACGCAGTGGCAAGTTCTCAAACTTAATTGTCAGACCACGTATGTTTTATTGGAGATAGACTTGTTTCTTTTTTATTTACTTATTTTTTAGATTAGGCAAGATCTGTCCATCTGTCCATCTCTGGTTGTGGATCCTGCTCTGAAACAATAACTGAGGTGTAACTTTTAATCTTCAAAGAACTTTATTATTACTTTGTACATTGAATGCTCACAACTGCCAATGAAATAACCTGGACAAGCATTATTTATCCCGCCACTGTTATTTGATCTCAGCTATTAAATTGGTATTGGAATCCAGTCTCCTTATTGCTCATCTATTGATCTTTCCTCTTCATCATTGCTTGCCATATTGTCAACCTGTTGGACCAGGTATGCAAAATAAAATCCTTTATAAAATCTTGATAATCTGAAATCACTATAAGCTACCCTATTCAGAAAGGGAGAAACAATAAAAAATATTCACTTTATATCCAGATTTTTGAAATGGTTGAGTCAACTTTATTACTCTGCCACAGAAGAAATCTAAAGACCAACAAACCCAGCCCTCTATAAGTCTCTTCATTATGATGCTCTCATCTATAATGAAGCGCTTTATCTGGCACCAAAATTACATTAATGTCCTATTCACACTGCTCTTGCCAGAAACAAATACTTCTTTGTGCCTGAGTTTTCCACATGATTGCCCTGATGAAACATACGCCATTGGAGGACAAATATATTGATGCAAGTAAAAAAGAGCAAATTAATTCCAGAACCTAGTTAGAGATAAAAGATGCCATTTCTTTATTTTCTGAAATTCAGCTTAGATAAAAAGTCACACTGGGCTTAATTTGTGGGGGAAAGCATGTTGCAAATTCATAACTGACAATTTTTCTAACTTGACATTTTGTCTATTCCAAAAATGCTGAACCAAATTGTGGGCAACTTCTTTCCAACACTTATGGCTAACCATTCAGTAACTCTTAATATTGTTACTGAAGATGAATAAGCTATCCAAGATGAATAAGCTATCCAATTAATGTAATTTTGGTGCCAAGTTAAAAACCTGATTCCAAAAATCTCTGTGAAGTTTTGGTACAAACGCATAGTCAAATTTTGAATATTCTTAGGTCAACAAGAAAAGCGTTTCCTAGGAGGACTTGTTAAGCTGTGATCCTACAAGCTCTCTTGAAAATGTTGGTATCTTCTCCCACCCCAGAATGAGACAATAAAAGGAAGAAACTATAAATCCTTCTTAATAGTTATCCAGAATAATTATACGTAAATACACATTTCATTAAGTAAGTATTTGCTGGAACACCTGATCCAATAGGAGAGAGATTTTTACACAAAAATAAAATGCTTTCACTTATAATCAGCACATCTAAGGGACGTCTCTCCCAATTAACTTGATGAAAAGTAAAAACACTAAACCAAGTTTTCACAGTTATACAGGGCACAATCTGAATGAATTTAGAAAATTTATGTCTTATTATTTTTATTGAATTCACTTGTAACAGTCTGTAAGGTTAGACATAGCCTGGATATTTCTACAGTATCTGACAGAAACAGCATGCGGACCCTGAAATTCTGATGTGACATTCAGTCTTTGAAAATAACATACACCTCTTCCATCACCATGCAGCCCAGTTCCTGATGTATATAGGGCAACTCATAAATAATGAATGAATGAATAAATAGGAATAGAGTTTTTGCTATTTGGTAAATTATGCTATCTTTCTCTTGGGAGATATAACCATTCATTCTCATACCAAGTGCCCTTGAAAAAAATAATTTGAGCTTGCTGCTAATGGTCAATGAGAATTAGGAAAAGTGGCAGGAAGGATGCAAACAATGCTAATCAGACCTTAACTAACCTCATAGTCATTTGCTGTTCTTACTTCAGAATTTGTCTGTACATTAGTTCTCATTAAGGAAAAATAACAGAAAATTCATGCTTTAACCCTTATTTAAACACAAAAACAAAAGCAAAATCAAAAACCAACCTTAGACTTTAACCCTTCCCTGGAATTTGAAAAATGGACTTAGAATCCTTTGGTTCATCATGTTTTGAAGTTGAACAGAACCACACTATTTTCTGGGGTAGGAGGACTTTTACAGATTTGCAAAAGGTTTCTGTATCACAAGTAGCTAAAAAGTCTCTCCTTGGTTGCCCAAACCATCTGATCTCTCCTTATATGCAGAACTCCCACTGGTTTCAAAGGCATTTTGACTAGAAGTAGGATATGAAATCCCAGATCCCACCCAACACTTAGAAGAAGGGATATATTTTTTTATCTACTTTGGCTTCCTATTCACAAATATCCTCTATCCTGATAAAATCAATTAAAAGGCAAACTACGTCATGTTAAAATAAGAAAATGGAAGAATCTAATGGATCCCTAAGTGTCAAAATCTAAGCACATGCAGCCATAGGAGTGTCTCTCAATCCAAATTATGTTTGTGGCTGGTTTCTGTCAAGCAGGGACAAAGAAGAAGGAGCAAAATATGAATAGTTCCAATATTTAAAAAACGAGATAGATTGTGATATGACTAGAGTCACTAATTGTAGGGTAACATGTGACTAACAATAATGGTTTTGCTTTATAGGTAGAATTAGCTATAGAGTTTGTCATTATTAGGAGAAAATGAGATTGGAAAGATCAGAGGAGGGCTGCTAGGAGAGAAAGAGAATTTAATGAATTTGTTTAATACCGACTACAAGTCTGCTATAGATATTGTATTAATATGAATGTTCAGGCATAGATTATACACACAGTTTGCCCTAAGTTTTATCTCATTTTAGTTTTTTGAATGGCTCATCTTGTTATTCTGTAGATAAATGAATCTTGTAATTAAGGCCACTTGCTTCTAGATGACTGGAGATCACTTTTAGTTTAGAAACTGTTTGGAATTAATAGACATAACCCCCACATTAAATGAACCGAGGTCTATCCCTGTCTTGTCTTTAATGTACTGCAGGGCCTTGAGTGGGTGGTGATCAACTTCAGCCTATGTGGTCTATTAGAGCACTAGATAGTGTCTCATGTGCAACAACTAAGGTATGGAAACTTCAGAGAAAGATTCAAATAAGTTGCAATTTTAATTTATTCATGTGCCTCATAATAAAACTTTATAGTTATAAGATTTACCTACTGGTATCTAGTTATCAAGGATCTGGGAGAAGTTTTTCTCTCTGATAATGTTAATTGTCATATATCTAATAAACCTCTGAACTTATACTCTTTTATTCTTAAATTGCAGCATTCTTATGTTATCTGAGAAAATAACCTATATAAACTCTGAATATTAAAGTATTTGCCATAGTATTATTTAAAGAACCATAAATATTAAATTTAAAGGTCACATTTAAAGGACAACAAATATCTGCAAATATGATATTTGTCAAATAAATTAAGATTAAAACAAGATATAATGGAAAGTAGGTTTTATGTTATTATTTTAAACAAATTTTACCTTTCTCATATTTTAATTTGAAAAATCATAGATGTCTATATTTTGGGGATAGGAAGTTATGTTATTTATGATTACAATGTAGAATAATTAAATAATATAATTAACATATCCATTACCTCAAGTATTTATGTTTTTGTGGTGAGAACATTTGACATTTACTCCCTTAGCGATTAAAAATTTTTAATACATTTTTTTACTATATGCACCAGCTGTGTAAGATATTTCAAAGAAAAAACCTTATTCCTCCTATTAGAGGGTTGCACACAGCATCATCTCTTCATTTCCCCAAACCTGCTCAGCCTCTGCTAATCACCATTCTACTCTCTATTTTTCTAGTTTGATTTTTCTGGATTTCACATATGATCAAGAGCATGAGGTATTTGTCTACCTATGCCCAGCTTGAGGTATTTGTCTACCTATGCCTGGCTTGTATGGGAAATGATATTTTATTTTATTTTATTTTCAGATTAATATGAGGGTACAAACAATTAGGTTACATCATTTGGAAAATAGTATTTTAAATGAAAAAAAAATTATACCAGTAAAAATGGCAGAATAAGAAACTCCAAGGGCCCCATCCATCAGTAGATACCCTGAAAAGTCTGGCAAAAACTATCATAACCAATTTTGTCAGAAATCTGAAAGTTTATCAATGATTTACAGCATCCAAGTGAATGCTTAACCAAGAAAAGAGTAACTAAAACCTAGTAAGAAAGATTTGTGAAATTTTAACTTACCTTTGCCCTATCCAATTCCCTCGGTACAATGACAGTCTTGAAGACTGACCCACATTCTGATGTGTGCTCCTATTGCTGGTAGAAGCAGGGGCAGACTTAGTTTTTAAACAACTGTGGTTGTCAGTTTTGACCTAGCAGTGGCTCCCTGAGGGACTAATACAAAGAGAAAACCTTTATTTTGCCTAACTCAGAACTCTTTCAGGGTTGAAAAAGGGCTATGAAGCTGATCAGCTGCTAGGATATCAGCTGGGATAAATAATAGACACACTGAAAATCCTGGAAGAAAAACCTGAGTAATGGGATGCTTTGGGGAATAAAGCACACACACCCAGGAAATGGTGCACAGTCAGAATATATCTGAGAAGGCTCTAAGCTATGGCCTTGGCTAACTTTCAAGCTCAACACAAGCAGGAAATGAAGGCAAAGGCAGAGTTATAAACTGCCTAGCTGAGTAGTTAAGGTGTGCTCCAGTGCACACACGCATGCACATGCATATACACACAGCCAAACTGCCAAGACTAGGAAGTTGTGGTTTTGTTTTGGCTCCAGGTGTTTAAAGAAATAACTACCAAAGTTAATGCAAAAATGGTTTAGAAAATTCAATAACAAACTATGACCCACAACACACAGCAACAAGGAACCCTGGAAAAGGGGGAGAATCTAATTTCTGGAGTCTCTACATTATAATATTTAAAATTCTCAGTTTTCATAAAAAACATTATCAGATATGCAAAGAAAGAAGAAAGTATGGTCCATGCACAGGAAAAAAGAAATGAATAGAAACTGTCCCTAAGGAAGTCTAAACATTGGGCTTAATACACAAAGATTTCAAAGCAGCTCTCTTAAATATAAAGAAAGCTGTGGACAAAGAACTAACAGAAATTGAGAATGATATCACAACAAATATAGAATATCAATAATGAGCTAAAGATAATTAAAAAGGAACCACATAGAAATTCTGGCAATAAGAAATACAGTAACTAAAATTAAAAATTTACTAGAGTGGCTGAACAGTAAATTTGAGCAAGCAGAAGTCAGTAAATCTGAAAATAAATCGATTGAAAGTATCTAATCTGAAGAGCAGAAAAGAAAAACAAGGAAGAATGAACAGCACTTCAGACTCCCATGTGACACCATCAAGCTTACCAACATCTGTAAATGGTAGTACAAGAGGCAAGGAAAGAAAGGGACAGAATATATAAAGAAATAATGGCTGAAAATAGCCCAAATTTGATGAAAGACATGGATCTACACATCCACATAGCTTAACAGACTCCAAATAGAATTAACTCAAAGAGTTTCATACTGAGATACATTGTAATCAAACTGTTGAAAGACAAATGCAGTATTTCGAAAGCAGCAAGAGATAAGCTATTTGTTGTGTACAAGGGACCCTCAATAATATGGACAGCTTTATATATCATTAGAAACCACAGAGGATAGAAAATAGTTGGATGACAGATTTAAAGTGTTGAAGAACAAAAAAAAAAATCTGCCAAGAATCCCATATCTGGAAAAACTATCCTGCAAAACTAAAGGGTAAATCACAACATTCTCAAATAAAAGCTGAGAGAGTTCATCACTCAGCTTGTATACCAGCCCTATAAGAAATTTCAAAGAGAGTATTTCAGGCTGAAATGAAAGGGCACTAGATAGTAACTTGAATAAAGTGGAATAAAATTAGAAATCAAAATCAGTAATAGAGAAAAATGGGAATTCACAAATATGTGGAAATTAACACACATTGAAACATCCAATGGGGATGGGAAATTAGAAGATACTTTAGAGATGAATGAATAGAAAAAACATGACCCAAGGATTCCAAAAGAATAATTGCAAATTGCTAAAAATGATATGAACATAGAAAAATGTTTATATTACATAAAGTTTAAAAAGAAAAAGGCCAGCTACATAACGCAGGTGTGTACTGAAGGAGAGTCCCTCCTAAACACCTAATATATATGTATTCACACAAACAGAAAATCATCTCAACAGATACAGAGCAAAAGTGCATTTTGGTTATCTTTAGTCAATCAGTTTTGATATTATATTGAAGTTTTTCTTTCTGTTTATCTGTATTTTCTAATTTTTCCCAACGGATATGAATTACTTGAGCACATTTTAAATTTAATTTAGTAAAAATGAAAATTTAATGAAAATGAAATTTAATGAAAAATAAATAGGGGCTGTTATGAGAGGATAATTAGATATGTGGATGTGTAAAGAGTTCTGTTGATATACTTTAAGGTATATTATAAAGTCAGTGACTCACTCAGGAAGAAACAGAAAGACAGATTATTTAAAACCAGCAAAATATTGCATACATATTACAGGCACACTTCAATAGTCATTATATAATGGAGGCTTCTGAAGAATTTTTCAATCAGAATATTTAGCTACTGGCCTGATTTCTCTTTGATGTGATTTACAGTTGGATAACAGCCTTCCAGAAGAAAGTAAACATACCCTAGCATTTAGGAGCACTATTTCAGGTGAATGACTATTTCACTGCTACCACTATTTGCAGCAGACATTTCAGATGATTGATCCCCTGGGGAAAAGAAAGGAATTTCCCCTCTTTGACAATCCAGAGCTGGTTGGTCTCTCAGCAGCTCTTGCTTTGTTTTTACATTGTTGGAAATCCAGTTGTAGATTAGCTTCAGGGATTAAAATGTTATGAGAATGAAACACCCAAATACCATTCTCTCTCCAGAGCCTTATCTTTATTGGGTTGTAAGGAAACTTTTATCATCTCAAAGTCATCTGTAAATTTGGTAAGGAAAAAAATCAAGTCATCAAATGTAAATCAAATCGTAAAGTATGGACTTAAATGGCAATGGAAAAGCAAGGAGAGGCCTGTTTTTTTAAAAAAAATTTCTGATCTTAGTACCATATAAGGATCCTCTTTATGAGAAAACAAAGCTTGTGAACAGAGTGAGGCACAAGAGCTCTGAAAGTGCTCTTTCCATTATTTTCTGTAATTTAAGATGCTACTCAGTGGGCAAGTTAAACATTTTGCAAATTAAAACACACACAGAGAATGAGGATGAAATCTGTTTGCGAAACACCTGAAGTTTCCCAGAAGAAATCCAGTTCTGTGTGACCCCTGCCCTTTTTAAGCCCCGCGTCCTTGTTGCTCTCCAGCTTTGTCCTCACAGAACAGGAGCTGCCTTTCTCCTGAGTGCCTTACCACCGTCCTGCCTTTGCTAGTTTTCCTCAGCATTTAGCTGTGACAGGCCTTCCCTATTTTTGTACGTAAATTATGCCTTCCTCTTTGGCCACAAGAAGGAACCTCCTAGGTGTGTCAACTGTAATTTGTATCTATTTTATAACAAAAAAGTAAAATGACCTTGCATATTGAATTCAACAAAAGAAATCACAATTTGTAATGTCCCTTGCATATTTGTAATGTCCCTTGCATATTGAATTCAACAAAAGAAATCACAATTTGTAATGTCCCAGAGCTACCGAGAGGAAAAAAATCAGACTTCTTCCCCAGATAGGGCCCTGAAAATCCAGACAAACATGATCTGGCTGTCTCCGGATTCCAAAGGAGAATTTTGACTTACAGAGAAGAATCGCGACTTATCCATTGCTTGTCTTTATCCTCTTTCATTAGACTGTGGAACTTTCAGTCAGGAGCATTTCATACAACGCCAGTGCCTTACATGGATTAGAGTCAATGAATTTTGTGAATTCATATTTGTGATGATTCTCTGCAAAACTGGAAATCCAAATAGGCACTAGGAGTGAATTTGGATATCAGGCCAAAGCCTAGGCCCTTCTCTGAATGCCGATGTGGTGTCAGTTGACAGGCCCAGTTACAAAATCAGAGAGGCTTTGTCATGGACTGAGGCTAGCGTTTCATCACCCGCAGACTGACAAGCTGTCAGTCCCTAGCCTGGCAGTGTTCTCTCATCTCAGTTTCTACCACAAAAACAGCTTTTGGAAGAAGATTAATTTATATTACCTTTGTTAGAAATCCTAGGTGATACTAGATAAGGGTGTTTTTTTTTTTCATTTCTAAATAACACAAACCAATAGAAAAATTAGAATAAAGAAAAATAGTATTTAAAGAAAATGTTTTATTCAGAATTATGTTTGGGGACAATGGATATTTTGTTCAATGTAAGTTGAATGTTTATGAGAGGATATAGTATTCAGTATATCTTTTGCTTCTACTGAGTTCTTTATTCTAATACAGGATGCAGAGATTTAGTAAGTATAGAAACAGTGTGCATGACACACAATAATATCGCCCCTTTTTCAGTCAATAGTGCTGAATTCATGATCACCTTTTTTTTTCTTTTGAGAGGGAGTCTCACTCTGTCATGCCTCCAACTCCTGAACTTAAGTGATTCTCCTGCATCAGCCTCCCAAGTAGCTGGAACGACAGACACCCACCATTACACTTGGCTAAAGTTATGATACATTAATAAGTAAATAATTCTAACAGCATTAAGCCTGGGTGCCATTTTAGGGGTTGGTGTGTTAATTTTCTATTCCATTCTATTATTTAATTTGGCAATTTCTGTGATAATTCCGCACTGTTTTAACTTCTGAAGCTTTATATCATGCCTTGATATCTAGCAGGGCATAGTCTTATCTTAGGCAGATGCCAAAATTAGAGCTAGTCTTCCTTTCTGGACTATGTACACTTTGATTCCTTTTTATAAATTCAGTAAAAGGGAAATTACACAACACCAGGACACTGACACTAGTCAGGGAGTTTCAACTTCCGTTTATTTTATATCGAGTAGAATGACAGGCAACTCCCATAAATTTCCTGCTCTTCTTCCAACACCCCATGAATATAAGATTCTTCAACAATCTGAACTAATCTCTCATTAATCTCAGAGCTGATCACGTTGGGGGAAATAACAGAAGGGTTATTCACCCTTGTAGCCAAGTTTCTGCACGCAGAACTGGGATGTGAATCACAGGGATTTTTGTCATTTAAGAACATAGTATACAGCTTGAGGATCCTTTATCCAGAAGGGTTTCAGAGTTCAGATTTTGGAATATTTTCATATGTAAGATAACAGCAATGAGACCCAAATCTAAACATGAAATTCATTTCTGTTGCATATACAAAATAGATACTATATACACCTAGCCTGACTTTAATTTTATGTAATATTTTTAATAATTGTGTCCATGAAAGAAAATTTATATACATTAAACCATTAGAAGGCAAAGGTGTCACCATCTCAGCCACCCATGTGGATAATCTGTGGTTGTTTGGCATCACCATCATTCCTGACTCTGAATTTATATGCTACCAATAAGCAATCATTTTCTTATTCTTATTCGCATAAGTGCGTAACAGTAAAAAAATATAACATATCATTAATATAGAGAAAAAATAATGTGTTGCAGGCAGCTAAGCAGCACAGGAGTATCACCAGAGTACCTATATCAGCTGTCAGCCAAACAGCAACAATTAACAGTGGCAGTCTTTCCGTCTCCATCTATGAGGCTGTGTTTTGATTGAAAGAGTACCATACATTTATCAGAGCAATTGAAGGACCAAGAAGTAGGCCCTCTCGGGATGAGGAGGTATTCTGCTGGATGGCTTTTTAAAATGTGTCCTCCAGAGTCATTTTCCTCGTTAACAATAATTTTTGCCTTAGAAGTATCTCTTTGATTTTATAAACTGACATGATTCCTTGTTCTATTATGAATGCACCTTACTCTGGCCCTTCAATAAGCCCATCATGCATCACTGTATCGTCTAAAGGCACTTTTTCTGCAGTGTTAACATCATCTTCATCATCACTATTACCGTGATCACCTTGAATCAGAACCATTTTGCCTATTTTATCATCAGTAAGTGAATGGACCATCGTAGCCTCATTATTGATGTCAAAAACGTCTTCAATACTTCCATTTTACTGATGGACTCTGAAGTTGTATTTTTTGCATATGTAAGCAGTCGGATACTATTTTTTTTTCTCACGTGACATACGGAATCCTTCACAATCACCACCTTGTTCACCATTATCACTGAACATAGTCACAGGCTATCGGCTGTGCCAGCCATATGCATTCCATATTTAGTCTTCATCTTCCAACCCAATCCAGTATATGTGGCATCCTTCATAGTAAACTCTTGAAAACTGTCCAAACCCAAGCCTCTGTTCACTGCTGCTAGCATGCTGTTCAAGGAAGTGTTTTTATATTTACTCTTCATTGATCTAAGATACCCTGATCACATGGCTGAATTAATGAAGTCACATTTGGAGGGAAGTACATGGCATAAACACTATTTTTGATGAGGATTTCAGCTAGTGGAGAAGCAGAACAGTTGTTAAGGAGTAACAAAATCTTGCAGTCAACATGCAGTCCAGCTTCCCTGCAGTGAGCGCAAGCTGCTGTTACAAAATGTTTGTGAAACCAATCAGAAAAGATGTCCCTTGTGATTTATGCCATTTTGTTAGCATAATAGCAGACTGATGAGAAATTCACACCTTGAAGACAGTCAGGATGCAAGCTTTTGCCTATCCCAGCAAGTTTATACTTCTGGTGCATTAGCACATGCCAGCACGGTTATTCTGTCCTTGACAGTCTTAATTCCTGTAGGGCTATCTCATCAGCTGTAGTTAGAGTCTTTCTGGGGGCAGTAACACCAAAACATTGATTTTTCATCAGCATAATAGGTTTGTTCTGGTGTCAGATTTTCATTAGTGACAACCTTGGAAAATTCATCAATGAATTACTCTGCCGCTTGGTGCTCAGCAGGTATTTTATCACCACAAATTTTTAAAAATTTAATACATCTTTTAAATTTTTCTGCAATCAACCTGTTAAATATTCAGAGGCCCCTTTAATGTTCAGTTCATCGTGATAGATCTTCGTTGATTTGTAATTAGCATCGCATTACATGGCCTGTGCTCACTGTAATGCCCGTGGATCCATTCTTTAACACACAATCAAGATCTTCAATTTTTAGCTTTTTTCAGTGTTTTTCCATTTTTAATTAACTTCTAGTCGTCACCTTTGGAATAGAACTTCAAGAGTTTATCCTTCTGTTGCTTCAGATCATCTATGGTATCTTTTCAACACCATATTCTTCTGGTAGACATTTTAGACCCACATTACTGTCCACTTTCTCTGACACCTTGACTTTCTGTGCCATAAATGAACAAATGCTTTTTTTTTTTTTTTAATCACTGTTACTCATAGAGGTATTTGCAGGACTTTTGACATCAAAAATATCTTTATACCATAGAGCAGAGAATAAGCACAACAACATAGTGAATAATGCATGTAGGTCTTGGCCCAATGTGGGGCACCCTGGGGAACTGCCCTTAACACATCTGGCATGCACACATGCCATTTTGTTACCCTTTGTAGCCATGCTTGCTGGGGGGAATCTGGACATGCACAAAACAGATATTATAGCTGAAGGGAGTTTGGAGGGTGTTTTTTCCCCTTGGGGACTTTGCATAAATCTGTTGTGTGCCTGTGTTTTGACTGCCACCTGTCACAAGAAGTCAGATATGGAATTTTCTACTGGCGTGTCATGTTGGTGTTCAAAAAATTTCAAATTTTGGAATTTTTTTGGATTTTAGGTTTTCAAATTAGAGATGCTCAACCTGAATATCTTTATTCACTAAAAAATTCTTTATTATTTTTACATTTTTGAAAAAAGTCAAAACTTCTTGTATGCTTATTCCTAGATGCATTGTACTATTTATTGCTATTTTGAATGGGATTTTTTTCTAATACATTTACTAACTGATTATTGATCATGCATAGGAAAATTCTTGATTTTTCCCAGTATCTTTTGGAAGATGATTTTACTGAAGAGAGGTTTACCTGCAGAAAGTTACAGAGCTCAATAAAGTTTTACAAACTCACCTCACCCCTGAACTAGCAGCTGGGTCAAGAAAAGATGCCTTCTTCATGTTCCTTCCCCACTACTGCCTCTACGCCAAGACTAACTACTATCCTAACTTACAACATCATGCAATTTTGGCTGTTTAGAATTTCATAGAAATGAATTTATACATTCACGAACTCATTCTTTTGTGTCTGGCTTCTTTCATCCCACATTATGTTTACAAAATTCATCATTATTGGTATAGTTGACATTTATATATTCTTATTGCTGAATAATATTTTGTTTTTGCTAATACAGCCCAACTTAGCTATCTATGTCCTTTCTACAGACATTAGGTAGTACTTCTGTGAACATTCTTGAACATACCTTGTACATTTGAACTTATGCTTTTCTGTTGGTTTTATACATAGGACATAGGAGTAGAATGGCTTAGTCAGAGATTTCCGAAGTACTGCCAAACAGATGTCTCCAGAGTTTGAACCAATTAATAGTCCCACCAGTGGTATAGAAGCATTCCAGTTTAGTTTAATATTTAATCCATAGTATCCTAAGTTTCCAGTTGTTCTCCCCCCTTGCCAACACTTGGAACACTTGGTATTCTGTATATTATTCATTTTCATTTTAGCCCTTTAGTGTAATAGCAGTCTTTGACTTAATTCTGCATGTTGTAGAAAACCAAGCAAGTGTACTATTTGAATATCATTCATGATATCATTCATGTTCAACTCTTCTGTTCATTTTTCTTTGTGTTTATATTTTTCTTACTGCCTTGGAGGAATTCTTGATATATCCTAGATATGAGTCCTTTATTAGATGTATGCATTACTAATATCTTCTTCCACTTAAGGATAGGTATTCTTTTTTCACTTTCTTAGTGTCTTTTTTGACACTTATATCATTTTTATCTTTATTGTTATTGGCTTTAAAAGTCTTTGTCTACTCCAAGTTTAGGAAAATGCTCGTTATTAATTTTCATATATAATTCCTATATCTGGCCACTTTAGTAAATCTTCTTATTGGTTCCAATAGCTCATGTGATGAGATTCTTGGTTTGAGGTTTTATTTTATTTTTAAATGGGTAATCACATTGTCTGAAATCATTGATTGTTTTAAGTGTTTCTTTGCATATTTGTTAGAAAGTAACTGAAACACAAGGCTAAAATTAATTTAAATAATACAAGAATATATTATTTTACATACTAGGAAATTTTACAATAGAATGGAGCAGTTCCAGTGTAGCATTTAGGACCCAAGTCTGCTTTTATGAAAGTCTCCTTGCTTTATTATCCTCCTGTGTTGACTTCATCTTCAGATTTATGGCCATGTGTTATAGCAAGTCCAGGTTTACTAAGAAATGGTAAAAAAATTTTCATCATAATGGAATGTTAAATGCTTTTTTTCTGCAGCTCTTGAGTTAATATTATTTTATTTTTTAAGTATTAGTTAACAAACTGCTATGATCTGAATATTTGTGTCCCCCAACAAATTTATATGTTGAAACCTAATCACAAATGTGTTCATATTAGAAGGTAGAGCTGTTTGGGGGATGGTTAGATCATGAAGCTAATGACATTGAGATTAGTGCCCTCATGAAGGAGGCTCAGGGAAATGCTTTGTCTCTTCTACCCCATGAGAACACAATGAGAAAGACCTATCTGTGCACCTGAAGAAGGGTCCTCTCTCCAGACACTGAATCTGCTGGCACCTTGATCATGGACTTCCCAGCCTGCAGACATGAGAAATAAATTTCCATTATGTATAAGCTGTGTAATCCATGGTATTTTGTTATAGTAGGTTGAACAGACTAAGACAGATATCAATGTATTTTCTAGTTTTGAGCCATCCTTGAATTCCTCAGATATACATATTTTAATGTTTTGTTATTTTAATCCCCTGCTGGATTTAATTTGCCAGTACTTTATATAACATTATAGATTCCTTGTTTATAAAGGAATAGGCCTATAATTTTCTTTTCTTGCATGGTTTTCAGCTTAATTTGAAATCATGGTTGAACTGAGTGGCATAATTCCTCATATTTTTCTATATCTTGGAGTATTTGATACATTAGAAATTATAGTTGATCTTCATTATTCATAGACTCCATATTTGGGAACTTGCCTACCAGCTAATATTGATTTGTTACCCCAAGATCAATACTTGCAGCACTCTCATGATCATTTGTGGGCATAAGCAGAACAGCAGAAAATTTCAGTCATCCTCTATGCATGTTCCCAGCTGAGGTCAAGCAAGGCAATGCTCTGCCTCTTTGTCTCAGCTTTCATAATGTAAACAAGTATCTTTCTCATAGTCTACTTAGAGCTGTTTCTTTTCCTTTGCATTTTTATGCTTTTTGTTTGTGATTTTACATCTTAAAATGGCCCCCAAGCATAGTGTTGAGGCATTGCCTTATATTCCTAAGCAAAAAGACTGTGTTATGTTTTATGGAGGAAATATTTGTTCTAAATAAACTTTGTTCAGGCATAAGTTATAGTGCTGCTGGCCATGAGGTGTATGTTAATTAATATATATGTGTGTGTATGTATTTATATATATTTAATGTGTGTATATATATTCATATATATATATAAGTATCTATATAGATACATATGTATATATAACTATATACATACATATATATCACACATTTTATATATATATATATATAATGTATATATATACACAGACACACACAGAGGAATACTAAGCAATGCCTCAACATTATGCTGGGGGGCCATTTTATTTTATATATATATATATATATACATATACATATATATATATATATTTAAGTGCCTTTAAACAGAAAACCTCAAACTCTTGGGCTCAAGTGATCCTCTTGCCTCAGTTTTTCATGTTTAGTAGAGACATGGTATCACTCTTACTCAGACTGTTCTCAAACTCCTGAGCTCAAGTAACCCACCCATCTTGGCCTCTCAGAGTACTAGGATTATAGGCATGAGCCACAGCACCTGATGTTAGTTTTATTTTTAATGAATTTTTATTTGCAAATCAAAATCATAATAAGATATTACCTAACTCCAGTGAGAATGGCTTTTATCAAAAAGCCCCAAACAACAGGCAAAAAAGAAATACACTGTTGGCAGGAATGCAAAATAATACAACTTCTATGGAAAATACAGGGTGTCCCAAAGCTCAACATACACATAAACATGGGGAAAATGAGAAACTGTATCTAAATGTACCTTTATTTACAAAACACTCATTATAAAATTTTATAAGATATTTGTAGAATATTTCTCTATATGTTGATATGTAAATATAAAAATATTAAAATATAAAACATTATATAATGTATGAGTTTGTTAATTTTCCTATATATGGCAACCTTTGGGACACCGTATAGTATGAAAATTCCTCAAAGAACTAAAAGTAGACCTACCATTTGATCCAGCAATCCCACTATTGGGTATTTACCTAAAGGGGGGGAATCCATTTTGCCAAAAAGATATATGTATTTGAATGTTTATTACAGTACAATTCACAGTCAAAAAATGTGGAATTAATCCAAGTGCCCACTGATTCACGAGTGAATAATAAAATGTTGTCTATGTATGCCATGGAGTACTATGTCGTCATAAAAAATGAACTGTTTACAAAATATTACCTTTTGTAATAACCTGGATGGAATTGGAGATCGTTCTTCTAAGTGAAGTATTGCAAGAATGGAAAAACAAACACCACATGTACTCACTTTTAAATTGGACGTAGCTGATCAACACTCACATGTACATAGGTAAGTAAAACTTAATAAAAGTCAAGCAGTTGGAAAGAAGTGGAGAAGAGGGGTAAAATCACACCTAATGAGCACAGTGTACATTATCTTGGTGGTGAGCACAATTACAGCTTTGACTCAAACTGTACAAAAGCAATTTGTGTAGCCAAAATATTTGTATGCCATAATATTGTGAAATTAAAAAAAAAAAACATGTATACTTACAGGGCACAGAAGGATGTGTTGATATATGTATAAATTATGAAATAGCTAAATAAAGCTAACATATGCATTACTTCTTAGACTTAACATTTTTGTGTGGTGAGAACACTTAAAATCTACTCTATTAGCAATTTTTAAGCACACAGCATATTTTTATTAACAGTGCTCACCACATACAGTAGATTTCTTGAACTTATTCCTCTGGTCTAGCTGAAATTTTGTGAGTCCCCAGTCTCTCACCCACCACTACTTTAATCTCTGTTTCTATGTTTGATTTTTGTAGATTCCATACAGAACTGAGATCACTTGGTATTTGTCCTGTGCTTGGCTTGTTTCACTTAACATCTCCCAGGTTCATTCATGTTTTTGCAAATGACATGATTTCATTACTACTCTCAAAGCTGAGCAGTATTCTGTTGTGTATGTAACTCACATTTTCTTTATTTATTTGTTTGTTGATAGGCACTTTGGTTGTTTCCATAGCTTGGCTATTGTGAATACAATGAACATGGGAGTGCAGGAATCTCTCCACCATACTGATTTCATATCCTTTCTATATATACTCAGTAGTATGATAGTTGGATAATATAGTAGTTCTATTTTTTATTCTTTAGGACCTCCATACTGTCATCTATAATAGCTGCACTAATTTACATTCCCACCAACAATGTAAAATGGTTCCCTTTTTCCTACATTATCACTAAAATACTATCGTTTGTCCTTTTGATAATAGCTACTCTAACAGTTGTAAGGTGATATCATTGCATTGTGTTTTAAATTTGCATTGCCTGATGATTAGTGATTTTGGGCATTTTTTCATATTCCTGTTGGTCAATTCTGTATCTTATTTTGAGAAATGTATTCTTTTTTATTGTCTAATAATATTCCATTGTGTGGCTATACCACATTCATCAGTTGATGGACATTTGCCTTGTTTCCACTTTTTGGTTGGTCATTATGAATAAGTGGTATGAAGCTATATGTACAAGTTTTTATTGAGACATATGTTTGTATATACCTAGGAGTAAAGTTGCTGGGTCACCAGGTCATTCTAGGTTTAAGATTTTAAGATTTTAAGGAAACATCACACTTTTTCAAAGTGGCTCCACAATTTTATACTTCTATCATCAGTAAATTTCTTCACTTCATTGCCAACTATTTTTACTTTCTGCCTTATAGTCATCCTAGTGAATATGAAATGGTATCACATTATGGTTTTGATTTGTAGCTCCCTAATGACTAAAAATATTGAGCATTTTTTCATGGGCCTATGGCCATTTGGAGGAATAGTTATTCAAATTATTTGCTCATTTTCTACTTGGGTTGTCTTTCTATTGTTGAGTTCTAGGAATCATTCTGCATACCAGTCCCTTATCAGATATATGATCTACCAATATTCTCCCATTTTGTTGGCTGTGTTTTTACTTTCTTGATAGTATCCTTTGAAAAGCAAAATGTTTAATTTTGATGAGGTTCGATTTACCTAGTTCTACCAATTTTTGCTTAATTTTTCTAAATTTTATCATTAAGTATAAAAATTTCCATAGTTGATATATTTTATTCATAGTTTCTTTTTATCAACTTGAAATGCCCCTTTTTATTCTTTAAATGCCATTGTTCACCAATTCTATGTACAATGATATTTGACTCTATATATTTATATACACATTTCTACATTGTTTTCTTTAAATACTGATGGTAATATAATGAGTGACACCTACTGTAAATAATTCTCATTTATTTTAAAATTACATTCACAAACATTAATCAGAATTAAATGTAATACATGCTCAAATCATTTCAGTATGTGTCAAATATAAAAATTATGTGATTCTAGTGTCTGTACTTATTAGTGCTAACAAATAAAATTAATGTTTCATACTAATTTCATCTCATTGATTATAAAATCTAAACACAATAAAAGAAGAATATATATTAACGTATATGCTTATTTAACTACCCTTAATATGGAAAAGTCCAAATCAAATTTTTTTTTATGGAGTCTTATAATCCAGATATGGAATCAATGTTGTCCAGACCACATACTCAAACCTCTGGGGAAGTTCAAGGCTCGGTCCCCCTACCATCCACACTAAGCCTAAGAAAGATGGAGGACTTAGAGATGTACAGTTAGGCCATGATGCTCAGAAAGTTTAAACAGGACATTGCAATCTCTTAGAATACTTGTTTTCATGATTCAACTTCTTTTCTTTCATCCTTCTCTTATGATCACACTATTAGGATAGGACTTGAAGGCCCAGAGGTCACTGGGTAAGAAGATAGAGAAAGAGTGCATGACTCTGTGTAAGCTATTTCTGGTCTATGCTTGAATAAAAGCTCCTCCTTCCATATCCCCTTGTCAGTCATAGTAGAAAGATACAGTACCAGGGTCAAGATAGGATTTGCGGAGGGTGAAGGACTAATGAGCAATTTAAATAAAAGAAGACCTTGAAACTCCCTTCTAATCCAACCCAGCTCAGAATGCTAGAGGCCAGATGGATATGGGGTCAAAGAACCTCCTAGTTATGAATATTGACTACTGGCCTGAGATGTCAACTCTAGAATTCAGAAGGCTTTGCTATGATTTACTGAAAATTACTCTCATTCTTAGAGGCTCTGCCAGGATAAAGGAGTTTCTCCTTGCTTCTAGGATCATTCTGGTAGCAGAGGCATCTGAGAAGCTAGCAGGAACCCAGAGTTAAGTATGATCAAGGTCCTTTCAGAGTCAACTTCTTATATTTCCAGGTTCAAAATATTCTGTCCTTGTTATGTTCTCTCCTATTCTTCTATATCTCTCTACCTATCTATCTATTGTCCCCCTCCCCACTCCCCAACCCTGTCTTGTAGTGGGGCAGAACCTGGGAATTTCTGAAGTTTTTATATAACAAACACAGATGATGTGAAAGCAGGAGTGCTAGAAACTGATGCCTAGACATCAACGATTTCCCTCAGTTGTTGCTGTGATGGATGGTTTTATATGTTAACTTGGCTAGTTATTCAATCAAATAATAGTCTTGGTATTGCTATAAAATTATTTTGTAAATGTCATTAATATCTATAATTAGTTGGCTTTAAGTAAAAGAATTATCATCAATAAGTGATTGAGCCTCATCAAGTCAATTTAAAAGCCTTCAGGTTTCCCTAAGGAAGAACTTCTGCCTCAAGACTACAGCATCAGTTCCTGCCCAAGAGTTTTAAGCTTTCCAGTCTGCTCTACAGATTTTAGACTTGCTAGTCCCTGAAATTATATACAAATTGTTTGAAAAAAAATCTCTTAATACACACACACAACATAAATAAATAAATAAATAAATACAAATATGTATATCTCCTACTGGTTTTGTTTCTCTGGAAAAACCTAAACAATAACACTAACTCATTTTCTGACATAAATTTCTGTAGCACCAAACTGAACATGAAGCTTCTCAAAAAGGTCTTCAGATGATACCTGTCTGCACGAGGATATATTCTTCACTAATTCGAATTTTCTCTGCCCCTCTGGTGTTCTAACCCCGCCCCTCTGTGGCCTATCTGTGTGATGCTTTGTGCCCTTCTTTGATCTTCTCCCATCTCTAAGACCCATACATGGTTACTTTCTCTGAGGTAGTTAGGAACTTCCTTTTTGCTTTAATTACAATCTCTTTCTACCTATATCTTAGAGTAAAACTTGAAAATCAGATTCCTAAGCTCTGTTTTTGATATGTGAAAGGGAATTTGGAGTTTGGATATCTATTTTCATTTTCTTCAAATCCTGACCTTTTAGTATTTTCATAGTAGAGATTCAAAAAACCTAATTTGAAGCTAAGCAGTGACTTTATTGTCCCAAAAGACATATATTCTGACCCTAAAGCACTGACTGAAACCCATCGATCCAATGGAAGGGAAGTCACATGGCATAATGATTTTAAGGGAGTTAAAAATATCTTGACCTGTTTTTTTAAAATACCAGTTAATTCTGATAGATTGAATTTCCTTGTGGTCCAATTGATCTGAGCTTCATTCAACTGTTTATAGTCACCAGTTGTCATAAATTATATTATCTGTCCACAGTCCAGACATGTTTTTAGCAGAGACTCTTTCTTCCCAATGTCACTGGTTCAGGACTTGGTTGGGTGACTTGCTTGGATCAATGAGATGTTAGAAGACATAATGTAATGAAATTATATTCAACGAGAGGCTTAAAATATGTATGTATGGTTGGGTTTGCCCTCATGCAAGCCACCATTAAAGAGAGACTGTTCCAAGAAATCACAGCTTCTTCAATCCGAGTCCCAGAATGAGGAGACATATGGAGCAGACCTGAAGCCAACCCACATCCTGGTGCCAAGCCCCGCCCAGCCAAGTCTAGCTGACCCATACCAAATTCACAGACCTGTGAACAAGAAATAAATGTTTTTATAAGTCATCTGAGAGTTTGGGGGATTGTTACATAGCATGATTATATCAAAAAGTTGATTAATACAATGGTTATTTAGCAAATTACTCTTGCATTATTTCTATGTGATTCATAGTAGTTTTTAAAATTCGTATTATATATCTACTATCCAGTTTAATGAAGTATCTATTTGAAGTAGCAAAGATAAATGACTAGCACTCTACAGTTTTGCAGTCACACTTGGGTGAATGCAGTAGGAATACATCTGTGTCTGATGCTATAACAAAAAATCACAGACTGGGTAATTTATAAACAATAGAAATTTTTTATCATGTTCTAGGAGATAGAAAATCTAAGATCAAGGACCTGGGAAATTCAGTGTCTGGTGAAGATTTGCTCTCTGCCTCAACGTAGCACCTGTTACTGTATCCTCACATAGAGACCAGGCAGAAGGGAGATTAATACTTTGTCCTCATGTGGCAAAACAGATGAAAGAGACCAGGAAGTTCTATAAAGTAATCCCTTCACAAAGGTAAAGCCCTCTTGACATAACCATTTTCCCAAAGGCCCCACTTCTTACTATCATCACCTTGGGGTTTAACTCCCAACATACAGACTTTGGACGGACATGTTCAAACCATAGAAATTTGCATCTTTCCATTAGGTCAGAAATATTTCTTTCTTTTTTATTTTTGAGACAGAGCCTCAAGCTGTCCCCCTGGGTAGAGTGCTGTGGCATCACAAATCACAGCAACCTCGAACTCCTGGGCTTAAGCCAGTCTCCTGCTTCCACCTCTCAAGTACATGGGACCACAGGCACCCACCACAATGCCTGGGCTATTTTTTTTTTGGTTGTAGCCATCATTGTTTGGCGGGCCTGGGCAAGATTTGAACTCGCCACCTTAGGTGTTTGTGGCTGGCGCCTAACCCACCCGAGCCACAGGCACCGAGCCGGGTCAGAAATATTTCAATTGTTTTCCACCAACAGATCAAGAAACTAGAGAAATCTTCACACGTGCAAGCCCTTATATTCACCTTGGAGTGTAGCCACTCTTGGCAAGCTTTATCTTGGCCAAAAATAACATCCTATGCAGTGGGAGGAAACGTACAACAACTTCCTAATGACCAGCTGTTCACTTCTACAACTGCAGCACAAGGCAGCATCCTATCAGTGTGATGAAAGAATAAAGTTGCAGTGAATTTTGGTATTTACATATTACCACAGGTATCTATCTCCTCCATCTTATGTTGACATCTGTGATGGCCTCTCTAAATAACTCAGGGCATCAGAGAGTTGCTGTCTACTGCAAGCCAAGATAGTGTTGGCAAACACATCTGTATAATGTGTGCACTGGGCACATTTCCTTGTTGAATTATTCAATTAAATCTGATAATGAGAGCACATTGACATAGTTAAACACTCAGGTGAATAAAAGATTCACTTTGAAGTGCAGAAATTTCTAGAGTCATCTGTGTGTTAACAAGTGATAATTCTCACTGCCATCATCCAGGGAGGGAGAACTTTAGAGAAGGTAAGTTGGAATGGAGCATGCTGAAGGCCTTTTCTGGCATGATTTCAAGGAGATGAAAGGTGGAGGCAGTTTTTAGTGTTCATTTGAGCCATCAATCTTTTTGGAATAAATGTATTGAATTTTAAGAGACAGAAAAAATAAGAACTCACTTCTTAGGTAAATCTTTTTCTTCTGAACTCTAACAGGACACAGATGAACACTAGCATAGGTATCAACATCTGTTTTCTGCTATTTCCTCTGCAAAGCCCTTTGCACACAACAAAAATATCTGACTTTTCTCCTCTCAGTTCTCACTCAGTAAATGGAAAAGTTTGGTTCTCCATTATTAATTACCACAGCACATTACAGAGCACCCACAAAGTTTTTGCACCTGAAAGGAACATCCATAGATGCAAATTTGGGTAGTAGCTAGTAAGCATATTTAAATGATATGTACATTATGAAACAACTGCCAGTCACACTGTCTGTCTTTAAAGCAAGTGCACCATCACTAACAGTCATTGGCACTTACAAATGTCAGCTTGTATTTTGATTAGCCTGCTTTGTATCTCCAAATAGTCTGTATACGCCTTACAAATAAGAACCATTTCTTAAAAAAAAAAAAAAGAACCATTTCTTAACTCTCTTAATCTTCATTACTCAGCATGACACTGAAAGCATAAGGTATGCCATCATTAATTGAACAGTGAAGATAGTTAATAACTGCTATTTATCGATCCTCTTCCATGTGCCAAATCCTATGTCAGGCATTTTACATTCACTATCTCTACTTAGTACAACTATACAAAAACCCTAAAGAAAATATTATTCCCATTTTTCAGGTCAAGACATGGAAGGTCCTAGCTGGTGCTTAAGGCAAGAAAAGGAAACAAACCAAAAAGACATAGAATGATTTAAAAGGAAAAGCGAAAATTATCATTATTTATAGGTATTTGGTTTTGTATGTTATAAAATCTAAAGTATCTACAGTTATATTTTAGAATTAAAAAGATAGCTAGATAACTTTGCAGGATTAAACAGAGCAATATACAAGAGTCAATTTTATTTTTAAATGACAAAATATAAAATGAGTGAAATTTAAATGAAGAGAGCACTTACAATATCAAAGATCTAGAAAAAAAAAATCTGCCAAAAGATATACCAGACTGCCACAGAGATAATTATAAAACAAAAACTTAAATAAGTAATTGATAAATATACTATATTCATGGATTCAAAGGCTCAGAAAAAAGAGGTAATTTCTCCCCACATCGATCTATAAATTCAATGCAATCTCAATCATAATTTCAACAGGAGTTGTGTTAGAACTTGAAAATCTGTTCCTAAAAATTTAAATGAAGGATGAAGGTCAGAGAAGGACTAGACTATTCCTGAAGAACAAAGTGGGAGACTTGCTGCACTGGATTTCAAGGTTGCTATAAATCTACAGCTCACTATGTTGTATTTTTTGACTGCTCAGGTGTTTACAGTATACATAATGCTATATGCTTATGTTTATTCACTTTTTTAATAGATGATTTTTATTGTGTTATGTATTTAAAAAGGAGTATTTGAAAAAGGAAAAAATAAAACTAAGGGTCAGAGAGGCTACGAGTTAAGCCAAGGTTATACTACTAGTTTAATAAGCATGATTATGCATTTAATGAATAATATATGCTTTAAATAACTAGATGTTCATTGTTAACACTTTAGAAAAACCAAAATAAAGTACCACTAGTAATTGTTAATTACTGACATATTTTATTGTCCTCATTAACCATTTATTCATGAAGCATGGAAATCAGTTCAATCACAGAAGATATCTATCTGGCTTAACTCTTTCTTTCCAAATCCTGATGTCAAATTTATGAAGAGGTACTGTTTTTATTAAAGCTTTTTGCTTACTTGCCTTTGAAATGATGTCTACTCAGTCCCATACTTTACATATACTTATACTTTATATACTATACTATTTGCCCACTTAGCTCAAAAAGAAAAATGTTAAAGCAAGACTAGGTGGTGGCACCCAGAGTTCTGTAGGTAGGGCACCGGCCACATACACAGAGGCTGGTGGATTCAAACCCAGCAGGCCAGCTAAAACAACAATGGCCACGGCAACAACAACAACAAAAAATTAGCAAGGCATTGTGGCAGCGCCTGTAGTCCCAGCTACTTAGAAGGCAAGAGAATCACTTACGCCCAATTTGAGGTTCCTGTGAGCTATGATGCCACAGCACTCTGCCGAGGGTGACAGCTTGAGACTCTGTCTCAAAAAAAAAAAAGAAAAGAAAAGAAAAGAAAAAAAATAAGGCTAGAGAGAAAATTGGGGGCAAAGGACATAACACAGTTTTTTGAAACACTTGACCTATCCAAATGTAGTAATTAAATCATTCCTTTCTAAGAGGTTAGAAAATGAATTTTTTTTTTCTTTTTTTGCCTCTCGTTGTGAAAAAATGTTACCCCTAAATTTGTGTAAGCTGGGTGTTACTTCTCCACTAGCCTCCTCAGGATCATAATCTGATAATATGGATGAGTCATTTAGATGAGTTTCCTGCTCATATTATCTCATTCACCATCAAGAAAGGGCCATTTAGCTAACCACTCTGTTTTTGCCTCTGAAGAAACTCGAGCCCAGACAGATGAAGTGACCAGATTGCGGTCAGTCAGCTGGCCGTGTCAGAGCTGCAATTAGAAACCAAGCTTTCTTTCCATTACCCCAACCCCAAATTTCCAAATTGTACTCTTAAAAATACACTATCCTTTTCTCATGTAATAATTAAGAAATATAATGGTATAAGCCTAAGAAACACATAATTTTCTTTAGTCATGAATTAGCCAGTGACTTGAAGAATATGCCTCCAAATATATGTAGTAAATCAAATATTTTGAAGTCAATTCTACTTATCCACAGCAGCAGGAGGACCATGATCTTATTAATAAAAAAGCTCACATTTAGTGTTGTATTTACTTCTCTTTTTTTTTTGAGATAGAGTTTCAGTTTATTGCTCTCAGTAGAGTGCCGTGGAGTCATAGTTCAAAGCAACCTCAAACTCTTAGGCTCAAGTGATTCTCTTGCCTCAGCTTCCTGAGTAGCTGGGACAACAGGTGCCCACCACACCATCTGGCTATTTTTTTAGAGATGTCATCTCACTCTTGCTCAGGGGGGTCTTGAACCTGTGAGCTCAGGCAATCCACTTACCTCGGCCTCCCAGAGTGAGTGTTGTATTTACTTCTCAATGAAATCTTGGGAACTGTTACTACAAACTTGACTTTGTAGACGAGGAAATTTGATCAAAGAGACTAAGTCATCCAGTTGATGGCTGGTAGAGTCAGAACTCAAAAATAGTTGTATAAACTTGATTGCATTGCTTCTTCTATTTAGAGAAATTTCCTAATTCTTCTCATGGCAGAATTGCCTAACTATCTCCCAGAGAGTGCCAACTCCCACTTTCCAAGTGTAGAGGTTTAGCCAGGAGATGGATGCCTACATGGTGACTATCCTCTGCTCCATCCCAATTTGGGTGTGATCTTATGATAAGCACCAGACAGTGGAGCATGGGCAGAAGTGTTATATGTTAAGAGACATGCCTCTTCCACCCTTTCTTTTCTCTATCTGTCTTACATTTGTTTCCAGGGTACCTACATATCCTCGGAAGGGATGTGGGCCATAATCCTGAAAGACATGATCTAGAATGCCATAATCCCAAATGTTGAAATCTGGAAATATCAAAATCACTAAGGGAAAGTGCATTTTGATGATGGTAAGGCTATGGAGCCTTGGTCTCTGAGGAACAATGGAGCGATTAACTATGCCTTGCACACCTCTGCTGTTAACCAGTCATTTCCACAATGAACTGTTACTTGAGCAAAAACAAATGCTTCTCATGAAAGCTGCTGAAATTGTGGGGTTCTGATACAGCAGCTATAGTACCTAACAAAAATGAACACACTTTTTCTGGCTAGAGTTCAGATTTCTAGTTCCTAATAAATCTTCATAATATTTGTTTATTAATTCACTAATTTTAATTGTACTAATGGAAAAGACTCTACTGAGTCACTTTCCCAAGGGCCTCTGTTCTTTGCTTTTCTACCAGTTTAAGGTTAATGATAATTACTACCCAATGTTTCTATGTGTGGTACCAAAACAAAATTATCATAAAAACCCCTTATGGCACAGTTAATTGTAAAATAAATAGATATATGACCCCAAAAAGAAAATTAAAATGACTTCCCTCTCTTAAACCCTTCCAAGCACTTCCTATCTTCAAAAATAATTTTGAGCAAAATATACATCTTTGACTGGGAAGGGAGTGGTGGTCTGGAATTAATCACTGAGGATTTATAGAGTTTCCTAAGTGTATGGCTTATCTACAAGTCTCCCTGCTAGTTGGCAACCCTGAAAGACTTAACCCTGAGGACGCTCCCTCAGGAATACACAAGGCCTGTTGTTTGAGCACTAGTTCCAAAATGTGGCCTAAAAAACCATGCCAAGACTCAAATCTCTTGTATTTCCCCACCACACAGAGGGTTTGAGGCCTTCACTGCTTACACTCCCTTGATGTGGTTGCTCCAGGAGTAAGTAGGGGGAAAACGCTTCTGAGAAGGGTCCCTAGAGAATTTATTTTGACAACTCCCTCCTCATCCAAGGCTTTGCACTTGCCCTCTCCCTGGAACTTCAAGGTGTTGCTCCTCTTAATATTTCAAGTCCAAAACCTGAATGCCAAATCTGAAAAGAAGGGAAGTTTTGCCCACAGAGCAGCCCCCATGGCAAATGATGAATGCTCCAAGTGCTTTTTGGGAAAAAAATTCTGAAAGCAGAGTTTGGTTGCTAGAGAAAATCCCTATAGAGAAAGAAATAAATCTCTGTGACATCTGCTAATGTATACCATTTCCCTTAAACACCTCTTCCTGTCCACTTTCCACACCTCCTTCCCCCTTCTCCCAATGCTTCTTTTGTTCTGTGCTTTTGGCCTTCAGGGGATGACTTAGCCAGCAGATGGTACCAGGAAAACCAAAGGTATTGCATCCAGCTGTGTGTAAGCAGATTGGTGAATCAAAACCCCTGATCTGGGATCTGAAATAAAAACCAGTATAAGCAAAAAGATGGATGCTTTTATTTATGACTTATTCATTCATTAGTCCAGAAGCGTTTACCATTTATCTATGATTTTAGTACTGTATAAGGCAACGAAGCAATAAAAACCAAAAAGATGTGGCCTCTGTTTCCCAGGTGCAAGTTTTATGCTTTAAGAACACAAACTATACAACTAAACCATGAAGAATGAGAGATTTAGAACCAATGGAAAACATCTACATGTTGGAACACATGATATATACAAGTCAGGAAAGGTGTGCTCTGGTTTTATTTGTTCTTTTGTTCGTTTGTGGGAAGATTGCCCTAGGGTGGATTCTCAGAAATATGACATTGACATGTAACACCTAGAGAGATCTTTGGGCTGCACATGTTTTGAGTCACACTCTACTGATAGCCCAGGATTCAGATTTGTTCCCTTCAACTTGAGAGGTGAGTAGGGAATCTAGAAAGGATTGAGGGGATATCCACAGATGTGACACAGGCTTGGAAAAGAGGGCTCAGGTGGAGCTCTTGGAAGCAAAAGTGGGCCCGTATTATAGCTGGATTCACATTTAGCTCTACCATGGGTCAACCTCCCGACTGAACTTCTACCACAGGACTTCTTATGTGGAAGTCATTCCTATGGCTATTTTGATGTCAGAGTGGGCCAATCCAGAGCTGATGCATGAGTCACCTTGAACTCTGCCCGCTTTGCCTAATTGCCTCTTGATTCTACTCCATGGAGATTCTTTGGGCAGCTAAACTGCATTGTGACAATGACATGCTTCTCATTTTCCCCACAGACATCCCTGATGGAAGACAGATGACACATGACCTTAAGCTCACCTTTAGGAATCTGTGCTAACAAAACAAGCCTCAAAAAATTCAAAAAAGTTGAAATCACACCAAGCATTTTCTCTGACCACAATGGAATAAAACCAGAAATGAATAGCAAAAGGAACATTGAAAAATATACAAAACACATGGAAATTAAACAATTTGCTCCTGAATGACCAGTGGATCAACAACAAGAGGGAAATTAAAAATTTTTTGAAACAAATGAAAATAAAAACACAACATATTAAAAATATATGGACTACAATAAAAACAGAAATAAGAGGGAAATTATAGTGATAAGTGCCCACATCAAAAAAGTAGAAAAGCTTCAAATAAATGACCCAATCATGCATTTCAAAGAACTAGAAAAACAAAAGAAAACCAAACCCAAAATTAGTTGAAGAAAAGAAAGCATGATGATCAGAGAAGTCATAAATGAAATTGAAGGCAAAAAAAGAAAATACAAAAGATCGATGAAACAGAAAATTGGTGTTGTGAAAAGATAGATAGATACAACTTTAGCCAGACTAATTAAGGAGTCTGTGCTCAGCCTGGTTTAGCACAGCTAGGTTGTAACATGGATGTTATTTCTCTCTTCTAACCCTGTGGGTCATGGGTTATTTTATAGAACTCCAGCTGTTGTGTATTGCCAGGAAGATCAGAACCAGACTGAAGTAGTATTGAAGTTACACATCCAGATAATTAGACCCTAAACCCGACTGTTAAGAAAAGCCACACCCATAGGAGTCTTTACCAACAAGATAGACACCTGTCTTAGATGTTTAAATGCAATTCTCCATAAAAGATGAGCCCTCCAACATACCTCTATAACCATATATCCTAAAAACAGGTGCAAGCATTGCTTCTTCCTTTGTCCAGGTAGAAAATGAACTAGTTACCATATGGACCTAGAAATGTACCAGTTTTCATGGACCTAGAAATGTACCAGTAATTTTTAAATTTGATTAACTTTCATGTCATTTAAACATGTTTCATTGGCTTGATTCTCACCACATCCCCTTCTGCATCTCCCATCATCTTCATTACCCTTCCCATCATCATCACTCAGTCTCTAGGACAGGTTCTATGCTAATTGCTTTCCATGTTATCTTTTCTTTTTCTTTCTTTTTTTTTTTTTAAGAGACAGAGTCAGTTGTATATCTTTCAATACCACACTTTTTTTTTTAAGAGACAGAGTCTCACTTTGTTGCCCTTGGTAGAGTTCTGTGCTGTCACAGCTCATAGCAACCTCCAGCTCTTGGGCTTAGGCAATTGTCCTGCCTCAGTCTCCTAAGTAGCTGGGACTACAGGCACCTGCCACAAGGCCCGGCTATTTTTTGTTACAGTTTGGCTAGGGCTGGGTTCGAACCCTCCACACTCGGTATAGGGGGCTGGCACCCTACCCACTGAGCCACAGGTGCCACCCTATGTATGTTACCTCTTATAACTCTTATTAGATACATTCTACTTTTGTTCTTATTCTGCATGTGAGGAAAAGACTGAAAGAGATTATGTGATGTGTCCACTGGTCTTGATGACACCTAGTTGGGGGGACATAATGGGGACTCATGTTTGTGGGTGATTTCTGCATTCCTTGAATTAACTTCAAGTGAATGAAACATGCTGAGTCCTTCATTCTCAAAGCCTCTGTGCTGCTGTCATCTGTCAGTCTTGCCTCTATTCTCACCACACCCATATATGAGACTTCTGGGCACTTGCCTTCCACCCTCCTCCTCCCTGCTACCTACACGAGGTGCAGCGCCCACGGCAAGGGTGCAGAGGAGCCCTCTCTCACACAGGCCTGTATTAGAGGGCTTTTTTTGCAAGAAGTGCTAAAGGCTTTTATGACAAAGAGAGAAATTTTCCCTGTTCTCAAGAACTATTGGGCTAGTTTCCAAACTCCCGATGAGGTAATTTATTCCATATGATGAAAAAAAAAATCCAGCTATCTTGAGCATTTTCTGCACCTGACACCATCACATTAGGGGCATCAGATTACATATTCAGTAAGGACTTCTACCACATGCTGTTGCAATTAACCACATGGAAATGTGCAGGCCAGGACCCCTCACAGTTATTCAATCAGTGACATAACACAACACACAAAGCAGGGAGAACAAAAACACGCCCGTGGAACAGAACGCTGTATCTCATTAGGAAATGAAATCGTGACTTTCCTGGGAGTGACAGCTCTGGCAGGAAGAGATGGTGGCCCGGATTCCTAGTTATCACCAGTATAACTATTCTTTAATCCTCTGGCTCTCTGTCAGGTCTTTGATAAAGAATCTCTAAGAAAACTTCAACATGGTATGACTGAGGCAAGGCCTAAAACAGTGCGGATAGATGTTAGATGCCTGATCAGCTCTGAGCACCCAGCAGGGAGCTAGGTATAGGGCATTCACTAGTCCTTAACTCACACATGCTTTGAGGCCAAGGGAAGTCAATGCAGTTATGCCTACAGTACCTGCCCCAGGACACCTAAAACAGCACCTAAGAGTTCTGCTTTTGAAACTGTTCTCCCTACTCCCAACTTTTCCAAGGATCCTTTCCAAGCTCTCCCCAGGCTGCTAAGAGATCTCAGCAATGTCCTTGCTGCCCAGAGTTTCAGATCTGGCCCTACTTCTCCTCTCTGCCTCTACCTCCTGCACCTGTTGACAGCCTCCTTCCTTACAGCGGCTTCTTAGTTTGGGAACTGTCACTACCTACCTAGGGAAACAGAAGGTTGCCGGCATTATTTTCTGACTGATCTTTGTTGTCTTCAATTTTAATCACAATGGGTTAAGTCTGCTTGGTAGTATAATATTAGCTAGTAAAGGAATAAATAATGATAGAGTAGTCTGACTATGGAATCCTGCACCTTGACTCTTGATCGGTTGAAGAGTTTGCATAGCCCTCAAAATAGGTATAGTTTTAGTACTGCAGCAAGAAGTCTGTTCTGTGAGAGCATTTATATAATCAATGCCAATTGCCAAACATAGGTTAAAGAATAGGCATTCATCATGAAGGTAGCTTAGGTGAGAACGGACCACTGTCTCCAAGTAACACAGCCAGAGACCACACCAACACCACTTGGAAAGATCAGCTGGGAACATATTCTTCTTCCTACTTGTCAGTATCTCAGTTATTGCAGAGTTATATTATTGCCATCTACTGTGGCAGAGACCGTGTTTTGTGCTGGTGAAATCTCTTTTCTTTTTTCTTCTGAGTGTAAATCTAGACCACATTTTTCAGCCTCCCCTGAAGTTGGCTGAACCATATGACAGTTCTGGCCGACGGAATGTGGGCAGAAGTGATGCTAAGGCATTTCTAGACAGAGCTCCCAAACCTATGTGTGGCCCTCTGTGAGCTCTCTTTCCTTGCTTACCACCTAATGCAGCGAAGGAAAAACACTAAACAGTGACGGAGTCATCTATAAAAGGAATCTAAGCCCTGTGTAGACAAACCACCACTCCCCCACCCCTCCATACCCTCATTGGACTGTGATGTAAGCAAGAACGTCACTCTCCTTGTCTCAAACATCCCCCAAGCATCAGAGCCTTGTTAAAACAATTATCCTGATTAAGAAATGGACTTCCTACTTCCTTTGTGCTCGGGGATGTTCCCTGGGTACCAAAGAGATAATTGGTGCATCAGTGTCAGGACACAAATAAAAAACCAAACGACCATGGAAGATGACCAAGGCTCTCCTTCTGCAGTAGGAAAATTTGGGCATACTGTCATTGAGAAATACCTGTCTTTCTCCCCCATTGTCCTGTTTCCTTCCTGAATAGTAATATGGACATTCCTTGGGGACCAGGGCTCTTTCCGCCCACCTTTGTAACCTGATGAGATCCCGCTGCTACGTGCTGGGCATTCTACAACCACTCAGTGGTTTTCAGCCGAGTGAATTCAAACAAAAGGAATGTGGTGATGCAGGCAGTAATCTCAGCCCCTTGGGTGCCGTGGCCTTTCACACAGAGCATATGTCCGCAGCCAAAGCACTCAGGATTCAGACCCCATATGAGTGCGCAGTGTATGGGAGGGAGGGGATGACTTAAAACAGATGAGGGTTTTAAGTTCAGCCTGTGCTTAACAGTTAAATTCAATTTAGAGACTTCCCAAAACCTTTCTGAAATTACAAAAAGGCCATGAGAAATCAGCTGCTTTCTTTTGTGGTTGCCGAGTTAATTCTGCAGTTCATGAAGCTGCGTCAAAGGCTTGCATAACACTGCAAGCTGGTGCTGATGGAAATGAGGATGGTTCTTCTCTGTTGTTAAATACCTAGCGTTATTCCACAAACATTCAGCGCCCACTGTTGCATTAGATGTGTGAGCTGCGATTCCTGCCCCCAGAGAATTCAAAGTGTGGCGAGACATCCACTAAAAAATGCCTGAGTGAGGAAAATGTTAATGGTAGAGCTGGGGCCTGAGAGGTTAAACTTGAAAAGCCCATCCCTGAAAGGGAAGACTTGAAAGTCTGGGGAAAACACACGGGTAAATTTACAGGACTGAGAGGGGTGCTGAGACCTGGAGGTTACATTCCCTGCCCCTGGACATGGTCAGCATAGCCATTTTTCAGCACCACAGAAAATCTGCCTGCTCCGAAATTGCTCCTTACAACCCAAAGGAGGGTTTAGATTACAGCCTGGAGGCAGCAAGCTCCAGCATCCTCAGCCTCTTGATCTCGACTTGGTACACGGCACTATTTTTTTTTTCCTTTAATACCAAAAAGTCTAAGCGTGGAAACTAGAAATATGGTTCCCATCCTCTAATTAATTGGTTAATAATGTGCCTTCGAACAAGTCCCTTCCTCTAATTTTCTTCTGGGAACTGCAGAGTCTGTTACATGAAGGCATATAATAAATACGTGTTAATTTGAAATCCTGGAAGTGCTTCGTCATTGGTAAGATGATTTAGAGTGGGAACTCTGGAAGAATAGAGCATGAAAGTTGCTAGGGAGTGCCTGAAAGTTGCTAGGGAAGAGTTGTTTTTTGTTGGCGTTTCTTTGTTAAGGTATAACTTACACACAACAGAATGCATTGGTCTTAAATGTTCAGCCAAGGTGTTTTGACAAATATATCCACTCATGTACCTACCATCCCAATCAAGGTATAGTGTTGCCATCACCCCAGAAATTTCCCTGAACCCCCTACCACTTAACTCCTTCCTCCTCATGATCAACCACTCTTTGATTTCTGTCACTATCTGAATGGAGCCCAAAGGTATTCCTTAGTATCTGGCTCATTTTACTCATGTTAATTTAAAAAAAAATCATGAGGTTTATTTATTTTTTTTTTTAAAGGAAGAGCTTTATTTCTTGTGAAGAGTTCTCTACCTGCAGTGGCCATTCTAACCTGTTGGGAAACACCACACAGGCCACAAGCCAGGAACAGGTCTCTCACGTGAGCAATACAATGGAACAGGATTTTATACTGAGCAGTGTGGCTAATTACACGTGTTTAACAAGATATAGGAGGAGCCATGAATATTTATGAAGAGAAAACGCACACCTGTAATGGTGCTTTTCACCTCCCATCCCTTTGTGGCTGGGAACACAGTTTTAGGCTTTTTTTTCTGGGGTCCCCTTGGCCAGGAGGGGTGTGTTCAGTTAGCAGGGGGCTTAGGATTTTATTTTTAGCTCATACTCATAATATCTTCGAAATTCATTCTTTCCTTTTTATTGTTGAATAGTATTCCCCTGGAATGGCATCCCCCAAATTTCATATGTTGAAGTCTTAACCCCCAGGTGATTGAATGTGGAGATAGGAATTTTAGGAGGTAATTAAGTTAAATGAGATCATAAAGGTGGGGTTCTAATCCAATGGTGTTAGTGACCTAATAAAAAGAGGAAGAGAGAGATCTCTATGTGCTAAAAAAGCACATTTCTCAAATATATTAAAGTGGGAAAGAACTTAAGGGAAGACAGATGGGTGTTTTTTTTGTTGTTTTTTTACAGTTTTTTAGCCAGGGCTGGGTTTGAGCCTGCCACCTCAGGCATATGGGGTTGGCACTCTACCCCTTTGAGCCACAGGTGCCACCCAAAAGATAGATAGTTTTAAAAACAAAAATTTTGCTGTCTAAAAATACCAAATAAAAGAGAAGGATTCCATTTGGAGCAATGTGATTTTCAAAACCACAAAGACTATTAGGAAGGTCTAATAAACAACAACATTTTAAATGCTAATTTAGGAAGAATAAATAAATGACCTTCCCAAAGGCATTGGCTCCCTTGATATTTTAGACTTTCTCATTTATGAGAAACTAAATTTCATTAATATTAGACTTTCCAGTTATCTGTATGAGTAACATAGATGTTTTTGTGAAAGGAGCAGTTCAGTAATTAGTGTTTACCTCTTCATTAAAACCTAAGACTAGCAAGAAAATAAAATTGACTCAGTCTTAAACTGTACAAACATAAAAATTATCTTCTATTACCTGAACACTATTCATGGTAAGTTTAGCAAACATTTTATAAAAAGCAGCTAATATATGAGCCCAAGTTTTAATTGGTAGGAAAAGGTTTTTTTGTATTTAATAATCCACCTCTACCTCCATCCACAGGCCTCACTTTGAAAACACTGGGAAGACAGTCAAGCAATCCAATGAATATGTGAACACTCCCCAGGGACTGACCCAGGGTTGAGCAAACTTCTAAGAAATTCACACTATGGCCTTCCAGGTCTGGCCTTCCACCCTTAGGGTGGTTGGAATGATTAGGTCAGAATGGCCTAATCCCCCCAGTCCTCTATTAAGTGTAAAACAGACACCCAATATACAACGGTGCCAGTGTGGGTTATGAGAATGGACACTCCTGTGGTATGAGGCTAGGAATTAGGCTGGCAGAGAACTAAACAGTGGTGGGAGAGACAGATTGGTGGCCATATGGCCTGGGAAAGGTGAGAATGAAGGAAACACAGGAGATTTAAATTAATGTAAAGCAATGGCTCCCCAAATTTTTCAGATGCCAAAGATGTCCATTGGTCTGTTTAATTCTAATGAACAAATTAGCATCTGTGTTAATAGCAGAAAATATGACTGTTGGATAGGTATGCATGTTTCTGTGTGCACATAATATACATGTGTGTGAATCCACATACACAATACAAGCATCACCACGTGTCTACTAAGGCAGGCTGCGAGCCAAACTCGGGGGCTGCCTCACGTTTTTCCTATTAACATTTCTCAGGTTGTTCATTTTGTCATCTGCTAGGATTCTCAACTGGGCAAGTGGTTACAATTTCCAATGGTTTGAGAAGTAATCTATGGGAGAAAAACATGGAATCAAGGAGATCATTCATTAACTTATATTTTTCTGAGAACTGAAAACAGATGATTATAATTGTATTGTAGGGAAATTAGCTGGGTCTATTCTAAGACACACTCATAATTGTTAAGACCCTTAGACTGCAAATGGCTGAAATGGACTTGAGTTAGCTAAATAAAAAAGGAAACATTTTTATAAGAATACATGCATATGAGTATCTCTTAACACATAAAGGCAGAGATGAAATAAGGATTCACAAAGTATTAGAACCAAACACAGCGAGGACAGCAGGACTCTTTCTCCAACATTGTCTTGTTTCCCTCTGTGTGTCTGATAGTCTCTCATCTCTCTCTCCTCTCTCTCTCATCTCTCCTTCCCCTGGCCCTTCTCTAAACTAGTTCTTTGCACTTTCTACCCATACAGCAGTTGCATATGATTAAAGTTATATCTCCCTATTCACATTTCATATTCCGAGATACAATCTGTTGTTTGCTATGAGGGAAATATATACCCAGCTTACTGTATTAAAATTGTGTATCATTTCTGAACTTTGGGACTGCCTTCCATTGTAACCATAAGAAACAGTAGAGAGTGGACATTATCTACTTAATGACCATCGAATCCTTAATCCTTTGTGCAAAGGGATTTTACTAAAAAATGCCACAGCACTGAGTGTTTTAGCTTAGGGAAGTGGCCTTAGGAACAGGCTACAGCCCTGTTCTTAAGCATTTGTTAGGAAGTTACTGCTCAGATGCAGAATTCAGCTCTGTAAGCAACTAGGATTCCAGACCGCTTCACAGGGCTCCTGGGGGTCAGTTGCTCTCCCCACCACAATGTTAAGTACACAGCACAGCAGCTCACAGCCCCCAGCACACCCTGATACAGAGTCCACACACTTGGACTTTTCTAGCAGGCACTAGAAAAGTCACTAGGTATTCAAGTGACATCTGTCTCCTGGAGGAAGAAGAGCTGGCTTGCCCTGTGCAGCCCGGCACAGAGGATTACACTGCTTCTGTGGCTCCAGAATTGTCCGTATTCACACAGACTATGAAGTGAAAGAGTGAGCTGATGTTGAGCACTATAATCCATCCCGCTGGCACAGTCACATCCAACTCACCTGTGCGTGCTGAGCTGCCTAAGCAGATTAGGCAGCTGTCACGCACCACAGATGAGGAGAACTCCAGTCACCCGTGAGACCCAGAACTTCTCAGTACTTCCAAAGGTGGGGGGAGTCACCTGGCTTTGCTGGAGGTTTATTTTGGCTGGAGGAGAAGGTGGTAAAAGGATGGTAGAAATATGACAAATAACAAATAGCTATTTTGTACAGAAGGGTAATAACTCGGGTTACTAAGGCATGTGTCAGGTGACGCTCAACTAGATCATGCAGTTGGTCAATGAGGCAGAGATCTGTAAGCAGAAATGAAAGATTCTCTTGCTACTGTGTCTACAAGTCCCTGATAGAGATGTGTTAAGCCAAATACCTGACTTGTGTCACAGAGCCCCTAGGCGCTTGTCACACACTCTGACTGCCCCAGGTTCCATGGACCGTTGAGGTTCCTCTCGTGGGCACTGGTGGACCAGAATCCAGACTCCATTTCTAGCTGAAGAACCTCTGCAGGCCAGCTTCATGCCTGTGCACATAGAGGTGTGACGTAACAGGCAAGAATATCCCACCTGCCTAAGAGCATTTCCACATCAGCCTGCCACAAGCCTAAGTTCCGAGAGATCTCTCTTCCTTTGTGGTGATGCCTCAGAAACCCACCTGTCTCTTCCCTTCCTGCTGTCATCACCCCCACCACCATTGGCCGGGGCTATGGTAACTGCTTCTATGCTAAGGTCTCTGCTCTCAGTCTTTCCCCAAACTAACCCATCTCACAAGATGCTGCCAGACGCGCCTGTTCAAACACATTTCTGGCATGTTATACTTCTCCCTGCTCAAGAACCGTCATCTCCTTGTGGCCCGGGAAGTGACAGTTTGAGCACAAAATCCTCTGACTGGTATTCAAGGCCATAGCCAATGTGAAAGTGATCTAAATTTATAATATTTGCTCTCATTTCTCTTCAAACTGACATGTACACGCCAAACAAATTGTATTATTCTATTTCTGGGATACATTCTGCACTATTTATCTGCAGATCTGGGTTTCTGCAATTTTCTAGGCCTAGAATTCTATTCCTCCAAACTTTTCTGCCTCCAAAGGTCTCTGCCTGTTAAACTCCCATTTATTCTTTCAGGCCAATTTCAAATGCCATTTCCTGGGGATAGTAATCTGATAATGTATGTTATAAATGATTTAAAATTTGACAGACATGGGATGTAAAAAGTTATTTGCAAATACTTTAGTCTGGGAAGCTGTATTAGTTTGCTGAGATTACCTGAACAAAGTGCTGCAAAGTGAATGGTTAAAACGACAAATGATTATTATCTCACAGTTCTGGAGGCTGTAAGTCCAATATCAAGGTATTGGAAGGGCCATGCTACCTCTGAAGGAGCGAGGGAAGATCTGTTCTGGGCCCCTACCAGCAATTCCTTGACTTCATACAGTGTAACTCCAGTCTTCACATTCTCCTTCCATGCAAGGGCATCTGTCTCTGTGTCCAAATTTTCTTCTTTTTAAAAATACACTAGTCATATTGGGGTTGGGCTGCCTCTAATTGACTTCACTTTAATTTGATTACCTCTCTAAAGATGCTATCTCCAAATAAGGTTACATTCAGAGTTATTAGGGGTTAGGATTCCAACATATTTAGGGGTAGGGAGACACAATGAAACTCATAACACAAGTGAATAAATGATGCAGCTTTGATCATTATTTTGGCTGAAGAAAGGACCCTTGATACTGGAAGTTTATCCTTTCACCACCAAAACCAAAAAGTCAGAATACAGGCAGAAAGCTCAACAGAGTAAGCAGTGCAGGGATTTCCTGCTCCACAGCACCTGTAGATCAGTTGATATTCTCACTACACCTCAAGACATAAAGGATTATTTTCTTGTCTACCTACAGATTCAAGAAGACAAAGTCAAACGTCTGTGAAATGAATACTGCAGAGGATAGGCCATTGAAAATCTATGTTAAAGAAGATCCAGAAAGTCTATAGCATCACCTGACACTGGACTTTGATTATAATTAATGACCTCATAAAACAGTACCACATTCAGGAGATGGGTCTTAACCCAGCTGCACATTGGAGTCATACTCCTCCTGCCCCAGATGTCGATTTACTCAGCATGGGGTGGATCCAAGCTTTGGATGAAGCCAGGGAAGAGAAGCACTGATCAAGGGTCTAGATGCTACAGTAAGGCAGCTCTGAATACTTCAGTATTTACAACAGTACCTCCCATGGCTGTGAATTGAAATGGAGTTTGCGTCCACCCTAGACTGTTGGCGCTGCTATATAGAATACTGACACTAGAAAATCTGTTGAAAATGAAAACATAAATCTTTCTTATGTTTATAGCCCTGGAGGCTGGTAACAGAGTGAGAAGGGCACCAGCAGGTTCGTTGTCTGGTGAGGGTCTGGTCTCTGTTTCCAAGATGGTGCCTTGATCACCTCGTCCTCTAAAGGTGTAGGACACTGTGTCCTCAGGTGGCAGTAAATGGAAGAGAAAAAAGGGGCAAACTCCCTCCATGAGTTCATTTTTATAAAGGCTTCTAATCCCCATATTGTTGCACTGGGGATTAAGTTTCAACATGAATTTTGGAGAGAACAAAAACATTCAAACAATATCTTTGCACCATTTGCCCCACCAAATTCATGTCCTTCTCCCATACAAAATTTACTAATTCCATCCCAGTAGCCTCAAAAGATGTCCTAACTCACCCCCATATCATTTACATTAAGTTTAATTCCAAAGTCTCATCTAAACGTCATATGGGTGTACTCAAGGTATGATTCATCCTGAGACAAATTCTTCCTTACCTAAGAGTCTGTGAAATCAAACAAGTTATACGCTTTCAAAGTAAAATGGTGGGACAGGCATTAGACATTTCCATTCTAAAGAGAAGAAATAGCAAAGAAAAAGGAATAAGAAGTCCCAAGTAATTCTAAAACCCAACAGGGAAAACAACCTTGTATTTTAAGGCCGGAGAATAATCTTCTTTGCTCCCATGTCCTGCCTTCTGGACACCCTCCTTGGTGGCCCCAGGGCTCCAGATGGCCCTGTCTTCTTGGCTTTACTGGGCACAGCCCAGGCCATGTTGTAGCTCTCATGCTCCCTGCAGCTCCAGCAGGCTAGCATTGCCTGCTGGTGGCTCTACAGGTCTGGGGCCTTGGGTGGCAGCTCTGGCTCTACTAAGTTTTGCCCTAGTGGGGGCTCTCTGAAGTGGTTCCACCCCTGAGACAAAGCTCTGCCTGGGCCCCAGGCCTGTCTGAGGCATCCGTTAAACTAGGAGGTAGCCATGCCTCCATGACTCTCACACAGTGTGTGCCTGCAGAGTCAGCACCAGGGGGACCCCATGGAGGTTCATCACTTGCACTATCTAGAACAGTGGTCTGAACTGCACATCAGCCACTGCTGGGGCAGCTGAAGAGTGCTGCTTAGGAATTGGAGGAGGCAGCTTTGTGCAGTGAGTCCTCAGGTCCCACAGGTTCCCTGGGCCCCTCCTTCAAAACTGTTCAGTCCTGAAGTCCCTGGCACGCTGAGCCTGTGATAAGTATGGCAGCCTCAAACTCTCTGAAATGCCTTCCGGGTCATTCTCCCTTTGTCTTGATGAATAGCACCTGGCTTTTTTCTATCCATAAGTACGTCCTTATTCAATGGATGCTTGGACACACTCTTATTTCTTTCCTAAATGTGCTTTTTTTTTTTTTCCTATGTAGACAAGCTAAGAATTTTCTAAATCTTTACATTCTGCTTCTCTTTTAATTATAAACTCAGTTTTAAAATTGTTCCTCTCTTCTTGTATTTTACAATAAGCAGTTAAAAGAAGCTATGCCACCCCTTCAATACTTTGCACTGAGTGGTTTCTTTGGCCAAATATCCTAGCTCATCCCAATCTTAAGTTCTCCTTCCACAGAGTCCTAGAACACAGATACACTAGTAATTCAGGACTCAGCCTCAAGTTCAGCCATGATCACTCTGCCTTCATGACTCATCACCTCGCCACTCACCCAATACTGTTGCACTGGGGATTAAGTTTCAACATGAATTTTGGCAGAGGCAAAAACATTCAAACCATAGCACGCTCCCTTTGTAGTATTCAGATAATTCAGTCAAGAGGAAGCAGATATGGCAGTTGTCCTCAGAGCGATTTGCCCATGTTGTTGGGCCCGTGTTGTCTTCTTTAGGATTTCTGAGGTAATAGCCAGGCCCCAGATGGTGAGAATAAACTCCTTACTGGCCAAGCTTTCTGTTCAATGTGGTAAAATGTCAGTTTTGTCTCTTGAGAACTAAATGAATGAAACCAGTAGAAAGCACAGTTCCAAGCACCCTTATTGTAGTAAACCCCCCAAATTGCCTGTCGTATAGACTGAGAACTTAAATGCTTACACTTGGGAAAGATGATATCAAATCACTTTAAAACCGAAAGTGTTTATTTTGCTCCATAGAAGGGAATTAAGGAAGTCTAGAACATCTAACAAAATAAATGATCTCAAAACCAGTGGCCTACACTGGAAAGATTATTGGAAAGATAAAACCTTGTAAAGTTTATAAAGTCATTCTAAAGTCAAGATTTTGAGAATTGGCATAAACTACATTGAATTCTGGAACTCATCTGAAATACAAATGACTAGGCCCTCCCTTTCCAGTTCCCAAGGTTAAGGTGTTGAGGCTTCCGGAGGCCGCAAGCTCCTTGAGAACAAGGACCATGCTTTATCCTTCTCTCACCCAAAATAAACAAGTACAATGCCAAGCATATTCAAGGTTCTCAGAGAGCAGAACATTTTATAAATGCATTCACGCTAAGCCTTTCTGTTATTGCTAGAACCGGGAAGAAGAAGAAAAGGAGAGTAGCCTACTAAGTCAGCATTTGATACCCCATATTGTGTGCTCCAAACCCAAACTGCAAAGAATCAAGAGTAAGAGTGGTATTGCCTGGTCAATCATTCAATCACAGATGACTGTACAGTGAAAAAACAGAGAAACACCTTGTCTAGAGAAACTCAGCTGGCCAGCACAACTTTAATTATTTTAGGTCTGTGTGTATGTATTAGTGCTCTTGTTGCACATTTCTGATGACTCATAAGGGATGGAAAGTGAAGAAACCAAGACTTATTTCTGGCCTTATTTTTAGCACAGGATGACCTAGCCTCAGGTTCCATACATATAACATCGGAATCACACAGAAGGATGCTCCTTGTGCATTCAAATATTGGGTTACCTACAGATGTAGATAGCTGAGCAAGTATTTTGTGTGCCTAGAGTAGTGTGCCAAAGTCCCATTATTACAGGTCCTTTCTGGTTCCTTTAGAGACAGTCTTTACTGATAAGATAGAGTTCGGTTTTGCAACAATTAAAGACTGTCTTGTTGACAACTCAGCAACAATCCCATGATTTCAAAAATTTATAAATTGAATTCATGAAATAACTGAGATTTTCATAGAATGTTATATACACTATAAAGAAATTTCTATAACTTATATAGCTATAAAAATAAGGATGCAAGCCTATTAATTATGTATAAAGGACGCCATTATGTACAAATTAAAATTAAGACTTTTTTAAAAGCAAGATAACAAGGTTCCCCCTAATAGTTTCTACTCAGAAACGATTTTGGAGGAGTCAAGATACTGTACATACTTTAAAATTATTTCAAAAGAATTTAATGTTCAAATTTACAAAATCTAATTGCCATTCTCCTACTCATCTGAATCTGTAAATTTCTACTAAAATTTAATTTTCCAGGATAATTTTTGAAGTTGTTAGTGTATAATGACCTGCCATTCTGCTTGCATACAGCGTAAACTGAATCACATTGAGAAATTCTCCACTATTTTAAACTGCTTGACTCATCTTAAAATTGAAAACTATGTTACTGATATCTGAGTTTAAAAATAGTCCATTCATAGTAAGGTTTAAGAGCTACAATAAATGGCAATCATGTGAATACAAAAGCTCCATTCTGATTACTCTGTCATGACTAAAATAACATTTAAAGCACCAGATTCCTGTATTTCAGCAACAACTTGCTGAATTATCTTTTCACTTTATGCTAAAGAGATGTGTCATCAAGCCAAAAATTAATGCTGTTGTTTGACTTAAGGCCATAAAAGTCTGCATAAATAGTTCCAGAAAAAGAAAATACCAAAACACAAATACTGTTTCATATTAAAATTTTTTTAATGTGATATTGCATTGGTTGTCAGTTTTTTTTTTTTTTATCACCACAAACATGATCATCACTGAAATGTATTTTGTCATTTCAGGCTACTTCCTGAAATACTATATGGGGACATATTTAAGGATTGCTGGAAACCCATAACCAACTTCATTTCTTCATTCCTTTTCCTGAGAAAGAGGCTGCTACAGTTTGTGGACAAGAGAGACCTCAGGCTTTGTGGGGACTGTGGTGGGAGAATTTCACTGTGAGCAGCAGGAATGACTAAAGACAAGCAGACACTCTTCTGGTCCCCACCCAATAATGGGTTCTGGGAAAAGCCTGGCTCAGAAACATATCTAGACCCCAGAGAAGGGGATGAAAGGCGGCCTCCTATACATGTGTGGTTCATCTTCTCTCCAAGAGGCCGAGAGGAGCTGGACAGATAATCGGTGGCTTTTCTGAGCCTGAGCTCTGGGAGTGGGAGGAGACTGGATAGACAGGAGGCTTGCTGAGGGGAGACCTGCAGCCTGCTTGCTTCTTTACCACTAACCCAGTGGGGAGAAGCTGTCATCTGCCCTCTGCTTAAGGAAGTGCTGCACTTAGGGTACTGGATTTGAGTCCAAAGTAACCAGCACGTAAAAAAGAGGGAGCTACTTGAGAGGAAAATCGGTCAGAACAAAAAAAAAGAACGTGTGCAGGAAAATAGGGCTGCTGGATGATGGACAACCACTAAATTCAAAAAAGAAGAGAAGAAAAAAGAAAATGGAAGAGGAGGACAATTTTCAACAAGGATGCCAAGGCAATTCAATGAGGGAAAGAATCTTTTCAACAAACGGTGCTGGAACAACTGGACAGCTGCATGCAAAAAAAACCAAATTTGGATCTTTACTTCATACCATACACAAAAATTAACCCAAAGTAGATTAGAGATAAATATAAGAGCTGAAGATATAAAACTCTTAGGGAAAAACACAAAAGTCTTCAAGACTTTGGGTTAGACAATGTTGTTTTTAATGTAAAACACTAAAATCACAGCAAAAAAAAAAAAAAGAAAATGAAAAAAGGTAAATTGGACTTAACCAAAATTTAAAACTTTTGTGCTTTAAAAGGTACCATGAAGAAAGAGAAAAGAAAGCTAATATTTGCAAATCTGCCAAGAGACTTATATCTATACTATATACTGAATTCTTACTTTTATAAAAAGATAACCTAATTTATTTTATTTTTCATTATTTTATTTTTTGAGATAGAGTCTCATTATGTCACCCTTAGTAGAATACTGTGGTGTCACAGTTCACAGCAACCTCCAGCTCTTGGGCTCAAGTGATTCTTTTGCCTCAGCCTCCCAAGTAACTGGGACTATAGGCGCCTGACACAACACCCAGTTATTTTTAGAGATGGGGTCTCGCTCTGGCTCAGGCCGGTCTGGATCCTGTGAGCTCAGACAATGCACCTGCCTCAGCCTCCCAGAAGATAACCTAATTTAAAACTGGACGAAGTACTTGCATAGATATATCACCAAAGAAGATATGCAAATGGCCAATAAGGATCCAAAAATGTGTTGAATGTCATCAATCACTAGGGAAATGTAAATCAAAATAATAATAAGATACCACTTCACATCCACTAGGGTGGTTATAATAGAAAAGACACATAGTAATATGTGCAAATCACACCAGATATAAAACAGAACATAAACCGCTGAATGGATGAAGATGTCTCAGATTCCAACTGAGGCACAAGCCCAGTAAATCCCTTCAATTAGACAAAAATGTTTAGGGGAAAAATTGTGGCTCTCCTTTGAACCCTGAGAAATGCAAGGAACCCACAATCAAGTGGAGAAAGAATGAGAGAACATGCAGAAGAGAAAGAAAAGGAATTTAGCATATCTAGGAATCATATATTAAAAAATTGAGAGTAAGCTCTTGGTATATGAAGCTAACTAGAATAAAATATCGAAAAATCTGACCAAATTTTGAAGAGCATTGCATGGCCAGTAGAACCACCAGCCTGGTTAAAACTGATTAAGGTTATGGTCTAACAAGACCCGTGGGCTGGCAAAAAAAGAGGCAACAAACAGGCTGAATAAGCAGCTGAGGCTCAAGATATAATCTTCAGTGCTCATGTCAGATGTGACCAAGGAGATAACAGAGGAGAGAGAGCCTCTCGGAGAGGAGCGGAGGACAGAATCAGGTCTGACAAAGGGACACGCATCACCCCTCAGGGAAGGGGACTCGCGCCTCCTCTGCCCAGAGAGATTTAAACATTCCTAGGAATATCCCACACTTCCCCTACTGGAATGTGAAATAGTTACCGAGTTTGTCCTATTTCTGTTCTACCATTATACGTCAGGCATACGGGAGGAATAAGACACGTGTTTCCATTCACAGGTTTCTGTGAATTAAAGAAAAGCCACATCCAGACCTGCTATAGGAACTACTAAACATCCCTCAGAGATCCTGAGCTCTGAGCTGGGTGCTGCCAGTGGGTGGGACTTTGGAGTTGCCTCCCCTGGGCACACAGAGTAAACAAAATATGTGGGAACCACAGGGCGAGCCGTGGTGGTCATGTTTCATAAATCTGCTCAGCTCTCCTCCCAGGCACAAGGTAGGTGTGAACCTCCCCCCTCTCCTGAAGCTTGGCAAGGCCGTGCTACTTTAGACAGTGAAATGTGAGAAGCAGGGGTGTGTGGTGCTCTGAGCCACGTCGCGCTTCCCGAGTTCCCGTCCCTCCAGGATAGGGATTGCATGTGTCAAGACAGCCTCGGCCTTGATCGCCAACTGTAATGAAGAGAAGCCTCTACATGGGACTACGAGAAACGTGTGTAAGATAGACTTTTCTTCCGTTAAGATGCAAGGATTTGGGGGTTGTTGTTTTTTTTTTTAACCAGTATGCCTACTGTATACTGACTGAGGCATATGTCAAACTGAATTAGAAACCCCAGCTTTTTCTGGTATAAGTATTGAAAACACCTGAAAAACGACATTCACTTTTAAAAATAACAACACTTCCCAGTGCTGGATAAAATTTTAAGTTATAACCATGTTCCTAGATTCTTTAATGTTACCTTAGAAGAACTGATTACAAGTTCGTGTAGGATCACAATGTGTCTTGGGATCATAGTGGAAAGTAAATTTATAAACACCTCTTTGAAATTCTTACTGAAAGGGTGCACTCACTCAGCTTCAGCATCCGCTTTGAGGAGTCTCAGTCACCAGCTTCGGCATGACCTCTGAGGTGCACTAAAGGCTCTCCCAGGGGGCTGAAGAGGAGGAGTCTACCCTGAGTTCTTGTTTCCCTTTTGAGACTGGCCTTTGTAGTCTGAGGGTTTTCTGATCAAGAGTGAGAAGAATAAATGAAATCTCTAATTCCTGCCCCCTTTACATACAATATTTCCAAACTAGCAGTGAGGGAATCTCTTCCCCAGTGAAATTTAGCACAAACTATAGGGACAGAATGAAAGAAATTATCATAAAACATAATGTCGGGGAGGTAAATGCATCACATCACAGCCACTGAAATTTATATTTTAATATTTGCTGGAAAGAGGAAAACTCATGATGAGCCGATTCCTTTCTCATGCAAAGGGAGGATGGGAGGTGTGAACATACTGTAGAAGAAATCTTCCCTGAACCCTTCCCTGTATGTATTAAGGGTCTTGACCTACCTGAGCTGAACAGTTTATCCCTGAAAGAACATCTGTTCTATAAATGTTTGTTCTCTCCTTCATCCAATCAGAGAACCAGAATAGTAACAACACTAGTAACCAGGTGAGGTGATTTTTTTCTTAGCAGAACTGCAGTATTTGAGGTGTCCCTTAGCTCAGTACTCTATGAGGGCAAGAACATTTTATTTAAATAAGTACTAAAATATCTCTATATAGGATGACCTACATACAGTTTTATATATAGGTATAAATTTATATATATATATATATGTGTGTGTATGTTGTGTATGTAGCATATATATGTGTACACACACATATATTCACATACTTACAGGCAGACATGCACACATGTACACTCTCTCACAACCAAAAAATTACAGAAAAGACTTAAGAATAACTGTTGATTGCTCTAACATTAATTCTCAGTCACACTAGATTTATGGAGTGGTGAAGTCCTTAGCCTAGGGTTCTTATCAGTCGCCCAAGATGATTCTTCAGGAGTCCATATATCTATATGGGGAAAAAATGGCATCTTCATTTTCATTAACCTCTAATGAAATTTAGCATTTCCTTCAATTATTAACATAGACAACAAGCTACAGTAGCATTAGCATACCTGGAACTCCCACATATTTTCTTTTTCTTTTTTTAATCAATGTTCTTTTTTCTTATTTTACTTTTTATTTCTAAACATTGATTAAAGGAGTACAAGTATTTTCATACCGTAAATACCTTGTAAAACAGGTCAGAGCTTATGCTGTGCCCAGCATAGTGTTCATTGTACCCAACAGGCAAACTTTTAGCACATGCTTGCCCTCTGACCTTCCTTCCTTTTTGACTTCTCACACTTTGTGCTCACAAGTACCCGTCTATTATCTCCCATTGATTTGTGAATTTGTGAGAACATACAATGTTTGGATTTCTAGTCCTGAGACACATCAACTCAAGATAATGGTCTCCAGCTCCATCCATGTTGCTGCAAATGACATTATTTCATTCTTTTTTTTATGGGGAAAAAGTACTCTATGACATATACTATGTACATATACCACAATTTCTTTATCCACTCATGAACTAAAGGGCACTTAGGCTGGTAATACATCTTTGTAATTATGAGTTCCAATGCTATTGACATTTGAGAGCAGGTGTCTTTTTGATCAAATTACTTCATTTCCTATGGGTAGATATCCAACAGTAAGATTGTTGGATCAAATGGGAGGCCAACATTTATTTCTTTGAGGAGTATCCATGCTGTTTCCCAAAGAAGTTGTACTAATTTGTAGTCCAGCCAACAGTGTATCAGCATTCTTTCTCTCTGCATCCATGGCAGCATCTATTGTTTTTTGACTTTTTAATAATGGTTATCTGATAGGAGTATGGTGGTACTTCCTTGTAGTTCTAATTTGCAGTTCCCTAATGTCTGGTGATGTTGAGCACTTTTTATATATTTGTTGGCCTTCTTTTGAAAAACTTGTGTTCATTTCATTTGCTCACTTTTGGAAAGGGTTGTTTGCTTTTTTTCTTGCTCTCTTGTTTGAGTTAATTGTATATTCTTGATATCAGTCCCTTCTCAGATGTATAATTTGCAAAGGTTTTCTCCCATTTTGTAGGCATTCTATTCATTCTATTGATTATTTCTTTTTCTGTGCAAAAGCTTTTAAATTTAATTAAGTCCCATTTATTTATTGTTTGTTTGTTTGTTGTTGTTGCTGTTGCTACATTTGCCTTTGGGGTCTTAGTCATAAATTCTTTGCCTGGGCTGATGTCTGAAAGAGTTTTTCTACATTTTCTTCTAGAATTTTTATGATTTCATGCCTTACACTTAAGTCTTAAATCCATCTTGAATTAATTTTTGAATGGGGTGAGAAATAACGATCCAGTTTTATTATTCTGCACAAAGCTATCCAATTTCCATATTACTGCTTATTGAGCTTTCTTTCCCTAGTGTATGCTATTGCCTAATTTGTTGAATATCAGTTGCTTATAGGTAGATGGTTTATTTCTGGATTGTCTATTCAGTTATATTGGTCTATGTCTCTACTATACCAATACCATGCTATGGATGTTATATAGCCTTGTAGTATAATTTGAAATCAGATAATGTGATGCCTCCAGATTTGTCCTTTATACTTAAAATTGCTTTGGCTATATGAGCTCTTTTTTGGTTGTAAGTAAAGCTTAGGATTTTTTTTTTCTAGATCTATAAAATATGACAGTGGTACTTTGATGGGGATTGCATTTAATCTGTAAATTACTTTGGACGGTATGGACATTTTAACAATGTTGATTCTACCAGTCTAGAAGCATGATATATTTTCTATTTGTTCATGTCCTCTGCAATTTCTTTCATCAGTATTTTGTACTTCTCCTTGTAGAGGTCTTTAAACTCCTTTGTGAAGTATATTCCTAGGTATTTTATTTGCTTTGTAGCTATTGTGAATGGCTTTGAGTCCTTGATTTGACTCCCCACTGGACTGCTATTAGTATAGAGAAATGCCACTGATTTGTGTACACTGATTTGTACACAGATCAAAACTTTACTGATTTTATTTATTAATTCTAGGAGTCTTCTGATGGAGTTGTTAGGGCTTTCTAGATACAAGATCATATTGTGAGCAAACAGGCATATTTGACCTCCTCTTTCCTGATTTGGATCCTATATTTCCTTCTCTTGCCTGATTGCTCTGGCTAAGACTTCCAATACTATGTTGAGTAGAAGTATGCCATGTGCATGGGCAGATGCCCTATCTCTTGTTGACAAGGAAAGATGGAGGTCTTTGAAATCTTTTCTCTTTGCCTAGGCCTGTGCTCTTCTTAACAATGTGAATTATATTGGTATGGCCAATTTAATCTCTGAGATGGTACTCTCTTTGTGGGTAATAGTCAGCCATACACCCTATGATTAAGTTAGTAAATTCTATAAGGGGCTGTACAAGTTGTCTTCCCTGCCAGTAGGTAGTATCTGAAGGAAAAAGCCAGTTGCAGTGTTGTTTACTGGGACATGGGACTGGGGTTCAGAATCCCTGCCAGAAGTGACAATGATTCATATTGTTATCTTTATTTGGCAAAGTTAGCTGTTTTATTTCCAACATATTTTGTTCTTTCTGTGTCCCAAATATTTAGTCAATAAACATTTATTGCTCCTTCTTTTGTGCCAGACACTATTCAAGATTCTGGAGATTCAGAAATGAATAATATAAATAGGAACTTTGCCTTCAAGGAGCATAATTCTAATGGGAAGACATGCACAATAGATAAGTAAATAAACACAGTAATTTCAGATTATAAGAAGTGTTGTAAAGGAAATAAATAGAATGTGGAGCAAATGGGGTGCAGTGAGGGGATCAGGAAGGTCTCTCAGGAGAGCTGAAGTCTGAAGGATGACCATGTGCCAAAAATGGGAGAAGCTGGAGGTTGTATTTTCTAGCCAGAGGAAAAAGCAAGTGCAAATTCACTAAGGCTGCACAAGCCCTATGCTGCATGGTAAACTGGCTATATTCTGGTTACAGTGCTGATAAATTAAGTCCAGAAAGTTATTTCTCCTTTGGTTGATAAGGGCTTAACTTCCTGCCTCAGTATTCAGAGATCATCATCTACAATTATGTTGCTCTTGCTATTTTCCCATTGCTCTTGCACACATATGTGTTGGACAAGAACTGTGGGATTTGTAGCTCATTTGTACAACTTTCAAATGACTTTGAAAGGTTGAGGTGGAAAGGATAATCATCTTCCAGCCTAAGTACTACTTGAGGACTCCTGCTATGGTTTGCATGTTTGTCCCCTCCAAACCTCATGTAGAAATTTGATCCCCAAAGCTGGAGGTGAGACTTACTGGGAAGTGCTTGCATCATGGGTGTGGATCCCTCACAAATAAATTAATGCCTTCCATGAGGTTTAGGAGAGTGAGTGAGCTCTCACTCTATCAGTTCCTGACAAAGCTGGTTGTTAAAACGAGCCTGTCACCTCACCACTTGCTTCTTCTCTCACCATGCAATCTCTGCATACACTGGCTCCCCTGGGCTTTCCACCATGAGTGGAAGCAGCCTGAGGCCCTCACCAAAAGCAGATGCCTAACCTTGCGCTTTCCAGACATTAGAATTATGAGCCAGACAAACATTTTTTCTTTATAAATTACCTAGCCTCAGGTATTCCTTTATAGCAACATAAAACAGATTAAGACAACTCCCATTACCCAATCCCATTGATTTTTCTCAGTACAAATATCCCAGCTCAAGACAGGAAAACCAAAACCTAGTAAAGAAAAAGCACATCTATTACTTTCAATGTAATAGAACTTCTGCACCTTGTTAATAACAACTTCTGGAAACACGTTAGGTCCTTCACCACAATTAAATGTCATGGTACTTAGTTGATATATCTTCTCTGAAGTATGTATATGATACAAAAAGATCCATGGACGTATCTAATGCAGAAGAATAATAATCCTTCTTTGGAATGCTGTTTCATTTTTAATGCTATTTAAAAATTTTTGTACTGATATATTTTTTTCCTTTATCACTACCATTAATGACTATTCTATGTGTTGTAGATACTGGGTTTTGGCCCTTTGGCATTCATCCATCCTACTCCATTCACCAGCTTCCCATTTTGCTTTGAGTATCTATATTTCCCCCAGTCTTAATCCACAGCAGTAATGGAAAAATTGACTCCATACCCAACTCTATGGGTGTCATGAGACCTAAGCCCAATCAATCAGAGCTTCAGCTGGCTATACTGATTGGTTTATGGAAAGGCATCAGAGATGGTGATATGCCATGAACCTCTTAATGACACTTCTGGACCTTAATTTGAACATAATTAGAGCAAATAATTGAACAAGAATTAATTGAACACATAACAGAGCAGAGCCAAACCAACAGATGATAACCAGGTCTGGGTCCTGGTATCTCTGTTATGTAAATCCTTGCCTGGAACATGATACGCCTGGAATATTTAGTTCCATCAGCTAATAAACAAGTTTCAATTGGGTTTTCAGTCACAACAGAAATAGTACTGACACCTGATAATTATTGAGAACAAATTCATTCACCAACTTGTTCAATGGTTCTGCCACACTTCCTTAACTGCTGCTCCCCCCTTTAGACATAGCGTATTCATCCTCAAATGGATTTATCATTGCATTACATTAGAGTAGAATTATTTTCTCTTGCCATTCTCATCCTTAATTCTATTTGTTCTCAGTGTTCCTCTAGATCAAATAGCCAAGCTCACTCCACATTAACTTGCTATTTTGCATGTTTGAAGATAATTTTTCAAACAAAATCTCTACAATCCTTTACTATGATTCAGAGCATTAAACTAAGAGACCAATACAGCTATATAAATGCCAGGCAGGAAATAACTAACAGCTGACTTCACAAATCCAATTCTGAGAAATAAGTTTCAAATAATACCTTATATTTAAACTGTGCATTTTTTTCCAAAGGGCAATCAGCAAAAGTCTAATAGTATAAACCCACCCACTCCCGACACACACACATACATAGCCATGATCACAAATGTACATGAAACAAGGTTTCTTTGAAAATTTAATGAATGGTATTTACTCCATTCCCAAGTCTTGCCACTTAGCAATACACTTTGGCCTGTATAATTTATCCATCTAGCTGATACTGTCTCTACATTGGAAATGTGTTTCTCCCTTTTACTAAAAAAGATTTGGGTAGCCCCTTTGCAAAATAATTTGCCATTAACCACTTAATCAGAGTTAGACTATAGGGAAAACTTGAAAGCTTCAACACCAGACCAGGCAGCTGGGACCACTTTCAAAACCTGTCTCTACTGGCTTGTCAGGAGACTTCTAGAAACCCACTTCCCTTGAGACCTGACTTCTCTACTGGAAGCAGAGAGTTGACAGAAGGCAAAACCAACCAGCTTTCTAGGGTCAGCTTAAGAACCAAAGATACAGGTATTAGTCAACTAATGAAGCAGTTTAAAATAATTATGAAAAGAAGGAAAAGTATACCATTTAACTTTTGATCCATTTTTGTAGCTTTTTTAATCCTCCAAGTTGTTTCCAATCAGTAATTTAGCTAAAGAAATACAGTTTTCTCATCAGTGAGACAGCTATGTGATTACCTTCCCTTCCTCCTTGCTCCTGACAGAGGGCTTGAAGCCCCTGGAGTTACAGTTTCTGGCAGAAATGAGACAGTTCAAGCCTTCTGAGGACACAGTTGGTCCCCTCATCTTGTGTAGAGAGAGTTCATTACTGAAAAGTGTATGCTGTGGGTGGGAAAGAAAAACAACAGGCCCTAAATAGCCTTGAGCTGAAGTAATTACCTGTGGATTCTGTGATAATGGTTTGGGAGTGCTGTGGTGCTTAATATTTTATCTGTTTAGGCCAGAGCTAGGCTCTAAAGAAAGCCACACACTAAAAATCTACTGTCTGAAAATTTTTGGAAGACACAGTAGTGGGCAGAAGCAAGATTCATTAGAAAAAAACATTTTTCTCCTTGGTTCTTACTTCTTCTGAAGCAAAGCCCAAGCTCTCTGGACCTAATGTTCTGTCTTGGGCACAGCTACCAGGCTGGGGTCCACAAGAGGGGCCTGTGAGGAAAGGTTCAGGCTGCCGTTCATAGGCAGGCTTCCTTCTGGTGTCCTTCTTTTACCTACTGCTGGGAGAGCAGCAGAAGAGTAATAATTGGAGTTTAAACTCAGGGTGTGATTTTGTCATGGATCCTGCTGACATTTTAAAGATGGGAGAGGGACTCAGGTAACATGTATATGATGGGGTAGGAAAGGAAAGGGATCTAGAAGTAGCAACTGATCATTAGATTATTTTTAAAATTATTCCTAATTTTTTTGCTAATACTAAAATATATCAAATATTCACTTAAGCCACAGTTGCCTTCAATCATTTTATAACTGAAGCAATGAAGAAAGAAATAGGGACACTCTCTGTTCATGTGGAGTACAGAAAGTGCTGCAATCATCCAAGATAATTTAGGCAAAATTTCTACCTAAAAATTCATCATTTTTACCTAAAACATCCAGATAATTAAAGTCAAAGATAGAACATTTTGTTTAAATGGATAGTCACCTCAGTTCTCCATTTAAATTCTCATATTTTAGAATTATTTGTTTCTCATCCCTTCCTAAAATAATTTAAAGTCATTGACTAAAACTTTTATAGTAAAATGAAATTTTTAAAAAGGAGACTACTCAGGCTAATAAGAATAATAGCCAACATTTATATAGAGCTTACTCTGTGCCAGGGATTGTCTTACTTTACCTTTTTAAAGATCTCATTATGACCCTAAGAAACAGGTACCATTCAGACTTCAGGTTATATTATATAAGTCCACAGTGATCAAAACTGCATGATATTGGCACAAAAATAGAGACAGAGACATATGAAACAATAGAAAACCTAGGGATGAAATCAGCCTCTTATCAACATCTGATCTTTGATAAACCAAACAAAAGCATACACTGAGGGAAAGAATACCCATTCAATAAATAGAGCTGAGAGAACTGGATAACCACATGTAAAAGACTGAAACTGGACCCACACCTTTCACTACTTAACAAAAATTGAGTCAAGATGCACAAAAGATATAAATCTAAGGCATTAAATGATAAAATCCTAGAAGGAAGCATGGGAAAACTCTTGATGATGTAGGCCTGGGGAAAGATTTTATGAAGAAGACTTCATTGGCAATTGTACAACAAAAAATAAACAAGCAGGAGAGACTTAATTAAGCTGAAAAGCTTCTGCACAGCTAAGGACAGAAAAATTAAAACAAATAGACAACCTTCAGAATGGGAAAAGATATTTTGCATGTTATAAATCAGATAAAGTGCTGACAACTAGAATCTATAGAGAATTCAAATTAATCCCATATATCTCTGGGCAAGAGACATGACCAGAACCTTCTCTGAAGACAGATGAATGGCCAAAAAACATATGAAAAATGCTCATCATCCCTAATAATCAGAGAAATGCAAATCAAAATCACCCCAAGATATCACCTCACCCCAGTGAGAATAACCCACATCACAAAGCCCCAAAGCTGCAGATGCTGGCACAGAGGTGGTGAAAAGGCAACACTTTTACTGTCTTGGTGGGATTGCAAACTAATACATCCTCTTTGTAAGAAGTATGGAGAATCCTTAAAGAACTCTGTCGGGATCCCACCCCTGGGGCAGGGTCCACTAAGACCTGTGCAACTGACATGACCAACTGAAAAAATTCAAAGTTAGGAATGACGATAAAGAAAGAGATGTGAGACACAAAATTGAATTTTCAAAGATAGGAGTTAAGGAGACCACTGCCTGTTTGTGGGCTCTGGGAGGTAGCCCCGAGTCTCTGTTCCACTCAGCTTTTATTCAGATCTCTTTGCCCAGGTGGTAAGCTGAGGGAGGGAACAAAGACACTAGCAGTTTCTCTGAGTGAGCATATCAGCTCCTATTGTTATTATTATTAACTTTAAGGATTTTAGTAGTTTTGAGGAATCTGAAACTTGAGTCTTGTGTAGGGGAAGCCTCCTGTCTAGAGTCACACACACAGCTTCCTAGAGAGGTGTTAAACTCAGCTAGTTCACTGTGGAGTAAAATGCCACTGATGTTCATCTCCTTTGAGGAATCGATGGGAGAGGGGCATTTTCTTCTCATCACCACCACAGATGATTTTCCTCTGCGATAAGGGATATAAGCTCTCCTGCCCATATCTCAGAGCTCAAGCTGTTCCCTTGGTCTCTGCCCCAACCAAATGTAAATCTCCACAATGGGTATCTGCTTTGTCTATTTAGTGGGCAAGAAATGACCTAGAAGATGTATCTTTTCTGGGACTTGCCATAGTTTCTTCTATGGCCATTATTTTCCTCAGAGTGTTCACAGACTCACCAGGGGTATTTGTGTAAGCTGTATCCCCAATAGGCCAGAGTTTCAGGAAAGGCCAAAAACTTGTTCCGATAAAAAATTTAGCAATGGCTGGCTTAAAGGTAAACTAGCTGACTTTTCTTTGTTCCAACTCCTTCAGCTTGTTTTTAAATTTTCTCTTTTTCTGGGGGTGCCCTCCCCTGCCAAAAATGAGGTCTTGGATCCCCATTCTGCCTGCAGAACTCAAAATAAATTTTCCCTTTGTTCCTGAAATCCCATTACTAGGCATCTATCAAGAAGAAAAAAAATCACTTTATCATAAGAACATTTGCACTAGATTGTTTATTGCAGCTCAATTTACAATCAGTTAATGTGGAAACAACCCAAGTGCCCATCAATCCATGAACGGATCAATAAACTGTGGCATATGTATACCATAGAATACTATTCAGTGATTAAAAAAAGATAGAGACTTTACATCTTTTGTGTTAACCTGGATAGAATATGAAAACATTCTTTTTAGTAAAGTATCACCAGAATGGACAAGCAAGTATTCAATGTACTCAATATTAATATGAAGCCAGTAGATGAACTAATACATGACCACACAAGAGAAAAACTCAATTCAATTCAAGTTGGGGGAAGGAGGAGGAGGGGAAAAGGAGGTAGTGGGGGGGGGATTGTTGTGCTCCCACCTAATGGGCACAATGTAAGGGTACATGGAACACCTCTTGGGTGTGGGACACACTACAACAGGGACCTTACCTAACAAATGCAAACATTGTATCCCAATCATTTGTGCCCTCATATTAATCTGAAATTATAAAAAAAGAACAAGGTACTGTTATTGTCTCTGTTTTAGACATGAGAAAACAGGAGCACAGAGGGGTTAAGAAATGTACTGAACATAATATAGCTTAGAGCAGTGGTTCTTAACCTGTGGGTTGGGGCCTCTTTGTAACAATGAAAATATATCCTGCATATCAGATATTTACATTATGATTCACAACAGTAGCAAAATTACAGTTATGAAGTAGCAATGAAAATAATTTTATGGTTGGGGGTCATCACAACATGAGGAACTGTATTAAAGGGTCATGGCATTAGGAGGCATCAGGAAGGTTGAGAACCACTGGCTTAGAGAAAGTGGCGCAGCAGAATCCAGACCCAGTCTGTCTCGCTCCAGCCTGTGTTCTTAGCAGCTAATGCCCCTCTCCCTGTGAGAAAAGTGAGACGGAACAAGAGGGAGGACACACAAGTGACAGTCTCAGTTGGTTACCAAAGGAGGGCCATAGGGTGGCTATGAGTCTTCATGGCCAAAGCAAAAAGGGAAACTAGAGAAGCCACAAGTGTTGAGACAGGGGAACATGTCAGATGCTCTGCGTGTGCGCACACACATTACCCTGCTGGGATGACTGGGTTCTTCTAAAGTAGACATTGGGTTGGACAAAGGGGAGGGGTGGGAGATGATGCCTTCTACCACTGCCAGTCTGACAGCAACAAATTACGTAAGAGCTATTTGCTAAACACGTCTTCAAAGCAGACCAGAGGTATAACAGAAGTCTAACATCAAAGCACCACATTTGAATTTACAAATTCGGTAAGAAATAGTTCTTCAAGGAGAGGGAAAACCAGTAAGATGCAAATAACCATTCCTCTGATGGTCTAGATGAATTGAGAGATAATAATCTACCATAACAGTGGGATAAAATAACTGCACATCTTCCTGGCAATCCTTCGTAAATATTATTTCTCATAAGTGAGCTTTAGGCAAATGCTGGCCAACAGATAGTGGGAGCCTAGAAAGAGGGAAATATTGTACTGTTGACTACAAGCAAATCTATATGCTTTTAAAAAATCAACCAAAGAAAAGGTGAAAGGATGTTCCCTTAAAGACACCAAGGGATATGGCCCAGAGGCTTGCTGGAGAGGCCCCCCAACCACTCTTTTGTGGTCAGCATACCTTCCTCTCATCTAAGATTGTATTTCTGAAAACAGAATCAATCTAGGAAAATAAGTTCTCATTTTAAAGCCAACTGAAGGCATGTTTGTGTATGTGTGAGATAGTCAATTTGTATTTTAAGAAAACAAAATTTAGTGACTGGTGCTGATGTGACACATAGATGCAAAACTTCACAGAGAGGGAAAACAAAATGCAGGTGACTTTAATATCACCTGTACTACGACTTCTCCCATCAACCCAAGTAAATAGCAGCAACCCAAAATGAGACAGCAGAGTAGTTGCATAAAATGAGTGATTTTACTTTTTTTAAGCCTAGGATAATCACATCTCTGACACCTTAAAAGTCAGTGTGGGATATTTCTGAAAAATGAGATTTACAGATTAATAACTTTTCCATCTCATTTTTTGCACCCTCTACTTCCTCACCCTCCCCATCAGTGAAATTGTGACTTGCTGGTCACAGTATCCAATCACCTTACGCGGGCGGGCGGGTGCTTACCAATGCTCTTCCATTAAGATTCCATAGGTTTGCCCCAGGCAACAGATTGCATAATTTTGCTGAATGCCTCATGCTGTTCTTAAGGAGAAAAATTTTATTTATTTATTTTTTGCTCTCACTGCAAATGGCTGTAAATCCAGCCCAGCCTCATCTCCGTCTTCAGGTGGACCTCATCAGTTGTAGGCATCTTATCAGCAAGAAACAGCCTCTCCTAATGGCTTGATAAATATTCCAGCCTCCCCAGAATCAGTTATCAAGAGATTCAAATCATGGTCAGTACTTATAGCAGCTATTACTACAGACTTAATGCCAGTTACCCTTTGTACTTATCTCTGCAACCAGAGAGGCTGAAAAGCTCTTTTTATCTCTCCACTCCTGGTCACTAAAAGCTGAGTTCATTCAAAATTTCCTCCTGCCTAGGGAGCTTGCAGGCCTGTAATAAAAATTGAAGAAGAGATTTGTGTGAATATAAAATAAGATGTTTGTTTCCCTGGCATCCACTTCCTCCCCCAAATCCTGCCCTAAATTTGGCACAAGGGCAAAGGAATGTGAGAATTAAATGGTGGGGCAGGGTGAAGGTAGAAGCAAACCTCGCTGCCTTTAGATTGTTTAGTGTAAGGCAATGGTTTCAAGGTGATACGCTTTCCCCCTTCTGCCTGTTTGCTTTAATAAAATTCACCTACAGAGCCTGAAATCCAAAGAATACAGGGCCTGGCATTTGTAAAATTTTGCCAGTTCTTGACTGAAAACAAGTCTTTCTCCTGTAAGGCCCTAACAACATACTTTTGATGAAAGTAATTATAAAATCTCAATTGTTAAGAACATTAAGAGGAGCTGCAGAGCAAAACCCTCATTCCTTTTCCCGGGAAATGAGTCCCATGTGACAAATATAGAGTCTGGTAACTCTTCTGTAAGGAAATGGGACAGGATGCAGAGAAAGGTGGTACTTTCTCAAGGAAACTAAAAGCAATTGAACTCTCATAAGAACCCCTCAGAAACTAGAAATACACACCCTTCAGTGGCTCTTTAAAGCATCATCACTTACATACTTTTTATTACATTTTATGGTTAATTGGATCCTCCATGTAGGGAAACAGCGTTCCACAGAACACCAACCGGATGGCTTGATTTTTATAAACTATCAGTTGTATAGAACACTCTTTAGCTGCCGGAGCTCTTCCCTTTGTGATCTCTTGTTGATCCCCACAACAACCCAGCATTGGAAAAGTATGAGAGTGTCTCCATTTCACAGACCAGATCATTGACATTCAGGCAAAGTTGAGCAATTTGCCCACAGCCACAAAATCGCTCAGTGATGGAGCACTTGTTATGGGTCTATGTGCAGCTTACAGAATCCCAGCTCTTCCCACCCTGCCGTGCTGCTACCAAGAGTACCAGGGCTGGGAGCTGATGGGAGCGAGAAGGAAACAGGCCATGACTGGACCGCACATGAGCGAGGAGGGTGGACGGACCTGCCAGGCACATACCGCTAATCCCACCCCAACTCTGATTCACCTCCCCGGTTGTTATGTTTGTACAAAAGGAAATGAACCAGAAAACAGTATCTACTTTCATGTGACTTCTAAAAATGTTCCTTTTACAGTTTTTGTTTCTTTTCATCATAGGGTCATTCTGTTGCCTTGCGGTCTTGTCAGTATCTGAGGACGACCTTCCCTAAGAAAGCCTCCCTATCTGTCACCTTTTGTCCAAACTCTAATTGTAAGTGAAGGTGAGAGGAGAGGCACCAGGGCTGAAGCAGAGATCGGTGCCCTGCTCTGGGTTTCCAGCCTCCTCACCCCTCCCAGGCCCAGAGACAAGCTCCTTGCAGTCCCGCTCAGCTCACCCGCTGGGAAGCAGCAGCGCTGAGGACTTAATCCTGCCTGAGACAGGCTTCAGGGAACAATTAGCAAGAATCATCCCGGCAACTGAGAACAGCAAGGGAGCTCAAGGTCTGCAAGTGAGGCCCGAGAACTCTTAAGGCCATGAAAAACTCTAAGCTTAAAAGCTCTCAGTAGGAAAAAAAAATTAAATTCTCCTCAAGTCACTTTGTTTTTCTGTAAGTGGAAAAACTTGCTAAATCAGTGACCCTATAGTTGACAATAATTGTGGAACTGAATAGATGATGATAAAAGATTTCCCTCTGGTATTCAACACCTTTCAGTGCCACATGGAGATTAAATGGTCAGTAGTGTATGGGGCCGCATTCCAAGTCCTTCTGAGGCCCTTTGGAAGCATTTGGTCATTGTGACTGTGGTTTTAGGTGTCATCTCCTCCCATCTCGGCCCCACCCACAGGCCTACGCCTGCCTTGTCTTTCCCTGGGAAGTTTTTTCCTGCAACAGGCCAGGAACCTCCTCACTTCTCACCCCCTGAGGGACTAGTGACAGAAGGAGTCCTCACTCAGGAAGTGGCAGTTTGTCCGCCTTCCCCCTTGGCGTTCCCACTGCTCTCATCTCCCAGTGAAGATCTAGCCATAAACATTTTATTACTTCCTAACTCCATAGGAATACTCCAGTTCATTGTTATTATCATATCTTGTTTTTTATCCGGCACAAAGATTTTCTCATTGATACATACTTCTCTTCTGCGGCGCTCCTGTTTATTTTTCAAACTTGTCAGAATACAACTTCGTTTAACAGGAAACTCTGGGCCAGTCTAGGTCCGCGAGGCTTTTAGTTCTGCTGCTCTGTCTTCTCCGATCATCCCCAGGGCACCTCTGCACCAGCCGTCAGAAGGCCTGGCTGAAATGGCAGCATCTGAATGGAAGATAGTCTTTTAAATCGCAATACTTTTTTCCAGTGCACCCTGTGAGAGGCGTGTTTGGCAGAATCTCAGGTACACCAATGAAGACGAGGCAGCCCCATGGCGACCTCCGTGGCGACCTCCATGGCTCTCTGACTCAGGCCTGAAATATTTGCTGTCAGTGGTGCATAGACAAGGGAAGGCGTCTGCAAATGGCTCTGAAAATAGCTGAATCAATCACCTGGGTAACTAGGCAAACACAAAGTAAAGTAAAAAAAAAATAAGTTTAAACACAAACCAGTGCCGCCCACATGTGGCAAAAAGCCTGAAGCAGTGGTGAAACAAAAAAACTTTCAATGGCTTTAAGACAAAAAAAGAAAAGCAAGAAGGGAACTGTAACCTTAGGGCTGGAGAGGAAGTTCCTTTAGCCTGCCCAGCTCTGATCCTGAATGTCTGGAAAGGATTCCTGTGCTTTTATTAGGATTATTTGTAAGGAACCAGTTCAAACAAGGTAAGAACCACCCCCAATCCATCTCACAACCCTGCTTCAGTCTTGTGTCCTCCACTGGGTGTGGGCTGTGCTGATTCACTTCCCCTGAGGAAGACAGCCTGGAGATGGATGGTTCTAGAGTTATCTTCTTTTGGTCTTAAGGGCTCTAAATACATCAGTAGACTTAAAGCCAGACCTGGGCAAAATGATGAAGGCAATGGCAGCCTATGCATTTCTAACCCCTACCACTCTACCATAGATTCTCCTTGTGGCTAATATTTTGCGAGGTTAGTTACTTTTCCTCCACTTTGTCTTTACACTACCCCTGCCTTATGTAAGCGGGCTCTGCTTTACCTTACCCCAGGGTACGCTCATTTTAAAATATAATTAGAAAGTAAACAGTCTCTAAGGTTTTCTGGCTTTTGCTTTCCAAAAGCCTGAACCTTTAGAGCACGGTAGATTCACTGGAGTGGTAGAGGAAGAGAAGGAAGTTTGTAGGTAGAAGCAGAGTAGCTTCAGGGAGCCTGGCAAGAAACAAAAACAAAAGAGATTTCTGTATGTCCAGAGGTAGGAGAGCAGGAGACAAAACAGGTGGCTGATTCCGGAGGGGCAGAAACTTGGATCAGCTTTTGGGCATCACTCCAAGGAAAGGTGCAGAGAGGCATGACCATAACCATGACCATGAACTTGATCTAAGACTAGGCATTATCTCTGATGTTTCTTACCCTTCTCTCTCTGCTCATGAACTAGGGTTCACATGGACTCGTACTGGAGTGACCTCATTTGACTTGCTAAGCATTTTCATGCAGCACATCTGCTATGTGGTCAGATTGCAATGCCAAAATTAAAACTGACAAAGAAAAGCTAAGAAAATCTTCAAGATTTACTTATTTATTTATCTTTATTTTCCTAGATGATGGATTAGTTGTTCTACTGATTTGCATCACATAAAATTGCTGTTAATCAGCTGTTCGTTGACCTGCGAAAAAGGCGATTTCACATGGTTCACAAATTAATGAAAAGGTCGTCTGTCCACCTGATAGGTACTGACCCTCCTGGACCAGCAGGTGGGGGTACCTGCCTATTAGAGAGTTTCCCGAAGCAAAGGTCCACCACACAATCATCATGCTGTTCGCCCACCATGCGTGGAACACCCAGTGAGTGCTTAAGTGTGACTCCTGGCAGAGGAGAGGCAGGATAGGATGTGATGGGGAGTTAAGTGGCTAGAAGCTGGGAGCAAGGAGGATCACAAGTTAAAACACAAACCTACTTGGCAGCCTCTCATTTTCTCTTTGGGAGGCTTGGCTTTCCTAAATAGGGAGCACTTTTCCATCTTTTTGTTTCCCATCTTCAAATGTATACTTGTGTTTGTAAGCATTTCTCCGGTAACAATGAAGAATAAACTAACAGCGTTCCCCCAGCTTTCGTAAAAGCAGTGAAATAAAACTCTTCATGCATGACAAGAGAAGGAAAGTCTTTGATTTAGGATGTTTTAAGAGTAAACCATTTAAAAGTATAAAAAGTCAGTTAAATATATACCCATGAGATACCAAGGAATAGTAGAAGAAAGGACATTCCTCCTAACCCAAGCCCAGATCTCTGCTGACAATGGAAAACTCCACAGAGCCCATTTTACTTGGGTATATTCTACATTGTAACTGTCAATCAGTTCCAAAGCCACCTCTTCCAGGAAGCCTTCCCCTGGTCTCCCAGCCATAATGGGTTTCTACCTTCTCTGCTTTTCTATGAAACCTTATGTTACATAATGAGACTGTTCCTCAGGTTACTCAAATACCACTCATCTATGAGCACCTGCTCTATTCAAGACACTTGAAAACACAGCCAGACCTCTAAGATGCTCCATGTCTAGTAGGTAGTTATGTTTTGAGGGCAGTTTTTATGTGGCCTGTGCCAAATGCCTTGGCATATTTCTCTTTATTAGGTTGCAAGTTTTTTAAGGACAGTGTGTGTGTCCAGTCCTCTCTTGGTCCCCCATGATGCAATGTCCAGCACTGTACTCAGCAATACAGGGTCCCATACTGCGGAGACTGAGTTCCTGGATTTGGGGTTAACGTTAAAACTTGGTAGATGGATGCACCTGCTCCACACTGCATCTCTCCCCACACCCATTCATTTCTCTTTTGGGCCAGCCTCCAGCAAGCTTCGGCAGTGGGGCTCAAAGCATTGGCTTTTGCCCTTCATTCATTCAGTCCTAACCTCACGACCAAGGTAGTCGCACTCGGCCTGAAGCACATGCTCCATTGTGTAAATATTCATAAGCACAGGCATTCAGTTTTCCCTCCTCTCTTCTTACCCTGCTGACCACCAGGGCACATGGTTTGCTTTTCTTTCAAGTACATTCTCTCTAAGACAGTTGTGGGAATCTTATTTTCTCACTGTCAATTCTTTGGGAGATCACTATGGTGGGATGTGTTTCTTTTTTATTTTTATTTCAGATTGATATGAGGGAACAAATGTTTAGGTTACATTGTTTTTATTTCTAAGGTAAACTTCAAGTTGTAGTTGAGCCATTCACTCAAGGGATGTGTTTTTTAATTAATGTTATCTGACTTGTGAAATAGTACCTCCATTCATGAAGAATTTCACATGCTAAAAATTACATTTAATGCTCCAGATGTTGGCGGGTACCAAGCCCATAGCTGGAATTATAATGAAGAAGTCCAAGGTCTTGGTTTGGGTTTCCCCCAAAGCAGAGTCTGAGACACAGGTTTGAATGCAAGGATTTGAAAGTTGTGCTAGGAGGCATGGAGAAGTGAGGACGTCTGAGTTACTTCTACTGCTGTCACAAAATGCCATGGACTGGCATGGCTTGTAAACCCTGGGAATTTATTTCTAGCAGTTCTGAGGGCTGGAAGTCTGAGGTCAGGCTGTCGGCATGGTTGGATTCTGATGAGGACCCCTTCCACGTTGCAGAAGGCTGACTTCTTGTGTCCTCACGCGGTAGGAAAAGTGTGAGACAGCTCTCTGGGGCTCCTTTGTAAGGGCATCAATCCCATCCACGTGGGCTCTTCCCTCATGATTTAATTAGCTTCCAAAGGTCCTCCTAAAACCATCACACTGGGACTTAGGGTTTCAACATATGAATTGGGCGGAGGGGCGCAATGTTCAGTTCGTGGCAGAGAGTGAAACAAGGGAAGGGAGAAAATCAGCAGAGGGTGTGTTAACAAGCAGACTTACCTGGACAGACACACCTCTGAGTGGACACCACCTAGGGGCAAGGAGGCTGGGCATTTATCCACCACTCCACCACTCCTTGGTTGACAGCTATTCATGTGCATTAATCCCTGTCTGGTCCAGCATGCTCCTGAAGTCAGAAAGAGTCCTCAGGCAGAGAAGCAGGAGCTTGAAGTAAGAGGTCTTGGTTTGTACAGAGAGCTAAACACTGAAGATGCAAATAACTTCTGGAACAACTGAGGGGATCTGACCAGGCCCAACCACATCTGCTGCACCTGCTGTTGTGTAATGGAACCTGAGACCTAGCAGGACCCACCCTCCAGTGACTGAGAGAATACTGTGCCTGGGACTGCACAAGGGCGTCCAGCTAAGGAGTGAGAGCGGGACTAAAACCCAGCTCTTATTCTATTCACCAAATTGTTTGCTCTGTGTGGGGCTGTATCTACCCGGAAAGGAGGAAGCTCTTTTTCCTATTTGCACACAAGTAGTAAATGGGCTAGCAGTGGCCTCAATTACACCACTCCAATATTACAACAGATGCCAAAAGAAAATAAGCATTCAATGTGGGTGTGTATTAGATCGTCTACTACTTCATATTAGAACTGAGTACATTGGATTCTTGCTTCTCCAGTCTTGTGATACTTTACTAAGAAGAATGTGTTCTAACTCTATCCACGTCAATGCAAAAGATATAAAATCTCCATCGTTTTTAATGACTGAATAGTATTCCCTGGTGTACATATACCACAGCTTGTTAATCCATTCCTAGATTGGTGGACATTTAGGTTGTTTGCACATTTTAGTGATTGTAAATTGAGCTGCAATAAACAGCTTAGTGCAAATGTCTTTATGATAAAATGATTTTTTTTTCTTCCGGGTACATGCCTTGTAATGGGATTGCAGGGTGAAATCGGAGGTTTAATTTGAGTTCTTTGAGGATTCCCCACACTTCCTTCCAAAAAGGTTGTATTAGTTTGGACTCCCACCAGCAGTGTAAAAGTTTTCCCTTCTCTCCACAGGACAACACATCTTTTTGCATAACAGAGAGATGTCCCCATGAAGTTGTGTGTTCTCCTATCTTTTCTTATCACTGGTATTATCATTGGCTTAACACTTTGCTCACCACTGCCTGTGCTTAACCCAGAGAGCATTTTCACTTGTCCAGAATCTTCTTTTCCAAACTGAGCGCTGCCTGAGGAAACCTCATAGACTCCTCGAGGGGGTGGGTTGGCCTGGGAGAGATGTCTCTGGTTATTTCAGTTTGGAATTTCAGTTGGTGCTGAGGCTCCTGCTTTCCACATTTACAATGGACATGTTGGCTGTGCTGAATATGTTTCCGGCACTTCCCTGTGCTTCTGGGCAAGGGATTTTAATGATCCTTTCTCTTCCATAAACTGTGGTTTGCATGTTTTCCATCTGACTTCGTAATGGCAGGATGCCTTTCTCCACCTCATGAACAAATTGAATTTTCTGATCATGGATTATTTACTTAGTCTTTGAAATCCTATAACTTGTCCTGTAACTTGCATGGGAAAGCTCAGTAGTAGTCTTGTGTAACAGAACTTTAGTGGAGAAGCTTTAAGTTCCACAGCTACTGGACATTAGGAAGCCACCCTCAGGGGCCTTTCCGCCTTGCCAATTGTTAACCTCCTGGAGTTATAGAAAGTGAAGGCTAGACAAGGCCTTGGAAAGCATCCCAAAGTAGCATCTAACTACTAATGTCCGTGGCTTCTAGAATACAACATCTTCCCATGATTTGATGGAGAGAAATTATTTTAAGGAGGACCTAAAATATATTCTGTCTGTCCCCATCCTGGCATTACTTGAAATGGGGGAAGCATATGGATGGTGAAGAGCAGCCTCCTGGCATGTTCTTGAGATTTGCTTAGTATTTTTTTTAGTAATTTTTGATAGTTACCCTGGCCTTAAGTCTAACCTTGGGTGTCCTGAAGATACAGTGAGTAAGAGATGAAAATCAGTACAGGGACACATTTTGAACTCAACAAAATTTGATCCGAGTCTCACGCACCACCAGGTGGATTCTCCTCTTACCTATAAACAGGGATGGCAGTTTCACCTTCCGACACTTGGTACAAGGAACTTCTATGCTGGCACATGAGTAGAGCACCAAGGAGCTTTTCAGTTGTGGGTGCGGGCTTTTACAGTTATTGAAGTTAAAGGTTTAACTAGGTGGACAAGCCCATGTGACCTCCTGCATAGGAGAAACAACTTTATTTGATATCATAGAATTTCTTCTAACAGTATGTAACCCATTACCACATTGCAGTTTATGTTCTTGAAATTTAATCTTTCGACTCCTATAATAACTTCTTGGATTTTAATGATTCAGTCACAGAGATTTTTTTATAACTGGAATCACTCAAAATAATGGGATAGTGGCTTTGGGGATCAGAGAAACAGGAGTTAAATCCCACTGGGTAGCTCTGTGACCTCAGTCAAGTGATGTCATTTGGGAAGCCTCAGAGCCCCCGTCTGAAAGATCTGAGTTAATAATACCTCATAGAAATGTTGAAACTAATACAGTGTCTAGGACATAATTGATCTAGCTCCTACCAAACATTTCTCTCATTTCCCTCTCTCTCTGTTTCTCCTGACTTTCTTACGCGACTATATCAAGAACTCTAGTAAAACACTCAATATTTCTTTCCAAGTTAAAAAAAAAAAATTGTTCGCAAAACCTGCAATATTTTCCATCTTTTCGTTCAGAACAGTGTTTTTGTCCCTTATAAGCCAGATGCTGAGGTTTATTTTTTGTGAGTAGGTCTTTTTCTCTATACTCTTTCTAATACTAGATTCTGCATTAGTATAAGGGTTCAGCAGGATGTCAGGTTTTGATCAATTAAATGAATCACTAATTCCAAATCTGAGCTGCTCTTGTCCTCTGTTCTGAGGAAAATTAGAAATAACAAGAACTTTCTATCTTGCCTCTTTGACACCTGTGGGTGTCAGTTCTCTTAGCTGATGCTTTGATTTCAGAGCTGTCACCCCATAGTGTCTTATTTTACCTGAGTCTCTCATCACCCCTTCCGCAGCCCTATTCTCTGTCCTCCCACTGGGTGCAGAAACTGCAAACCGTGCCGCATCAGCCCTTCTCTGCCTCCTCAATTGTGATTCAGTGGCAAGCATCTGGAGAAATTGTGGAGTTGTTGGAGGGATTTATTTTATTTTTTCTATTTAGTGAAATCATTTTGGAGTTCTGCTGCAAATCATTGCGGAGAAAATGCAAATGATCATCTTGGCAATTGCTAACATTTGTTGAGCATATCTAAGGAGTAGACAAGTAAGAAGTTCCTTTGTTAAATCTGTTGTGTTGTGTCTGGAGACATATGTTTGCCTTTCCCTTCTGTCACCCATGTGTGGAGACATGCCTGGGGCCACTGTGGAGTGCTGTGTGTGGAGGGTCCAGCATGTTGTGACGCCCTTAGAGTCTGGATTCTCCTTAGGTCTGGCAAATGTCGTGTGTGCCACGGAACCATCTAGAAAGGCAGCCATGAGATCTTTAGACCCCTTCTCACAATAACTTTTTAGAAAAGAATAAAATATGGTACCTCATATGTCAAGGGAAGCTGATTATATTGAAATACAGTTATCAAAGTATTTTATTATGATACATGCTTTTTCATCAATGCATACAGTAACAAGATCTTGTAGCAGGTTTCATAATGTCCATAATTCCCAAGTAATGATAAATGTAAATAATAACTGGAGATACCTGAAGCAACAATGAAATAGCATGAAAATATCTGCGGGTTTTTTTCCTGGTGAAAAGGTATATGTATTACTAACATGACTATATGGTTTGCTTCCGACATTTGTAATTGAAGAATCCTAGATTTCTGAGATTGGCACAAGTAAAGATGAATTTTTTTTTCCCATCCAAGTTTAAGGACCACCCCTGAATTCTACATTACCAACTCCTTGGTTCTTCAAGGCCCATAAGTTTAAGAATCTTCAGTCCTCAACTCACAGTGTGTGAACCAAACTCTCTGGTTTGAGATTCCCAGCCTCTGGCCTCCCTCACTGCCAAAGATGCAAAGATTTTTAAGAGTCAACTTCCTGCTGCTGGCAAGAGGCAATATCTGAACATTCAATGCCAAAGCTGTACTTAAGAGAAGGGCCTTTGTCTTTGGAGACAATGGAAGGGATTCACGGTGAAAGATCGTTTATGTACCTTTAGTGTTTGGTGAATGTGCCTTTGGGTTCTGGAGCACATCACTAGGAGAATTCATTCCCCTACCCCATAGCAAATATTGAAAAAAAAAAAGACAAATCAATGTATTTAGTCTATGGGAGACAGACACTTAGCCAGTTTCTGTCTCGGCCGCAGTGAAGTCCCTCAGGCTGGATCGTGCCCTTGGGACAGGACTTGGGATTTTCATCCTGGACACTGGGTGTTCCCAGCACTACCTTTCCTCTGTTCCCTGGTGTTTGTTTTTTATCCCCTTCCCTCCTCCTCTCCAGCCTGGCTCTGATTCAGCTCTGAACCAGCGCCCCTAAAGGCTGAGGCAGACTTCCTCTAGGAAACCCTCCTGGAGCCATCCTAGGCTCTGTGGGGGACACAGGAGTGGCATCAACAGCACAGTCACCACCACCACCTTCCTCCCGCCACTCTTCAGGTACACAAAAGGGTCTCGCCTCAGCTCCTGCCAAGCCCTGACAGCTCTGGGAGCTGCGAGGCTTCCTTTGACTCCCTCTCAGGTCTCCAGGCTGTGTGCTGCTGCCAAGCCATGGGGCCAGCTCTAGGAATGTGTTTTTAATATTCATTGTTCATTCTGTCTGTTACCGATGTGTGCGCTGCAATTACTCTAATTCTTTGCACATGTGTTGTGATGAAATGAGTGCCTTTTAAGCCACGCCAGGTTATTTTTTTTTCTTTATGAAACCCAAATATATTATTTCTACCTATGTTTCAGTTAGTTTGCCACGCTTCTTTATTTTATTTCAAAGATCAGTCTGGGCGGCAAAGGAAGAGTGGAGTATGCACAAAGCAAGGTCCGCCTGCTTTCCTCGTGGTAGAACAGTTGCTTTTAATTTAGGCTTGTGCGCTTTCCACCTCACTCTCTTGTTTCCTTCTCTCCATGCACACAAGCAAGCTGACTGTCAGACATGCACAGCCCACATGTGCTGCTCCTGGACCAGCCATCTGCACTCAGGAAGGGCACACGTGCAGTGCACAAAGCACAGACACGCACACATGTGCATGCAGACGGCATTTGGGTGCAAGATTTCTTAGATATTAATATTCTTCCCTCTCAGTGGTGAGGAGAGAGAATGTAAAAAAGCCTTTCTTTCTTTCCTTCCTTCCTTCCTTTCTTTCTTCCTTCCTTCCCTCCTTCCTTCTTTCTTTCTTTTTTACTTTAATTGGGCCTTTCCTGACACAATGTAAAAACTTCATTTGCTGTGGCACAAAAAGGATTATATTTCTTCTTGAATTCAAATAGGTTTATTTCTGTTTTTATTTTTTATCAAAGAAAATGGCAAATGTAAAATTAGACTTTAAAATCTGCTGATGCCTTTTAAATTTCTTAGGACAGTGACAAAAGCTTAGTAAATTAAGGATGACTATTGTGCTACCTTTGAGAAGTTAGTCTGGAAATTTCACAGAAGCTGAATGAAGACTAAAAAAAACAGTGGAGTGATCCTCCTGGCATGGGTCACCAGCTCTCCCCACAGACATATTCCTTTCCTTTGAGATTCTCAGGCCACTCTCTGCTTTTGCCAGGCAGAGAAATCTGACACGCCCGCACCCCTGCCTGCTAAGCATTTTACTTTCATTGTTAACTATATCCATTTGTCATCATGAAACAGTATTATTTTAAGGTAGCAGGGAAGCAGGACTGTTTGTTGCATAATGGTGCTGTAGCTCTCACTGCCAAGAAGTAATCAAAGAAAAGGACAGTGGTTAATGTGGGAAATCACCCCAGAGAGGAAGGAACACGCAGAGAGAGACAGAGAGTTGGGGGAGGGAGGGCAGAGAGGAATGAGGAGACATAGATAGGCCAGGAAAAGATACTGAGAGACAAAAAACAGAGACAGGGACCTGCACAGAAAAGCCAGAATTTCCATGAAAAGATCTATAAAAGGATGATATAGCTGTTGCTAGGGAGCTGGGAGAGCAGCAGATCCACCACTCACTGGAGAATTTTAATATAAACCTGTATGTCTTTGTTTGCATCATCCCTCCAGCGAGGGGACTGGATACAAAGGAAAAGAAACACAGTGAAACAGTCTTCTTAGACACACACTGTTTCAACAGTGCATTCATTTCAGCCGCTGTGCTGAGGGCATGTCTGAGGTCAAAGGGCACAGCCTCACTCCCCAAATTTCCAGGTCCAAGGCTCTACTCATCTAGCTCTGGGGAGTTGTATGACACAGGCAAGGCAGGTCATGCCTTCCTCTGACTGAAGGGCTATGTCTCGGTGACCTGTTGGGGCAATGAAGGAGCTCAGTTCTACTGTCACACAGGCCTGGATTTGGGTAGTGGGATCTGGTGCTGCCGGAAACCAACAATGGCTCCACGTGGTACTTCTCATGATGGGACTAGGGAAGTGGGATGGAGATCCCTGCTGCTCCACGATGACCAGAGGGGCAGCCTGCATTAGTCAGTATTCCCTAGAGAAACAAAACTGAGAGGGGGAGAGAGTGAGGTGGGGGGCAGCAGCAGGTGTCAGGCAGCAGGGGGGATATTTTAAGGAATTGGCTAATGTGGCTGTGGGGGCTGGCAAGTTCAAAATCTGCAGAACAGGTTAGCAGATACCCTAAACTATGATACCAAGATACCCTAAACTATGATAGCCAAGAGGCAGAAATCCTTCCTCTTCTGGTATCCTGTCTCTTCTCTTAAGGCCTTAAACTGACTAGATATGACCCACCCATGGAGGGTGATTTTGCTTTATTCAAAGTCTACTAATTTAAATGTTAATCATATCTAAGAAAATACCTTCACAGCAATATCTAGACTGGTGTTAAAACAAACAAAAGTGTATTATAGCCCAAATTGACACAATAAATTAACTACCACACAGCCCCATGGAATAAATGGAGCAAATAATGTCCATTCACTTACTGAGCCAACACACCAATGAGTCCAGGGTATGATTAGAGCCAGTGTGACAGAAGCTAGGATCTTTATCTAGCATAGTCATTGCTTTATTCCATTTCAAGATAATTCCTTCTAGAATTAGGTCTTTGAAAAGGAGGCTCCTGTAAGGAATCTACCCAACCCTAGACACACGCCTCCTCTCTGTATTCTAATCAAGTCCCTTGGCTAGATAATCAAACCATACTCCTGGAAACTCCACCCCACTACACCCTTGAGTCCATCCTCTCTCCACACCCAAGAAAGGTCCTTCATACTCAGGTCTGATATTCACCAAACTATCCTCCACTTAGCAGTGGGCTCCAGAAAGGCTGAGGAAAGTCAGCTCTACTCCCATGTGGGAAAGTAAATACAGGTGTCCAAAGTGAAAGAGATGGCTGCTTACCATAGTATAATAGGTTTGTCAGATTTAGAGGAAGGAAAAAAAAAAACAATTTAATTCAAATTTTAAATAAACAATGGATAATTTTTTAGTATAAATATATTCTATATTTGGAAAATACTTACCCTAAAAAATCATTCAAATGAAATGAAATCATTTCATCAATCATTGAATGAAATCATTCAAATCATGTCCAATCATTGTTGATCTGACATCGATTCCAATTAAATTTGAATTTCAGATGAATAACAAGTAATTTTTAGTTTAAGTATCTCTCATGAAATATTTGGGACATACTTATACAAAAAATTATTCCTGTTTGATCTGAACATTTTGCATTTTATCTGCAACACTCAGAGGTGACTTAACTTATAAGGCTATCCCTCTAAATCATACAATATTTTTGTCACAGACACAGTGTAGCCTGATTTTCTATCCAGTAATAGATGTGTTTCCATAGGCAAGGCTTTGGGTCTTGCTCTCTCTCTGTAACAAAAGCTTCAGAATCCTGGAGGGATGGAGTCATTCCATCTTTAGTCCTTCTCCTAATTGGGGTAAAGAGGAAGGAATGTCCAATTCATCCTTGTTCAGATGGATGCATTTTCAGAGACGGGATCATTGGCATCCTCAGACATCTAGGCCCGAACCCCCAGAGCCATCCTCAATTCTCTCCTTCCTTTGGTTCAGCTTTCTAGTGCTTCACTCACATGTCTTTTGTGTCTTCTCTCTTTCATCACAGCTATGCTCCTAATCCAGATTCATTATTTTTTCACTTAGGTGACAGCATAAACTTCGAAATTTTTCTTCTGCCTATAGCATCTCCCTTCTACAGCTCTTCTACCACACTCATGGTCCTGAATTCAGCCCATCACATCACTGGAACCCTCCCAAGACTCAGAAGCACTTTGTCTCCAGAATCCTGCCAAATGAAGTCATATATTTTGGCTTACATCATGTCTAAATATCAAGGCCATATATCAAGTCCTTCAAGCAGCTGACTAAAGGTCACAAGCTTTTTCCTCTAAGAAGCCAGATAGTAAATTTTTTAGGTGTCACAATTACTCAGTTCTGCTTGTTATATGGAAACAGTTATAGGCAATACATCAATGAATGGGCGTGGCTATGTTCCAACACAACTTTATTCATCAAAACAAGTAGAGGGAATGGTTGGCGCATGGGCTGTAGTTTGCAGATCCCTTCTCTAGCTGCCAAACCAAACCTGTTCTCCAAGTCCCAGCTCAAGTGTCACTCTCTGTAAAGCTCCACCAGGTTGAAAAGGCTCCTTCCTCACTCCACACACTTTGTGCTTCTTTTATGACAATGTCCACACTCTGCCTTATGCAGAGTCCTTGCCGCCTCTCCCCATCCACATGCTTAACATTCCTCTCAGAGGCCACCACGATCCCTTACACATGGTAAGTATTTAATAAAAAAGTGTTGGTTAAAAAGAACGACTGAAAATCACTAGAGAGTGAGTCTGCTTAGGTGTGGCAAGCTCGAGCACCTGTTAAAGTGGCAAGCTAGAGAGCTTCAGCTTCAGTACGGCAAGCAGCTAAGCAGAGAAGGGGCAGAGGCTTGGTCAATTACAACCTCCTGCTTCTCCTCCGAGAAAAGCGAGAGTTCCCTTGAAAACCAGGGACCAACAACCAGTGCCTTCTGGAGAAGCCCAACTTTCAGGCCAGTCAGCCATCATTTTAAATGCACAGAAGTCTGCTCACCAGAAATAAATTAGCTAAATGTTCAATTCCCCAGCCAAGAAGGTTGGTATTGCAGATGGATTTAGGCTGAAACCATTTTCCTCTTTGAAACACACCCAAGTTTTAAAATAAATAGCTTCATGTGATCTGAACTGCCAACACATTCCTCCAATTCCATCCCTAGAGAGAACCCTGGTCCCTGCTCAGCTCAAAATCCATGACTCCAAAGCATCTGAGATTCTCATACAAAGACTAGAAACATCCAGACCAGGTGTTCCTCAGAGAAAGGTTTTCAGAGCTAAGAAAAATGAATTGGGGGAAAGATCAGTAAACCAAATGTTTCCTCAGCAAAGAAACTAAAAAAGTTAAAAAATTATTTTAAGTTGGCTATTATTGAAAATTGTAAGCAAATTTGTTTCTCTAGCTCTTCAGCATTGTTGTCCTATTTTTTTAGACTTATGGATGGTTTGGTTACATTAACACACATTTAATTTTAAGCATATGTTATGCCTTCTTAATCTACAGGTTCCTCAAGAGAAGAATACACATTTTCCATTTCTTGCATACCTCTAGACTAGCATTGTAATTCCAGGGCCACAGCAAATACTCAAAAGCACACAATAAATGAATGTATTTTAATTTTTTATTTTATTTTATTTTATTTCATTTTGAGAGAGAGTCTCACTTTGTTGCCCATGGTCGAGTGCTGTGGTCATAGCTCATAGCAACCTCAAACTCTTGGGCTCAAGTGATCCTCTTGCCTCAGCCTCCCAAGTAGCTGGGACTACAGGTGCCCACCACAATGCCCCACTATTTTTAGAGATGGGGTCTTGCTTTTGCTCAGGCTGGTCTCGAATTCCTGAGCTCAAAAGAGATCCACCTGCCTTGTCCTCCCAGAGTGGTACAGGTGTGAGCCACTGCACCTGCCTGCCCAGCAACTCAAGTTAATTTTTTTAAAAAGAAGTCTTGCTTCTCAAATCTTGATCCTACCTCCTTCTCACCACCTCTATTTTAAGAACTTTGCGATTTTTGTAACAGTGAGAGGGGAAAATCAAAAATCTGCTTTCAGCTAAGTTTTATAAGATTTAAGAGTTATTTTATTGGTGGGAGGTCAGCCATTCACACAAATGAACAACAAAACTTTGTATTACTTGCAGCTCCAAAGGAAAGAAAGGTGCTACCTGGGGCCACTCAGGATGGCAGCAGGATCAGTCAGACAAGCTCAGCTACAGTAGGCAGCATATGCAGTACGCAGGGCAAGGTGGTTTAGCCAGGTTTCCCCAGCTGCCTGCTGAGGAACTAATTTGAATAATTTCCTTGGCTTGCTTAGTTGTTCTTTGCACCTCGCCCTGGGGTAGGTAGGGCTGCTGCCTAAAGGTCCACAATGTGAGAGCCTGATAAGGGAAGTCTTTAGAGGTGTGGACTTATCAGCTATTCAGAAAGGAGAACAGACCAGTTCTAACAGGGCCTCAAAACAAGGTCAAAAGAGGGTTGTGTTTCTTGTTCAATTGCATTACAAACTATAACAGCAGTCACTGAAGTACCGTCTCCTAGGGTGTGAAAGTAGAAGGTTCCCAAGAAAGCAGGACCCTGCCCGCATCATTCTCCTTGTCACCATATACCAGCACCTAGCATGTTGAAGGCACTCACCACATGCTTGAGTAAATTGTATAAATCCATATTTTCAGCCCCCAAACAAGGCAGAAAGATGGTCCAATGAAACAGCAGGCCTAGATTTGACACTTTCAGTTGGTGTTGAGAACCCCACTGCAGGAAATCCGGAATGAATCTCTCATCCAGGAAAAAAAAAATTCAAACTAGGTCAATATTGGTCTATCAAGAGATTATATCCATAGTCTGGAATGTTTTCATTTTATTGGAATAACAAATATCATGCTGATAAAATCTAGGGCAAAGTAACAATTGGAAGTAAAAGAAATTAGAATGAGGAAAACAATGACCAAAGGCCAACTAAATCGTCTTGTAATCATTCTGCTGTGGAGTAGAAGACAACAAAGTTTGAAAAATCAGAATAAAAGGAAAGTAAAGCATGATTCTGGATAACAGAAGCTTATGGTTCTGGGAAGAGTGAGAGTCACTGATTTTATAAGAACTAAGGGCATGTGGAGGGGTTATCAAAGCCTGTTGGCAGAAAATAACTGAAGGAAAATGCATCGAGATTAGCATAGACAAAATAAATAGGAAATAATGTTTTGGACTATAGAAAATCATTAGCTCCCTTAACACAAGAAAACACACTTAAAGAAATGATATTACAACCAGTACGGTGTTTCTACGAGAAGTACTACAGAATGGAAGCTTCATGATAAAACGCTTTAGAAAACTCCAGGTTAAACAAACTTAATTTTTTTTTTATTTAAATTTTTTTATCACAAGACCAGTCAGATTTTTTGCCATGTTAGTGTGCGCTGGGAACATGCAGAAGGAAAAGTGTGACGTGAGGGTCTTGGCCATCGAATCCTGCTTCCTGGAAGAAGCTCGTATAAATGGAACTCTCTGATACAGCCTATGACAATATGATTTTGTTCCTTCCACCTCCCTAATTTTCATAGCCATAGAAGTTTTTTTATTCTGCCAGAGAATTTAGACAACTAAATTCCAGAACCTGTCACACCATCTTACTTTTTAGAGACTAAATAGAAAATTCCCCTCATGTCTGATAAAGACACCCTACGTCTTTTGAGAAAATGCATCTATCTAAAACACCTATGATAATCTTCAGACAGAATAAATATATATGTGGTATTAGCTCTCACAAATTAAAAGCATAAAAATAGAAAAGTTTTGAAGCAGGCTATGGTGAGTGATGAAAACATGACACTGATCCTAATGTTAACCCTTGTCCTGTCACCCTCCCACTAAACCTAGAAAAGAATTAACTTCAAGCCTAGAATCAAAGTAGCAAGGTAGGAATGACATTAGCAACTAGAATTTCTTTTCTTTTTTTTTTTTTTTTTT